>NW_026607051.1:2077500-2590000 GCF_029890125.1 Rhinichthys klamathensis goyatoka
AGCGTCTCTCTCTGCTGTGTTATGCTGCATCACACGGGCATTCATAACGCTGCGCGTCCACGACGATGAGCGAGCAGAACAGAGTGAACGTTTTTTAGTTCATTCCTACTTCCATAGGAATTCCCTCGAGCGCTCTGCACGCGCCACCATTATCAATGTCCGTGTGGACGTCCGCGATCGAACAGTGGAAACATTGGCTACTCCGTCATTTTATTCAAGAAGATCATTCAAACTGCAAAGTGTTTACTTATTTTTGGATACTCGCAATCAAACACAACATTGTGATTTTGTAAAATACATTCAAGAAATCCGCCCCCGAAATGGGGCTTCTTTTAAAATGAAACGAAAATGCTCACAGCTGCACGTCTTGTGGAGACGTCCGTTACTTTCGCTTTCAAGTTAGCGACTTTAAAGCCCCCAGCGGAGTCACGGTGGGAAAATATTCCCATAGTAGCATCCCTACAATTTAATACAATTGGCCTACCTGATTTTGAACACAAGAGGGCAGTAAAGCACTGTGAATGATTTTTATTTTTTTTATTTTTTTGGCTAAACAACCATTCTGGCTGTTTTTAAACTTAAACATAAATCTTAAATTGAAAAAAAGGAATACAATGGGTTTAGTTCTAATATTAGTATAATTTTATAGAAAAATAAATGGTGTATAATTACATTTTAGAAAGATATGAGACATTTCCTGATTCTCTTTTTGACATAATCCCTCGCCATAGCAAAACCGTTAGAGATATTCAATATCCGTTCACAATTTAGCATCTTTAATGTATTTTCATCAAGTTGAAAAAGTTTTGTAACTGTAGATGAAAGTAACCCCCCCCCCCCCACCCACTTTTGTCACAAAAGGTGGCGCTACTGAGCCCCTGCACCACGCCCGTTTCTGAAACTTTGCACATGTCTACTGGCTAATAAATGTGATCTGTCTGTCGAGTTTCATGCAATTTTAAGCAATTTCAGGCATGCTAAGAGTCTCAAAAGCATCCAAAAAGAATATTAAAGTTTGATGCGTTGCCATGGCAACAGTATCTAAGATATCAATAATCCTTTCACAGGTCTACATCTGGCGAGTGTCTACATCAGTGGTTCTCAACCTCTCCTGCAGGGACCCCCTGACAGGCCATGTTTTTGTTTTAACTCTGAAATGGCACACCTGATTCAAGTAATTAAAGGCTTAATGAGTAATTAGAGTAGGAATAGTTCAATTAATCAATTAGTCAACTACTCATTAAGCCTTTAATGACTTGAATCAGGTGTGCCATTTCAGGGTTAAAACAGAAACATGGCCTGTCAGGGGGTCCCTGCAGGAGAGGTTGAGAAACACTGGTCTACATTATACACATCAAGTTTGAAGCAAATCGGGTAAAAATAAGAGGGTGATTTCAAAGCATTTTGAAAGTGACACACTTCCTGCTGCCAGTTGGTGGCGCTATAACTTTGACTCACAATAGTCACATCCATGTGATCGGCTTCTTACAGCGAACACACTGTTGAAGTTTCATCAAGATCAGTTAATGTATGCAGAAGTTATAACACACTTCCTGTTTCCATTATTCGCCATAAATTCGTTTCCTCGTCACGGCCAAACCGTTCGAGATATCAGAAATCCCCTGGCAATTTTTCATCCTCAATGTCTTGACATCATGCTGACCGAGTTTCGTTGCGATTGGTTGAATTCTCTAGGAGGAGTATATCGAATTCCAGGGGCATACGCTTCCAAACAAACCATAATAGCCGACTTCCTGTTGGGCTGGGGTAAAAAGTAAAAGTACAAAGGATATATGAACCGATGAGATCTATATGTGTACCGAGTTTCATATTATTACATGGAAGCGTGTTTGATTTATGGACCAAGTTTTCGGACCCCGTTCCAGGGGGCGCTGTCGAGCCCCCCTGCCACGCCCGGGTACCAGCTTCAGCCCGGCCCTGATGGCCGCGGGTTCTGACCAGTGTGCAAAGTTTCAAGAGTTTTCGTGCACGTTAAGAGCCCCAAAAGTGCCCGAATAGTCGATAAAATAATAATAATAATAATAATAATAATCCTAAGGAAAACAATAGGGCCTTCGCCTTTTCAAGGCTTGGGCCCTAATAATAATCCTAAGGAAAACAATAGGGCCTTCGCCTTTTCAAGGCTTGGGCCCTAATAATCCTTAGGAAAACAATAGGGCCTTCGCCTTTTCAAGGCTTGGGCCCTAATAATCCTTAGGAAAACAATAGGGCCTTCGCCTTTTCAAGGCTTGGGCCCTAATAATAATAAAGAATAATCCTTAGGAAAACAATAGGGCCTTCGCCTTTTCAAGGCTTGGGCCCTAATAATAATAATAAATAAATATAGCTGCGAGCAGCGATTACGGGCCCAAGCCGGTGGCACCGCAACCCCGGTGCCTTTAGTTACCTAAAGGCACCGGGGTGGCGGTACCACCGGCTTTGGCCCTTCATCGCTGCTCGCAGCTATATATATATATATATATATATATATATATATATATATATATATATATATATATATATATAAAGCCGGTGGCACCGCCACCCTGGTGCCTTTAGGGTTATTGTGCACGACGTGCAAAAACGTAACCCTGCTTTGACTGTCGAAAAGAAGTGTGCTGTAGAGCTTGTATCAGTGTGGGCTCTGCAAAAGTGTGCATTGAGGGCACATATCAACCACAAAGTATGCGAGAGCAACCTTCTGAAAGGTCAGGTCTACATCCAGGTCTACATCTGCCGTGTGTTTACATCATAGTAGTGAAGTTTGAAGCAATCAGGTGATTTCAAAGCTTTTTGAAAGTGAAAGACTTCCTGCTGCCAGTTGGTGGCGCTATAACCGGGGTGGCGGTGCCGCCGGCTTTGGCCCTTTCATCGCTGCTCGCAGCTATATTTATATATATACACACACAAACACACACACACACACACACACACATATATATATATATATATATATATACATAAATATATATATATTGTTTTTTTAAGAGACAAGACAGAATATTACTTGCCTGATCTGATTAGAAAAATAGTGTTTGTGTGTGTGTGTGTGTGTGTGTGTGTGTGTGTGTTTGTGTGTGTGTGTGGCGTAATTGAACAATGTAGACATAAAAACATACTCCGTCCTTTTGTTCATACAGGACATTATTCAAACTGCAAAGTGTTTTCTTATATTTGTGTACACTTGCAATAAAACACAACATTGTGCTTTTGTCAAGCTATAAACTCTTGTCAAACTGTAAACTACAACTGTCACCCAACCAAAATCTCTTACACACACACACACACACACAGTTTAAAAGCAAAAAATATCAAACAATCCTATTTAAAAACAGTCTGTGGGAGCCATCTTTTGGACATTCATCATATCGCATTGGTTTTCATTTCTTGTCATCAAACAGAGCCCTAATCTGTTTATTTTTTCAGTTACACATTCTACATTGATTAAAAAAGAAAAATCAAATGTGTTTTTATTTTATACAGAAATAAATAATCTATCATTCAGATGAGAATAAAGTTAGTGTTAGTTCAAATTTTAAGGAAAACAAATATATGATCTGAAATATAGCACATTCATTTAAAATTCATTCAGGTTCAATTACCAAACATACAATCTTAATGTAATTTAAAGCAAACAATACATTTAAAATATATGGGTTGTATGACTATTTTTTAATATAAAAAGATATATATCCAAAAAGACAAGGCCTAAAGTTTAACAAGGGTTAAACTCTTATCACTGTAACAGACACAATCACACACACAATCACACACACACACACACAAGTCAAATCACTTACATTTTACATGCAATATTGACTTTTTTTCTGTTTCAGCAGCGAAAATAGTTAAACAAAGATCACAGCAGAACCATCGCGCATCTCACAGCAACGCGTTCTCATTACTGAATGATTCAGCATTTTGAACGAATCGGTTGACTCAAAGATTCAATGACCAATCAATCCATAAACATCTATCTCATTCATGAATGACTCAGTCGTTCAAACGAATGAATCAATGACTCGCTCATTAAGACGGTCGCCTGGCGACACCTAATGATGGTTTAGTGTTATGTTTAAAAGTATCATTCTTTCCAACGATTGTTAATTAACTCATATTTGAAACATAAGCTATATTTATATATATACATACATATACACAGACATACACAAAAATAAAATAAAAACACATTTGAAATGTGTTTGCTTACTAAATTGTGAGCTGAACGAAAGTTGCAGCAAATATCAGCAACAGGAGTCAAATTTCATTCATCACGAGAGTGAAGAGCTGACTGAAAAGATGATGACGGAATAGGCTATTTTATGTAAAAACGCCTATTTAAGCGAATCTGTCATTGTACTCTTTTATTGTTGTGTTTTCCGTGAAAAATAATAGACTATTGAACTCACAATTCAAGCAATCGGCCCCCGAAATTGCACTAATTTTAGTGACACTAAAAAGTATGCGGCTGCACTGGCATTCATAATGGTGCGCGTCCATGGCGACGAGCGAGCAGAACAGAGCGAACGTTTAGTTAATTTCTACTTCTATAGGAATTCATTCGAGCGCCACCATTTCAATGTCCGTGCGGACGTCCATATTATACTTTCGCTTTCAAGTTAGTGTTTTTAAACCCCCCAGCGGGAGGTTTACACAATTGGTTTACACAATCACACGTTGATTAACCGGTGGGAAAATATTCCCATAGTAACATCCCTAATATATAAATATATATAAATTCAATAGGCCTACCTGATTTTGAACACAAGAGGGCAGTATAGCACTATATATGATTTGGATTATTATTATTTTTGACTAAACAACCATTCTGGCTGTTTTTAAACTTAAAAATAATTCTTAAATTGAAAAAAAGGAATAAAATGGGTTTAGTTCTAATATTTGTATAATTTTATATAAAAATAAATGGTGTATAATTACATTTTAGAAAGATATGAGACATGCCCTGATTCTTTTTTTGACATTACTTGAATCCCTCAACCATAGCAAAACCGTTTGAGATATTCAATATCTGTTCACAATTTAGCATCTTCAATGTATTTTCATCATGTTGAAAAAGTTTGGCATGAATAAAATAAACTACTTAGGAGGAGTAGCTAAAAACTCAGAATCTGAAATCCACATTCAAACCAAAATATCTGACTTCCTGTTGGTCGTAGCTAATTACGGTAAATTAGAAAGTTGTCCGGCTCGAAGAGTACAATATACATATCGAGTTTTGTTACTGTAGATAAAACTAACCCCCCCCACTTTTGTCAAAAGCATTTAGAAAGTGACACACTTCCTGCTGCCAGTTGGTGGCGCTATAACTTTGACTCACAATAGTCACATCCATGTGATCGGCCTCTTACAGCGATCACACTGCTGAAGTTTCATCAAGATCAGTTAATGTATGCAGAAGTTATAACGCACTTCCTGTTTCACGTTTCTCGCCATAATTTTGTTTCCTCGCCACGGCCAAACCGTTCGAGATATCAAAAATCCCCTCGCAAACTTTCATCCTCAATGTCTTGACTTCATGCTGACCGAGTTTCGTGCCGTTTGTTTGAATTCTCTAGGAGGAGTATTTCACATTCCATTGCGTGTGTTTTACCAACAACCCTAAATAGCCGACTTCCTGTTGGGCTGGGGTAAAAAGTAAGAGTGTGAAGTATATATGAAACGAGGAGATCTACATGTGTACCGAGTTTCATATTATTACATGCAAGCGTGTTTGATTTATGGACCATGTTTTCGGACCCCGTTCCAGGGGGCGCTGTCGACCCCCCCTGCCACGCCCGGGTACCATCTTCAGCCCGGCCCTGATGGCCGCGGGTTCTGACATGTGTGCAAAGTTTCAGGAGTTTTTGAGCATGTTAAGGCCTCCAAAAGTGTCCAAAAGGTAGTAAAAAAATAATAATAATAATAATAATAATAATAAATAATCCTAAGGAAAACAATAGGGCCTTCGCCCTTTGGGCTTGGGCCCTAATAAAGAATAATCCTTAGGAAAACAATAGGGCCTTCGCCTTTTCAAGGCTTGGGCCCTAATAATAATAAAGAAATATATATATATAAAGGCACCGGGGTGGCGGTGCCACCGGCTTGTTTATATATATATATATATATATATATATATATATATATATATGAATATAGCTGCGAGCAGCGATTACGGGCCCAAGCCGGTGGCACCGCAAGTGGAGTGGCGGTGCCGCCGGCTTTGGCCCTTCATCGCTGCTCGCAGCTATATTCATATATATATATATATATATATATATATATATATAAACAAGCCGGTGGCACCGCCACCCCGGTGCCTTTATATATATATATATATGTCTACATTGTTCAATCACGCCTCACACACACACACACACTTTTGCAGAGCCCACACCAATGCAAGCTCTATAGCACACATCTTCTCAAAGGTCAAAGCGGAGTTACGATATTGCCCGTCATGCACAGTAACCCTAAAGGCACCGGGGTGGCGGTGCCACCGGCTTGTTTATATATATATATATTGTATTATTCTAACTTGTAAAAAACTATTAACTTTTGTTAATATTCAACCATTTCACAACTAACTTTTTTCCATAGATCAAACACAACATAATTATATGGTGGACTGAAACAAAAATTATTAATTAAATAAAATTATTGTTTTCCTCTGAAATAGCAAAAGCATTACACACTAGCTGTACCTGCTCTAAATAAAAAATAGTAATTCAATAAAAATACAAAATCGAACTAAATAAAATAAATTATTACAAAAACAAAATCAAACCAAAGAAAATATATCTTCGAAAAAAAAAGCGAGTGTCATGAGGAAAGGCGCCTCAGGAATCGTCAGGATTAACTCCATGTGTAAGGAATTTTGATTGATTTTATTTGTCACTTGAAAATTATTGTTAAATGTGTGCCTGCATAACTTTAATAAGATTTATTTTCTTTGATTTGATTTTGTTTTATATAATTTATTTATTTCGATTTTGTATTTTTATTTAAATACTATTATTTATTTAGAGCAGGTACAGCTAAGTGTGCGATGCTTTTGCTATTTCAGAGGGAAAAAAACACATTTTATTTCAAAAAGGCTTTTCAATTAAATAAAATGTTCAAGCTTTGTTTTCGTTTTATTATTTTGTTTGTTTTAAGCTTTGTTTAATTTATATTGTTAATCATCTGACACAAAACAAATGCATAAAGTATCATTTTAACTTTTAAAAAACTATTAACATTTGTTAATAGTACATTGCCTGTCTTTTGTTAATAGGACAAAACATAGTTATTATATTTTATAATATTTTATAAATATATAAAATAAACATTTGTAATGAAATCGTTCAAAAAAATGATATTAGCATTGTTTTAAACTTTGAAACAGAAGTAGCGCAATGCCTGGCCACTCCCGCGCCGCCTCCTTTTCACAATCCGAGGGAACCGTCTCCGGAATATTAACCTCACTCCTAGAAGTCCAATTCTCATTATTCATGCCTCTTACCTGGGATTGATTGCACACACACACACACACACGCACGCACGCACGCACTCACACGCACACACACGCACACACACACACACACACACACACACGTGTCAAGTCACTTACATTTTAGATGCAATGTTGACTGTTCTTCTGTTTCAGCAGCGAAAATAGTTAAACAAAGATCACAGCAGAACCATTGCATCTCACAGCAACGTGTTTTCTCATTACTGAATGATTCAGCATTTTGAACAAATTGGTTGACTCAAAGATTCAATGACCAATCCATAAACATCTGTCTCATTCATGAATGACTCAGTCGTTCAAACGAATCGTTTGAACGAATGAATCAATGACCCGCTCATTAAGACGGTCGCCTGGCGACACCTAGTGACGGTTTAGTGTTATTTGATTATACACTCAAAATATTCCACAACAAATCCTTTAAATTTAATGATATTCAGAACAGAACACGAATAAAAAAATAACTATAATAAAGCCAAAACGAAATAATTTAAAACAAAAGTAAAAGTAAGTGGTGTTAGGCTCACGTAAATCTCTCTTTAGAATCTAAATGTTGCAACATTTGCGATGTATTTGGATGCTAAACTATTCTTTATTACAGGCTTTGTACTTCACTCACGTTCCAATATCGACGGAAAAAATCATCCTCTTCACTTGTGCAAAAATGTGCTTGGAAAAATCACAGTGGAGCGGTGCTTACTGTGAATGATACAAATTGTACTACTGACTATTTCAACATAGCAGTGTAATTTGTATATGTTAGGTTGAATGTTTTATTATTGTGTGTGTGTGTGTGTGTGTGTTTGTGTGTGTGTGTGTGTGTGTGTGTGTGTCAGTGTGTGTGTGGGGGTCTGGGTGGCTCAGCGCGATTGAACAGTGAAACACACTCCGTCATTTTCTTCATACAGGACATCATTCAAACGTCAAAGTGTTTACTTATATTTGTGTACACTCGCAATAAAACACAACATTGTGTTTTTGTTAAATAAATTAAAGTAATACGTCCCCCGAAATGGCGCTAATTTTAAAATGAAACTAAAATGCTCACGGCTGCACGGGCATTCATAACTCTGCGCGCCCACGGTGAGGGACGAGCAGAACAGAGCGAACGTTGTTTAGTTCATTCCTACTTCCATAGGAATTAATTGAAAAAGCTCACTCTACTCTGCACCATTATTAATGAATTGTGCAGACGTCCTTATTTTACTTTCGCTTTTTACCTGATTTTGAACACAAGAGGGCAGTATAACACTATGTATGATTTGGAAAAAAAATTTTTTTGACTAAACAACCATTCTGGCTGTTTTTAAACTTAAACATTATTCTCTAATTGCTCTCACCATGCCCGTTTCTGAAACTCTGCACATGTCTACTGTCTAATAAATGTGATGTGTCTGTCGGGTTTCATGCAATTTCAAGTATGTTAAGAGTCTCAAAAGCATCAACAAAGAATAATAAAGTTTGATGCGTTGCCACGGCAACAGTATCTAAGATATCAATAATCCTTTCTCAGGTCTACATCTGCCGTGTGTCTACATTATACACATAAAGTTTGAAGCAAATTGGGTAAAAATAAGAGGGTGATTTCAAAGCTTTTAGGAAGTGACACACTTCCTGCTGCCAGTTGGTGGCGCTATAACTTTGACTCACAATAGTCACATCCATGTGATCGGACTCTTACAGCGAACACACTGCTGAAGTTTCATCAAGATCAGTTAATGTATGCAGAAGTTATAACACACTTCCTGTTTCCTTTATTCGCCATAAATTCGTTTCCTCGCCACGGCCAAACCGTTCGAGATATCAAAAATCCCCTGGCAACTTTTCATCCTCAATGTCTTGACTTCATGCTGACCGAGTTTCGTGGCGATTGGTTGAATTCTCTAGGAGGAGTATATCGAATTCCAGGGGCATACGCTTCCAAACAAACCATAATAGCCGACTTCCTGTTGGGCTGGGGTAAAAAGTAAAAGTACAAAGGATATATGAATCGATGAGATCTATATGTGTACCGAGTTTCATATTATTACATTCAAGCGTGTTTGATTTATGGACCAAGTTTTCGGACCCTGTTCCAGGGGGCGCTGTCGAGCCCCCCTGCCACGCCCGGGTACCAGCTTCAGCCCGGCCCTGATGGCCGCGGGTTCTGACCCGTGTGCAAAGTTTCAAGAGTTTTTGAGCATGTTAAGGGCCCCAAAAGTGCGCTGAGAGTCTCAAAAGTATCCAAAAAGAATATTAAAGTTTGATGCGTTGTCACGGCAACAGCATCTAAGATATCAACAATCCTTTCACAGGTCTACATCTGGCGTGTGTCTACATTATACACATCAAGTTTGAAGCAAATCGGGTAAAGCCTGTTTGATTTATGGACCAAGTTTTCGGACCCCGTTCCAGGGGGCGCTGTCGAGCCCCCCTGCCACGCCCGGGTACCAGCTTCAGCCCGGCCCTGATGGCCGCGGTTTCTGACCTGTGTGCAAAGTTTCAAGAGTTTTTGAGCATGTTAAGGGCCCCAAAAGTGCGCTAAGAATCTCAAAAGTATCCAAAAAGAATATTAAAGTTTGATGCGTTGTCACGGCAACAGCATCTAAGATATCAACAATCCTTTCACAGGTCTACATCTGGCTTGTGTCTACATTATACACATCAAGTTTGAAGCAAATAGGGTAAAGCGTGTTGGATATATGGACCAAATTGTCTGACCCGTTCAAGGGGGCGCTGTCGAGCCCCCCTGCCACGCCCGGGTACCAGCTTCAGCCTGGCCCTGATGGCCGCGGGTTTTGTCCCGTGTGCAAAGTTTCAAGAGTTTTCGAGCACGTTAAGAACCCCAAAAGTGCCCGAAAGCATAAAAAAGCATGAAAAAGCTTAAAAAAAGGAATATTAATGTTTGATGCATTGCCATGGCAACAGTATCTAAGATATCAATAATCCTTTCACAGGTCTACATCTGGCGTGTGTCTACATTATGCACATGAAGTTTGAAGCAAATCGGGTAAAAATAAGAGGGTGATTTAAAAGCATTTTGAAAGTGACACACTTCCTGCTGCCAGTTGGTGGCGCTATAACTTTGACTCACAATAGTCACATCCATGTGATCGGGCTCTTACAACGAACACACTGCTGAAGTTTCATCAAGATTAGTTAATGTATGCAGTAGTTATAACACACTTCCTGTTTCACGTTTCTCGCCATAATTTCGTTTACTCGCCACGGCCAAACCGTTCGAGATATCAAAAATCCCCTGGCAATTTTTCATCCTCAGTGTCTTGACTTCATGCTGACCGAGTTTCGTGCCGTGTGTTTGAATTCTCTAGGAGGAGTATTTCACATTCCATTGCATGTGTTTTCCAAACAACCCTTAATAGCCGACTTCCTGTTGGGCTGGGGTAAAAAGTAAGAGCATGAAGTATATATGAACCGATGAGATCTATATGTGTACTGAGTTTCATATTATTACATGCAAGCGTGTTTGATTTATGGACCACGTGTTCAAACCCCGTTCCAGGGGGCGCTGTCGAGCCCCCCTGCCACGCCCGGGTACCAGCTTCAGCCCGGCCCTGATGGCCGCGGGTTCTGAGATGTGTGCAAAGTTTCAAGAGTTTTCGAGCACGTTAAGGCCCCCAAAAGTGCCCAAAAGGTAGTAAAATAATAATAAATATAGCTGCGAGCAGCGATTACGGGCCCAAGCCGGTGGCACCGCAACCCCGGTGCCTTTAGTTACCTAAAGGCACCGGAGTGGCGGTGCCGCCGGCTTTGGCCCTTCATCGCTGCTCGCAGCTATATTCATATATATATATATATATATATATATATATATATAAACAAGCCGGTGGCACCGCCACCCCGGTGCCTTTATATATATATATATATGTCTACATTGTTCAATCACGCCTCACACACACACACACACTTTTGCAGAGCCCACACCAATGCAAGCTCTATAGCACACATCTTCTCAAAGGTCAAAGCGGAGTTACGATATTGCCCGTCATGCACAGTAACCCTAAAGGCACCGGGGTGGCGGTGCCACCGGCTTGTTTATATATATATATATATCGTATTATTCTAACTTGTAAAAAACTATTAACTTTTGTTAATATTCAACCATTTCACAACTAACTTTTTTCCATAGATCAAACACAACATAATTATATGGTGGACTGAAACAAAAATTATTAATTAAATAAAATTATTGTTTTCCTCTGAAATAGCAAAAGCATCACACACTAGCTGTACCTGCTCTAAATAAAAAATAGTAATTCAATAAAAATACAAAATCGAACTAAATAAAATAAATTATTACAAAAACAAAATCAAACCAAAGAAAATATATCTTCGAAAAAAAAAGCGAGTGTCATGAGGAAAGGCGCCTCAGGAATCGTCAGGATTAACTCCATGTGTAAGGAATTTTGATTGATTTTATTTGTCACTTGAAAATTATTGTTAAATGTGTGCCTGCATAACTTTAATAAGATTTATTTTCTTTGATTTGATTTGTTTTATATAATTTATTTATTTCGATTTTGTATTTTTATTTAAATACTATTATTTATTTAGAGCAGGTACAGCTAAGTGTGCGATGCTTTTGCTATTTCAGAGGGAAAAAAACACATTTTATTTCAAAAAGGCTTTTCAATTAAATAAAATGTTCAAGCTTTGTTTTCGTTTTATTATTTTGTTTGTTTTAAGCTTTGTTTAATTTATATTGTTAATCATCTGACACAAAACAAATGCATAAAGTATCATTTTAACTTTTAAAAAACTATTAACATTTGTTAATAGTACATTGCCTGTCTTTTGTTAATAGGACAAAACTTAGTTATTATATTTTATAATATTTTATAAATATATAAAATAAACATTTGTAATGAAATCGTTCAAAAAAATGATATTAGCATTGTTTTAAACTTTGAAATAGAAGTAGCGCAATGCCTGGCCACTCCCGCGCCGCCTCCTTTTCACAATCCGAGGGAACCGTCTCCGGAATATTAACCTCACTCCTAGAAGTCCAATTCTCATTATTCATGCCTCTTACCTGGGATTGATTGCACACACACACACACACACACACACACACACGCACGCACGCACGCACTCACACGCACACACACACACACACACACACACACGTGTCAAGTCACTTACATTTTAGATGCAATATTGACTGTTCTTCTGTTTCAGCAGCGAAAATAGTTAAACAAAGATCACAGCAGAACCATTGCATCTCACAGCAACGTGTTTTCTCATTACTGAATGATTCAGCATTTTGAACAAATTGGTTGACTCAAAGATTCAATGACCAATCCATAAACATCTGTCTCATTCATGAATGACTCAGTCGTTCAAACGAATCGTTTGAACGAATGAATCAATGACCCGCTCATTAAGACGGTCGCCTGGCGACACCTAGTGACGGTTTAGTGTTATTTGATTATACACTCAAAATATTCCACAACAAATCCTTTAAATTTAATGATATTCAGAACAGAACACGAATAAAAAAATAACTATAATAAAGCCAAAACGAAATAATTTAAAACAAAAGTAAAAGTAAGTGGTGTTAGGCTCACGTAAATCTCTCTTTAGAATCTAAATGTTGCAACATTTGCGATGTATTTGGATGCTAAACTATTCTTTATTACAGGCTTTGTACTTCACTCACGTTCCAATATCGACGGAAAAAAATCATCCTCTTCACTTGTGCAAAAATGTGCTTGGAAAAATCACAGTGGAGCGGTGCTTACTGTGAATGATACAAATTGTACTACTGACTATTTCAACATAGCAGTGTAATTTGTATATGTTAGGTTGAATGTTTTATTATTGTGTGTGTGTGTGTGTGTGTGTTTGTGTGTGTGTGTGTGTGTGTGTGTGTCAGTGTGTGTGTGGGGGTCTGGGTGGCTCAGCGCGATTGAACAGTGAAACATACTCCGTCATTTTCTTCATACAGGACATCATTCAAACGTCAAAGTGTTTACTTATATTTGTGTACACTCGCAATAAAACACAACATTGTGTTTTTGTTAAATAAATTAAAGTAATACGTCCCCCGAAATGGCGCTAATTTTAAAATGAAACTAAAATGCTCACGGCTGCACGGGCATTCATAACTCTGCGCGCCCACGGTGAGGGACGAGCAGAACAGAGCGAACGTTGTTTAGTTCATTCCTACTTCCATAGGAATTAATTGAAAAAGCTCACTCTACTCTGCACCATTATTAATGAATTGTGCAGACGTCCTTATTTTACTTTCGCTTTTTACCTGATTTTGAACACAAGAGGGCAGTATAACACTATGTATGATTTGGAAAAAAAAATTTTTTGACTAAACAACCATTCTGGCTGTTTTTAAACTTAAACATTATTCTCTAATTGCTCTCACCATGCCCGTTTCTGAAACTCTGCACATGTCTACTGTCTAATAAATGTGATGTGTCTGTCGGGTTTCATGCAATTTCAAGTATGTTAAGAGTCTCAAAAGCATCAACAAAGAATAATAAAGTTTGATGCGTTGCCACGGCAACAGTATCTAAGATATCAATAATCCTTTCTCAGGTCTACATCTGCCGTGTGTCTACATTATACACATAAAGTTTGAAGCAAATTGGGTAAAAATAAGAGGGTGATTTCAAAGCCTTTAGGAAGTGACACACTTCCTGCTGCCAGTTGGTGGCGCTATAACTTTGACTCACAATAGTCACATCCATGTGATCGGACTCTTACAGCGAACACACTGCTGAAGTTTCATCAAGATCAGTTAATGTATGCAGAAGTTATAACACACTTCCTGTTTCCTTTATTCGCCATAAATTCGTTTCCTCGCCACGGCCAAACCGTTCGAGATATCAAAAATCCCCTGGCAACTTTTCATCCTCAATGTCTTGACTTCATGCTGACCGAGTTTCGTGGTGATTGGTTGAATTCTCTAGGAGGAGTATATCGAATTCCAGGGGCATACGCTTCCAAACAAACCATAATAGCCGACTTCCTGTTGGGCTGGGGTAAAAAGTAAAAGTACAAAGGATATATGAATCGATGAGATCTATATGTGTACCGAGTTTCATATTATTACATTCAAGCGTGTTTGATTTATGGACCAAGTTTTCGGACCCTGTTCCAGGGGGCGCTGTCGAGCCCCCCTGCCACGCCCGGGTACCAGCTTCAGCCCGGCCCTGATGGCCGCGGGTTCTGACCCGTGTGCAAAGTTTCAAGAGTTTTTGAGCATGTTAAGGGCCCCAAAAGTGCGCTGAGAGTCTCAAAAGTATCCAAAAAGAATATTAAAGTTTGATGCGTTGTCACGGCAACAGCATCTAAGATATCAACAATCCTTTCACAGGTCTACATCTGGCGTGTGTCTACATTATACACATCAAGTTTGAAGCAAATCGGGTAAAGCCTGTTTGATTTATGGACCAAGTTTTCGGACCCCGTTCCAGGGGGCGCTGTCGAGCCCCCCTGCCACGCCCGGGTACCAGCTTCAGCCCGGCCCTGATGGCCGCGGTTTCTGACCCGTGTGCAAAGTTTCAAGAGTTTTTGAGCATGTTAAGGGCCCCAAAAGTGCGCTAAGAATCTCAAAAGTATCCAAAAAGAATATTAAAGTTTGATGCGTTGTCACGGCAACAGCATCTAAGATATCAACAATCCTTTCACAGGTCTACATCTGGCTTGTGTCTACATTATACACATCAAGTTTGAAGCAAATAGGGTAAAGCGTGTTGGATATATGGACCAAATTGTCTGACCCGTTCAAGGGGGCGCTGTCGAGCCCCCCTGCCACGCCCGGGTACCAGCTTCAGCCTGGCCCTGATGGCCGCGGGTTTTGTCCCGTGTGCAAAGTTTCAAGAGTTTTCGAGCACGTTAAGAACCCCAAAAGTGCCCGAAAGCATAAAAAAGCATGAAAAAGCTTAAAAAAGGAATATTAATGTTTGATGCATTGCCATGGCAACAGTATCTAAGATATCAATAATCCTTTCACAGGTCTACATCTGGCGTGTGTCTACATTATGCACATGAAGTTTGAAGCAAATCGGGTAAAAATAAGAGGGTGATTTAAAAGCATTTTGAAAGTGACACACTTCCTGCTGCCAGTTGGTGGCGCTATAACTTTGACTCACAATAGTCACATCCATGTGATCGGGCTCTTACAACGAACACACTGCTGAAGTTTCATCAAGATTAGTTAATGTATGCAGTAGTTATAACACACTTCCTGTTTCACGTTTCTCGCCATAATTTCGTTTACTCGCCACGGCCAAACCGTTCGAGATATCAAAAATCCCCTGGCAATTTTTCATCCTCAGTGTCTTGACTTCATGCTGACCGAGTTTCGTGCCGTGTGTTTGAATTCTCTAGGAGGAGTATTTCACATTCCATTGCATGTGTTTTCCAAACAACCCTTAATAGCCGACTTCCTGTTGGGCTGGGGTAAAAAGTAAGAGCATGAAGTATATATGAACCGATGAGATATATATGTGTACTGAGTTTCATATTATTACATGCAAGCGTGTTTGATTTATGGACCAAGTGTTCAAACCACGTTCCAGGGGGCGCTGTCGAGCCCCCCTGCCACGCCCGGGTACCAGCTTCAGCCCCGGCCCTGATGGCCGCGGGTTCTGAGATGTGTGCAAAGTTTCAAGAGTTTTCGAGCACGTTAAGGCCCCCAAAAGTGCCCAAAAGGTAGTAAAATAATAATAATAATAATAATAAATATAGCTGCGAGCAGCGATTACGGGCCCAAGCCGGTGGCACCGCAACCCCGGTGCCTTTAGTTACCTAAAGGCACCGGGGTGGCGGTACCACCGGCTTTGGCCCTTCATCGCTGCTCGCAGCTATATTTATTTATATATATATATATATATATATATATATATATATATATATATATAAAGCCGGTGGCACCGCCACCCTGGTGCCTTTAGGGTTATTGTGCACGACGTGCAAAAACGTAACCCTGCTTTGACTGTCGAAAAGAAGTGTGCTGTAGAGCTTGTATCAGTGTGGGCTCTGCAAAAGTGTGCATTGAGGGCACATGTCAACCACAAAGTATGCGAGAGCAACCTTCTGAAAGGTCAGGTCTACATCCAGGTCTACATCTGCCGTGTGTTTACATCATAGTAGTGAAGTTTGAAGCAATCAGGTGATTTCAAAGCTTTTTGAAAGTGACAGACTTCCTGCTGCCAGTTGGTGGCGCTATAACCGGGGTGGCGGTGCCGCCGGCTTTGGCCCTTTCACGCTGCTCGCAGCTATATTTATATATATATATACACACACACACACACATATATATATATATATATATATATATACATAAATATATATATATTGTTTTTTTAAGAGACAAGACAGAATATTACTTGCCTGATCTGATTAGAAAAATAGTGTTTGTGTGTGTGTGTGTGTGTGTGTGGCGTAATTGAACAATGTAGACATAAAGACATACTCCGTCCTTTTGTTCATACAGGACATTATTCAAACTGCAAAGTGTTTACTTATATTTGTGTACACTCGCAATAAAACACAACATTGTGCTTTTGTCAAACTATAAACTCTTGTCAAACTGTAAACTACAACTGTCACCCAACCAAAATCTCTTACACACACACACACACACACACACACACACAGTTTAAAAGCAAAAAATATCAAACAATCCTATTTAAAAACAGTCTGTGGGAGCCATCTTTTGGACATTCATCATATCGCATTGGTTTTCATTTCTTGTCATCAAACAGAGCCCTAATCTGTTTATTTTTTCAGTTACACATTCTACATTGATTAAAAAAGAAAAATCAAAGGTGTTTTTATTTTATACAGAAATAAATAATCTATCATTCAGATGAGAATAAAGTTAGTGTTAGTTCAAATTTTAAGGAAAACAAATATATGATCTGAAATATAGCACATTCATGTAAAATTCATTTAGGTTCGATTACCAAACATACAATCTTAATGTAATTTAAAGCAAACAATACATTTAAAATATATGGGTTGTATGACTATTTTTTAATATAAAAAGATATATATCCAAAAAGACAAGGTCTAAAGTTTAACAAGGGTTAAACTCTTATCACTGTAACAAACACAATCACACACACAATCACACACACACACACAAGTCAAATCACTTACATTTTAGATGCAATATTGACTTTTTTTCTGTTTCAGCAGCGAAAATAGTTAAACAAAGATCACAGCAGAACCATCGCGCATCTCACAGCAACGCGTTCTCATTACTGAATGATTCAGCATTTTGAACGAATCGGTTGACTCAAAGATTCAATGACCAATCAATCCATAAACATCTATCTCATAAGTGTTTACTTATATTTGTGAACAATCGCAATAAAACACAACATTGTGCTTTTGTCAAACTGTAAACTACAACTGTCAGCCAACCAAAATCTCTTTTTTATTTTATACAGAAATAAATAATCTATCATTCAGATGAGAATAAAGTTAGTGTTAGGTCAAATTTTAAGGAAAACTCTGAAATATAGCACATTCATTTAAAATTCATTCAGGTTCAATTACCAAACATACAAATCTTAATGTAATTTAAAGCAAACAATACATTTAAAATATATGGGTTGTATGCCTATTTTTTTTTATATAAAAAGATATATATCCAAAAAGTAACAGACACAATCATACACACACACACACACACACACACACAAGTCAAATCACTTACATTTTATATGCAATATTGACTTTTTTCTGTTTCAGGAGTGAAACTAGTTAAACAAAGATCACAGCAGAACCATCGAGCATCTCACAGCAACGTGTTTTCTCATTACTGAATGATTCAGCATTTTGAACGAATCGGTTGACTCAAAGATTCAATGACCAATCCATAATCTGTCTCATTCATGAATGACTCAGCCGTTCGAACGAATCGTTCGAACAAATGAATCAATGACTCGCTCATTAAGACGGTCGCCTGGCGACACCTAATGACGGCTTAGTGATATGTTTAAAAGTATCATTCTTTCAAACGATTGTTAATTAACTCATATTTGAAACATAAGCTATATATATATATACACACATATATACACACAAAAATAAAATAAAAACACATTTGAAGCGTGTTTGCTTACTAAATTGTGAGCAGAACGAAAGTTGCAGCAAATATCAGCAACAGGAGTCAAATTTCATTAATCACGAGAGTGAAGAGCTGACTGAAAAGATGATGACGGAATAGGCTATTTTATGTAAAAGCGCCTATTTAAGCGAATCTATCATTGTACTCTTTTGTTGTTGTGTTTTCCGTGAAAAATATTAGACTATTGAACTCACAATTCAAGCAATTGGCCCCCGATATTGCACTAATTTTAAAGTGACACTAAAAAGTATGCGGCTGCAGTGGCATTCATTACGGTGCGCGTCCATGGCGACGAGCGAGCAAAACAGAGCGAACGTTTTTTCATTTCTACTTCCATAGAAATTCATTCGAGCGCACTGTGAGCGCCACCACTATAAATGTCCTTACTTTACTTTCACTTTTAACTTAGCGATATAAAAGCCCCCGGTGTTACACGTCAAATAACCGGTGAGAAAAAATTCTCGGAGTCACATAGCAGCTACCTATATTTAAATACAACAGGCCTACCTGATTTTGAACACAAGAGGGCAGTATAGCCCTATGTATTATTTGATATATTTATTTTTTAACTGAATAGTGCATCCTGGCTGTTTTTAAACTTGTACATTATTCTTAAATTGAAAACAAGAATAAAATGGGTTTAGTTCTGATATTTGTATAATTTTATCTAGAAATAAATGGTGTATAATTAAATTTTTAGAAGATATGAGGCTTTTAGTGTTTATTTTTTTTTACATGACTTTAATCCCTCGCCATAGCAAAACAATTAGAGATATTCAATAGATATTCACAATTATGCTTCTTTAATGTATTTTCATCATGTTGAAAAAGTTTGGTGGGAATAAAATAAACCACTTAAGAGGAGTGGGTAAAAATGTAGAGCCTGGTTTTGCAAAACATCCACATTAAGACCAAAATAGCCCACTTCCTGTTGGGCTGGCTTAAAGTTGTTTGGCCCGATGAGATCTATATGTGTACAGAGTTTCATAATATTACATGCAAGTGTGTTTGATTTATGGACCAAATTTTCTGACCAAGTTAATTTAATTAATAAACTAATTATATAAAACTATTTTCAATGCACTACAATTCAACTGGTTATATGCCTTTACTTATTAATACAACTTATTTAAAAAATACAAGGCGTAAGACATTTTTTTTTCTTTTTTAATGCAGGCCAAACCACACAGCAGTCAAATGGTTAATCTAGCCCCCCTCCCCCTCCCCACACTCACAGACACACACACACACACACACACATAGACGTAGGCTCAGAGAGAGAGAGACATAAAATGACAATTTTCAAACCAAAATATCTGACTTCCTGTTGGTTGGAGCTATTGAGTGTAAATTAGAAAGTTGTCTGGCTGGAGGAGAACAATACACATACCGATTTTTATTACTGTAGATAAAATCAATCCCCCCACTTTTGACAAAAGGTGGCGCTACTGAGCCCCTCACCACGCCCGTTTCTGAAACTCTGCACATGTCTACTGTCTAATAAATGTGATGTGTCTGTCGGGTTTCATGCAATTTCAAGTATGTTAAGAGTCTCAAAAGCATCAACAAAGAATAATAAAGTTTGATGCGTTGCCACGGCAACAGTATCTAAGATATCAATAATCCTTTCTCAGGTCTACATCTGCCGTGTGTCTACATTATACACATAAAGTTTGAAGCAAATTGGGTAAAAATAAGAGGGTGATTTCAAAGCCTTTAGGAAGTGACACACTTCCTGCTGCCAGTTGGTGGCGCTATAACTTTGACTCACAATAGTCACATCCATGTGATCGGACTCTTACAGCGAACACACTGCTGAAGTTTCATCAAGATCAGTTAATGTATGCAGAAGTTATAACACACTTCCTGTTTCCTTTATTCGCCATAAATTCGTTTCCTCGCCACGGCCAAACCGTTCGAGATATCAAAAATCCCCTGGCAACTTTTCATCCTCAATGTCTTGACTTCATGCTGACCGAGTTTCGTGGCGATTGGTTGAATTATCTAGGAGGAGTATATCGAATTCCAGGGGCATACGCTTCCAAACAAACCATAATAGCCGACTTCCTGTTGGGCTGGGGTAAAAAGTAAAAGTACAAAGGATATATGAATCGATGAGATCTATATGTGTACCGAGTTTCATATTATTACATTCAAGCGTGTTTGATTTATGGACCAAGTTTTCGGACCCCGTTCCAGGGGGCGCTGTCGAGCCCCCCTGCCACGCCCGGGTACCAGCTTCAGCCCGGCCCTGATGGCCGCGGGTTCTGACCCGTGTGCAAAGTTTCAAGAGTTTTTGAGCATGTTAAGGGCCCCAAAAGTGCGCTGAGAGTCTCAAAAGTATCCAAAAAGAATATTAAAGTTTGATGCGTTGTCACGGCAACAGCATCTAAGATATCAACAATCCTTTCACAGGTCTACATCTGGCGTGTGTCTACATTATACACATCAAGTTTGAAGCAAATCGGGTAAAGCCTGTTTGATTTATGGACCAAGTTTTCGGACCCCGTTCCAGGGGGCGCTGTCGAGCCCCCCTGCCACGCCCGGGTACCAGCTTCAGCCCGGCCCTGATGGCCGCGGTTTCTGACCCGTGTGCAAAGTTTCAAGAGTTTTTGAGCATGTTAAGGGCCCCAAAAGTGCGCTAAGAATCTCAAAAGTATCCAAAAAGAATATTAAAGTTTGATGCGTTGTCACGGCAACAGCATCTAAGATATCAACAATCCTTTCACAGGTCTACATCTGGCTTGTGTCTACATTATACACATCAAGTTTGAAGCAAATAGGGTAAAGCGTGTTGGATATATGGACCAAATTGTCTGACCCGTTCAAGGGGGCGCTGTCGAGCCCCCCTGCCACGCCCGGGTACCAGCTTCAGCCTGGCCCTGATGGCCGCGGGTTTTGTCCCGTGTGCAAAGTTTCAAGAGTTTTCGAGCACGTTAAGAACCCCAAAAGTGCCCGAAAGCATAAAAAAGCATGAAAAAGCTTAAAAAAAGGAATATTAATGTTTGATGCATTGCCATGGCAACAGTATCTAAGATATCAATAATCCTTTCACAGGTCTACATCTGGCGTGTGTCTACATTATGCACATGAAGTTTGAAGCAAATCGGGTAAAAATAAGAGGGTGATTTAAAAGCATTTTGAAAGTGACACACTTCCTGCTGCCAGTTGGTGGCGCTATAACTTTGACTCACAATAGTCACATCCATGTGATCGGGCTCTTACAACGAACACACTGCTGAAGTTTCATCAAGATTAGTTAATGTATGCAGTAGTTATAACACACTTCCTGTTTCACGTTTCTCGCCATAATTTCGTTTACTCGCCACGGCCAAACCGTTCGAGATATCAAAAATCCCCTGGCAATTTTTCATCCTCAGTGTCTTGACTTCATGCTGACCGAGTTTCGTGCCGTGTGTTTGAATTCTCTAGGAGGAGTATTTCACATTCCATTGCATGTGTTTTCCAAACAACCCTTAATAGCCGACTTCCTGTTGGGCTGGGGTAAAAAGTAAGAGCATGAAGTATATATGAACCGATGAGATCTATATGTGTACTGAGTTTCATATTATTACATGCAAGCGTGTTTGATTTATGGACCAAGTGTTCAAACCCCGTTCCAGGGGGCGCTGTCGAGCCCCCCTGCCACGCCCGGGTACCAGCTTCAGCCCGGCCCTGATGGCCGCGGGTTCTGAGATGTGTGCAAAGTTTCAAGAGTTTTCGAGCACGTTAAGGCCCCCAAAAGTGCCCAAAAGGTAGTAAAATAATAATAATAATAATAATAATAAATATAGCTGCGAGCAGCGATTACGGGCCCAAGCCGGTGTATATATATATATATATATATATATATAAAACCGGTGGCACCGCCACCCTGGTCCCTTTAGGGTTATTGTGCACGACGTGACACAAAATATCTGCTTGCTATCTGCCGAACGGCTCTGGTAGTTTCGCTTCAGCACTGATGATGTTGTAGAAATAGTGCGCTCTGGTTGGTCTGGATTATTCGGGATTTTTTATTTTATACAGAAATAAATTCTTTATAATTCAGATGAGAATAAAGTTAGTAGGGCTGCAACTAACGATTATTTTAATAATCGATTAATCTGTCGATTATTTTTACGATTAATCGATGAATCGGATAATAAAAAAAAGCATTAATTTCCAATCCTTTATTAAAAAACAGAACTGACAGTGCAAATTCACCGTGAAAAAAAGTCCAGTGCAAAAAAATAGACTAACCAAAAACATACACATGTATGCTTTACATCTGCCAAATAATATATGCTTTTTAAAAATAAAGTGAGCTGCTGTCAGAACAATAAATAATTGATAAAAAATAAAGAAAAATACCAATCAGAAAACTTAACAGGATTTGTTTGAACGTCAGAACTTGTTCTCTACACCACACTAGCACACACTCACAAACTCTCACACTCACAGATGCACACACTCACAAACTTGTGTTTTGTTTTAGTCAAAGATGTTATAATCTTTAACAAAATGTTTGACATTTTTTAACAAGCAAATGCACCTATTATCATATTACCTATAATAGGTAATAATAATAGCAATAATAATAATTATAAGAGAAGATAATATCTGTAGTCTATCCTAATATTAATTATAAATACAATGTATATAAAATATAAATACAATATTAAATAATATTTTAAAAACAAATACAATGGATTGACCATCTCCTATGGTGTGTAAGGTATTTTGTTTATATACGTATAGTGTTTCTCTGAGTCATTAGAGTAAAGATCGAAAAAATCAGTGCTGCAAATTGTGGAAAAAATATTCCCCTGCCCTTGTAGTGGTAGGCTATTTGGACAGAAAAGAAACTGTTTTCATCGTCTGTCTATCTGATTCAAATCACAGTCAGCTAATTCAGTGGTAAGAATGTAATTGTTATTTTTATTTATATCTTATATAGTAGGCCTAATTATATATTACTGTAGTATGTACCAAATTACCAATGCTCGGACACACTCGGTCTCTCTCTCTCGTGCGCGCGATCTCGGACACACTCGGTCTCTCTCTCTCGTGCGCGCGATCTCGGACACACTCGGTCTCTCTCTCTCTCTCTCTCTCTCTCTCGTGCGCGGGATCTCGGACACACTCGGTCTCTCTCTCTCTCGTGCGCGCGATCTCGGACACACTCGGTCTCTCTCTCTCTCGTGCGCGCGATCTCGGACACACTCGGTCTCTCTCGCGCTCGCTCCGCGATTGACCGACAGTGCTCCGCGCTCAACTCCAATTTTTTTTTTATACTCAAACATTTCCGTGTCGCGCGATGCAACGAATCGATTATGTAATTCGTTGCCAACTCTTTCAAAAATCGATTTTAATCGATTTAATCGATTCGTTGTTGCAGCCCTAAAAGTTAGTGTTGATTAAAATGAAGGAAAACAAATATATTGATCTGAAATATAGCACATTAATTTAAAATTTATTTAGGTTCAATTACCAAACATACAATCTTAATTTAATTTAAAGCAAACGATACATTTAAAATATATGGGTTGTATGCACATTTTTTTAAATAAAAAAAATATATATCCAAAAAGACAAGGCCTTAAAGGGTTAAACTCTTGTCACTGTAACAGACACATCTCTCTCTCTCACACACACACACACACACGTCAAGTCACTTACATTTTTAGATGCAATATTGAATAAGCAGAAAAATCGGATTTTCTGCTCTGAAAATATAAATAAGCAAAAAAATTGAATAAGCACTTTGAATATTCTAAACAGAATAAGCACTAGTCGCTAATGAATAAGTACTAGTACTTAATGGAATAGATACTAGTATCTAAAAAATAAGTACTAGTAGCATGAAAATAGAGACTAGTAGGTTAAAATGATTCAATGTTAAAACGGCTTGCCATATTGGCTCAGAGAGAGAGAAAGAGAAAATGACCTTTTAGATACTAGTACCTATTAATAGATACTAGTATTTATTCAATAAATACTAGTACTAAGTCATTAGATACTAGTACCTATTAAATAGATACCAGTACTTATTCATTAGCTACTAATACGTATTCAAAAGAATATCTAAAGAATAAGCACTAGTATCTAAAGAATAGGCACTAGTACTAAAGAATAAGCACTAGTCGCTAATGAATAAGTACCAGTACTTAATGGAATAGATACTAGTATCTAAAAATAAGTACTAGTAGCATGAAAATAGAGACTAGTAGGTTAAAATGATTAAATGTTAAAGCGGCTTGCCATATTGGCTCAGAGAGAGAGAGAGAGAAAATGACCCTATTCAAACCACAATATCTGACTTTCTGAGGGTCGGAGCTAATTACTTTAAATTAGAAAGTTGTTTGGCTTGAGGAGAAGAATATACACGCTGAGTTTTGTAACTGTAGATAAAACTAACCCCCCCACTTTTGTCAAAAGCATTTAGAAAGTGACACACTTCCTGCTGCCAGTTGGTGGCGCTATAACTTTGACTCACAATAGTCACATCCATGTGATCGGCCTCTTACAGCGAACATACTGTTGAAGTTTCATCAAGATCAGTTAATGTATGCAGAAGTTATAACACACTTCCTGTTTCCATTATTCGCCATAAATTCGTTTCCTCGCCACGGCCAAACCGTTCGAGATATGAAAAATCCCCTGGCAATTTTTCATCCTCAATGTCTTGACATCATGCTGACCGAGTTTCCTTGCGATTGGTTGAATTCTCTAGGAGGAGTATATCGAATTCCAGGGGCATACGCTTCCAAACAAACCATAATAGCCGACTTCCTGTTGGGCTGGGGTAAAAAGTAAAAGTACAAAGGATATATGAACCGATGAGATCTATATGTGTACCGAGTTTCATATTATTACATGGAAGCGTGTTTGATTTATGGACCAAGTTTTCGGACCCCGTTCCAGGGGGCGCTGTCGAGCCCCCCTGCCACGCCCGGGTACCAGCTTCAGCCCGGCCCTGATGGCCGCGGGTTCTGACCAGTGTGCAAAGTTTCAAGAGTTTTCGTGCACGTTAAGAGCCCCAAAAGTGCCCGAATAGTCGATAAAATAATAATAATAATAATAAATATAGCTGCCACCAAGCCGGTGGCACCACAACCCCGGTGCCTTTAGTTACCTAAAGGCACCGGAGTGGCGGTGCCGCCGGCTTTGGCCCTTCATCGCTGCTCGCAGCTATATTTATATATATATATATATATATATATAAACAAGCCGGTGGCACCGCCATCCCGGTGCCTTTATATATATATATATATATATATAAACAAGCCGGTGGCACCGCCACCCCGGTGCCTTTAGGGTTACTGTGCATGACGGGCAATATCGTAACTCCGCTTTGACCTTTGAGATGTGTGCTGTAAAGCTTGCATTGGTGTGGGCTCTGCAAAAGTGTGCATTGAGGGCACATATCAACCACAAAGTATGCGTGAGCATTTTCTGAAACCTAAAATGAAAAATGAGACACCCTACGGTCTCATGGACATAATGGACACATGAAATAAGTACACAAGTTTGAAAGTTATATGAAGTGTGGTGTGGGCTCTGCAAAAGTGTGCATTGAGGGCACATATCATATGCGTGAGCAACCTTCTGAAACCTAAAATGAAAAATGAGA
This sequence comes from Rhinichthys klamathensis goyatoka, assembly GCF_029890125.1. Lineage (NCBI taxonomy): Eukaryota > Metazoa > Chordata > Actinopteri > Cypriniformes > Leuciscidae > Rhinichthys > Rhinichthys klamathensis. The sequence continues at coordinate 2,103,724 of NW_026607051.1, forward strand.
CACCCTACGGTCTCATGGACTTAATGGACACATGAAATAAGTTATGAAAGTTAAATCAATTGTGCCAAGACAGAATATTACTTGCCTGATCTGATTAGAAAAAAAGTTTGTGTGTGGGTGTGTGTGTGTGTGAGTGTGTGTGTGTGTGTGTGTGTGTGTGTGTGTGTGTGTGTGTGTGTGTGTGTGTGTGTGTGTGTGTGTGTGTGTGTGTGTGTGTGTGTGTGTGTGTGTGTGTGTGTGTGTGTGTGTGTGTGTGTGTGTGAAACGTGATTGAACAATGTAGACATAAAAACATACTCCGTCCTTTTGTTCATACAGGACATTATTCAAACTGTAAAGTGTTTACTTATATTTGTGAACAATCGCAATAAAACACAACATTGTGCTTTTGTCAAACTGTAAACTACAACTGTCACCCAACCAAAGTCTCTTTTTTATTTTATACAGAAATAAATAATCTATCATTCAGATGAGAATAAAGTTAGTGTTAGTTCAAATTTTAAGGAAAACTCTGAAATATAGCACATTCATTTAAAATTCATTCAGGTTCAATTACCAAACATACAAATCTTAATGTAATTTAAAGCAAACAATACATTTAAAATATATGGGTTGTATGCCTATTTTTTTATATAAAAAGATATATATCCAAAAAGACAAGGCCTAAACAATACATTTAAAATATATGGGTTGTATGCCTATTTTTTTTATATAAAAAGATATATATCCAAAAAGACAAGGCCTACACTTTAACAAGGGTTAAACAATCACTGTAACAGACACAATCATACACACACACACACACACACACACACACACACACACACACACACACACACACACACACACACACACACACACACACACAAGTCAAATCACTTACATTTTATATGCAATATTGACTTTTTTCTGTTTCAGCACCCGCTCATTAAGACGGTCGCCTGGCGACACCTAGTGACGGTTTAGTGTTATTTGATTATACACTCAAAATATTCCACAACAAATCCTTTAAATTTAATGATATTCAGAACAGAACACGAATAAAAAAATAACTATAATAAAGCCAAAACGAAATAATTTAAAACAAAAGTAAAAGTAAGTGGTGTTAGGCTCACGTAAATCTCTCTTTAGAATCTAAATGTTGCAACATTTGCGATGTATTTGGATGCTAAACTATTCTTTATTACAGGCTTTGTACTTCACTCACGTTCCAATATCGACGGAAAAAATCATCCTCTTCACTTGTGCAAAAATGTGCTTGGAAAAATCACAGTGGAGCGGTACGTGCTTACTGTGAATGATACAAATTGTACTACTGACTATTTCAACATAGCAGTGTAATTTGTATATGTTAGGTTGAATGTTTTATTATTGTGTGTGTGTGTGTGTGTTTGTGTGTGTGTGTGTGTGTGTGTGTGTGTGTGTGTGTGTGTGTGTGTGTGTGTGTGTGTGTGTGTGTGTCAGTGTGTGTGTGGGGGTCTGGGTGGCTCAGCGCGATTGAACAGTGAAACATACTCCGTCATTTTCTTCATACAGGACATCATTCAAACGTCAAAGTGTTTACTTATATTTGTGTACACTCGCAATAAAACACAACATTGTGTTTTTGTTAAATAAATTAAAGTAATACGTCCCCCGAAATGGCGCTAATTTTAAAATAAAACTAAAATGCTCACGGCTGCACGGGCATTCATAACTCTGCGCGCCCACGGTGAGGGACGAGCAGAACAGAGCGAACGTTGTTTAGTTCATTCCTACTTCCATAGGAATTAATTGAAAAAGCTCACTCTACTCTGCACCATTATTAATGAATTGTGCAGACGTCCTTATTTTACTTTCGCTTTTTACCTGATTTTGAACACAAGAGGGCAGTATAACACTATGTATGATTTGGAAAAAAAAATTTTTTTTGACTAAACAACCATTCTGGCTGTTTTTAAACTTAAACATTATTCTCTAATTGCTCTCACCATGCCCGTTTCTGAAACTCTGCACATGTCTACTGTCTAATAAATGTGATGTGTCTGTCGGGTTTCATGCAATTTCAAGTATGTTAAGAGTCTCAAAAGCATCAACAAAGAATAATAAAGTTTGATGCGTTGCCACGGCAACAGTATCTAAGATATCAATAATCCTTTCTCAGGTCTACATCTGCCGTGTGTCTACATTATACACATAAAGTTTGAAGCAAATTGGGTAAAAATAAGAGGGTGATTTCAAAGCCTTTAGGAAGTGACACACTTCCTGCTGCCAGTTGGTGGCGCTATAACTTTGACTCACAATAGTCACATCCATGTGATCGGACTCTTACAGCGAACACACTGCTGAAGTTTCATCAAGATCAGTTAATGTATGCAGAAGTTATAACACACTTCCTGTTTCCTTTATTCGCCATAAATTCGTTTCCTCGCCACGGCCAAACCGTTCGAGATATCAAAAATCCCCTGGCAAATTTTCATCCTCAATGTCTTGACTTCATGCTGACCGAGTTTCGTGGCGATTGGTTGAATTCTCTAGGAGGAGTATATCGAATTCCAGGGGCATATGCTTCCAAACAAACCATAATAGCCGACTTCCTGTTGGGCTGGGGTAAAAAGTAAAAGTACAAAGGATATATGAATCGATGAGATCTATATGTGTACCGAGTTTCATATTATTACATTCAAGCGTGTTTGATTTATGGACCAAGTTTTCGGACCCCGTTCCAGGGGGCACTGTCGAGCCCCCCTGCCACGCCCGGGTACCAGCTTCAGCCCGGCCCTGATGGCCACGGGTTCTGACCCGTGTGCAAAGTTTCAAGAGTTTTTGAGCACGTTAAGGGCCCCCAAAGTGCGCTGAGAGTCTCAAAAGTATCCAAAAAGAATATTAAAGTTTGATGCGTTGTCACGGCAACAGCATCTAAGATATCAACAATCCTTTCACAGGTCTAAATCTGGCGTGTGTCTACATTATACACATCAAGTTTGAAGCAAATCGGGTAAAGCCTGTTTGATTTATGGACCAAGTTTTCGGACCCCATTCCAGGGGGCGCTGTCGAGCCCCCCTGCCACGCCCGGGTACCAGCTTCAGCCCGGCCCTGATGGCCGCGGGTTCTGACCCGTGTGCAAAGTTTCAAGAGTTTTTGAGCATGTTAAGGGCCCCAAAAGTGCGCTAAGAATCTCAAAAGTATCCAAAAAGAATATTAAAGTTTAATGCGTTGTCACGGCAACAGCATCTAAGATATCAACAATCCTTTCACAGGTCTACATCTGGCTTGTGTCTACATTATACACATCAAGTTTGAAGCAAATAGGGTAAAGCGTGTTGGATATATGGACCAAATTGTCTGACCCGTTCAAGGGGGCGCTGTCGAGCCCCCCTGCCACGCCCGGGTACCAGCTTCAGCCTGGCCCTGATGGCCGCGGGTTTTGTCCCGTGTGCAAAGTTTCAAGAGTTTTCGAGCACGTTAAGAACCCCAAAAGTGCCCGAAAGCATAAAAAAGCATGAAAAAGCTTAAAAAAAGGAATATTAATGTTTGATGCATTGCCACGGCAACAGTATCTAAGATATCAATAATCCTTTCACAGGTCTACATCTGGCGTGTGTCTACATTATGCACATGAAGTTTGAAGCAAATCGGGTAAAAATAAGAGGGTGATTTAAAAGCATTTTGAAAGTGACACACTTCCTGCTGCCAGTTGGTGGCGCTATAACTTTGACTCACAATAGTCACATCCATGTGATCGGGCTCTTACAACGAACACACTGCTGAAGTTTCATCAAGATTAGTTAATGTATGCAGTAGTTATAACACACTTCCTGTTTCACGTTTCTCGCCATAATTTCGTTTACTCGCCACGGCCAAACCGTTCGAGATATCAAAAATCCCCTGGCAATTTTTCATCCTCAGTGTCTTGACTTCATGCTGACCGAGTTTCGTGCCGTGTGTTTGAATTCTCTAGGAGGAGTATTTCACATTCCATTGCATGTGTTTTCCAAACAACCCTTAATAGCCGACTTCCTGTTGGGCTGGGGTAAAAAGTAAGAGCATGAAGTATATATGAACCGATGAGATCTATATGTGTACTGAGTTTCATATTATTACATGCAAGCGTGTTTGATTTATGGACCAAGTGTTCAAACCACGTTCCAGGGGGCGCTGTCGAGCCCCCCTGCCACGCCCGGGTACCAGCTTCAGCCCGGCCCTGATGGCCGCGGGTTCTGAGATGTGTGCAAAGTTTCAAGAGTTTTCGAGCACGTTAAGGCCCCCAAAAGTGCCCAAAAGGTAGTAAAATAATAATAATAATAATAAATATAGCTGCGAGCAGCGATTACGGGCCCAAGCCGGTGGCACCGCAACCCCGGTGCCTTTAGTTACCTAAAGCCACCGGGGTGGCGGTACCACCGGTTTTGGCCCTTCATCGCTGCTCGCAGCTATATTTATTTATATATATATATATATATATATATATATATATATATATATATATATATAAAGCCGGTGGCACCGCCACCCTGGTGCCTTTAGGGTTATTGTGCACGACGTGCAAAAACGTAACCCTGCTTTGACTGTCGAAAAGAAGTGTGCTGTAGAGCTTGTATCAGTGTGGGCTCTGCAAAAGTGTGCATTGAGGGCACATGTCAACCACAAAGTATGCGAGAGCAACCTTCTGAAAGGTCAGGTCTACATCCAGGTCTACATCTGCCGTGTGTTTACATCATAGTAGTGAAGTTTGAAGCAATAAGGTGATTTCAAAGCTTTTTGAAGGTGACAGACTTCCTGCTCCAGTTGGTGGCGCTATAACCGGGGTGGCGGTGCCGCCGGCTTTGGCCCTTTCATCGCTGCTCGCAGCTATATTTATATATATATACACACACACACACACACACACACACATATATATATATATATATATATATATATATATATATATATATATATATATATACATAAATATATATATATTGTTTTTTTAAGAGACAAGACAGAATATTACTTGCCTGATCTGATTAGAAAAATAGTGTTTGTGTGTGTGTGTGTGTGTGTGTGTGTGTGTGTGGCGTAATTGAACAATGTAGACATAAAGACATACTCCGTCCTTTTGTTCATACAGGACATTATTCAAACTGCAAAGTTTTTACTTATATTTGTGTACACTCGCAATAAAACACAACATTGTGCTTTTGTCAAACTATAAACTCTTGTCAAACTGTAAACTACAACTGTCACCCAACCAAAATCTCTTACACACACACACACACACACAGTTTAAAAGCAAAAAATATCAAACAATCCTATTTAAAAACAGTCTGTGGGAGCCATCTTTTGGACATTCATCATATCGCATTGGTTTTCATTTCTTGTCATCAAACAGAGCCCTAATCTGTTTATTTTTTCAGTTACACATTCTACATTGATTAAAAAAGAAAAATCAAAGGTGTTTTTATTTTATACAGAAATAAATAATCTATCATTCAGATGAGAATAAAGTTAGTGTTAGTTCAAATTTTAAGGAAAACAAATATATGATCTGAAATATAGCACATTCATTTATAATTCATTCAGGTTCGATTACCAAACATACAATCTTAATGTAATTTAAAGCAAACAATACATTTAAAATATATGGGTTGTATGACTATTTTTTAATATAAAAAGATATATATCCAAAAAGACAAGGCCTAAAGTTTAACAAGGGTTAAACTCTTATCACTGTAACAGACACAATCACACACACAATCACACACACAAGTCAAATCACTTACATTTTAGATGCAATATTGACTTTTTTTCTGTTTCAGCAGCGAAAATAGTTAAACAAAGATCACAGCAGAACCATCGCGCATCTCACAGCAACGCGTTCTCATTACTGAATGATTCAGCATTTTGAACGAATCGGTTGACTCAAAGATTCAATGACCAATCAATCCATAAACATCTATCTCATTCATGAATGACTCAGTCGTTCAAACGAATGAATCAATGACTCGCTCATTAAGACGGTCGCCTGGCGACACCTAATGACGGTTTAGTGTTATGTTTAAAAGTATCATTCTTTCCAACGATTGTTAATTAACTCATATTTGAAACATAAGCTATATTTATATATATACATACATATACACACACATACACAAAAATAAAATAAAAACACATTTGAAACGTGTTTGCTTACTAAATTGTGAGCTGAACGAAAGTTGCAGCAAATATCAGCAACAGGAGTCAAATTTCATTAATCACGAGAGTGAAGAGCTGACTGAATAGATGATGACGGAATAGGCTATTTTATGTAAAAACGCCTATTTAAGCGAATCTGTCATTGTACTCTTTTATTGTTGTGTTTTCCGTGAAAAATAATAGACTATTGAACTCACAATTCAAGCAATCGGCCCCCGAAATTGCACTAATTTTAGTGACACTAAAAAGTATGCGGCTGCACTGGCATTCATAACGGTGCGCGTCCATGGCGACGAGCGAGCAGAACAGAGCGAACGTTTAGTTAATTTCTACTTCCATAGGAATTCATTCGAGCGCCACCATTTCAATGTCCGTGCGGACGTCCATATTATACTTTCGCTTTCAAGTTAGTGTTTTTAAACCCCCCAGCGGGAGGTTTACACAATTGGTTTACACAATCACACGTTGATTAACCGGTGGGAAAATATTCCCATAGTAACATCCCTAATATATAAATATATATAAATTCAATAGGCCTACCTGATTTTGAACACAAGAGGGCAGTATAGCACTATATATGATTTGGATTATTATTATTTTTGACTAAACAACCATTCTGGCTGTTTTTAAACTTAAAAATAATTCTTAAATTGAAAAAAAGGAATAAAATGGGTTTAGTTCTAATATTTGTATAATTTTATATAAAAATAAATGGTGTATAATTACATTTTAGAAAGATATGAGACATGCCCTGATTCTTTTTTTGACATTACTTGAATCCCTCAACCATAGCAAAACCGTTTGAGATATTCAATATCTGTTCACAATTTAGCATCTTCAATGTATTTTCATCATGTTGAAAAAGTTTGGCATGAATAAAATAAACTACTTAGGAGGAGTAGCTAAAAACTCAGAATCTGAAATCCACATTCAAACCAAAATATCTGACTTCCTGTTGGTCGTAGCTAATTACGGTAAATTAGAAAGTTGTCCGGCTCGAAGAGTACAATATACATAACGAGTTTTGTTACTGTAGATAAAACTAACCCCCCCACTTTTGTCAAAAGCATTTAGAAAGTGACACACTTCCTGCTGCCAGTTGGTGGCGCTATAACTTTGACTCACAATAGTCACATCCATGTGATCGGCCTCTTACAGCGAACACACTGTTGAAGTTTCATCAAGATCAGTTAATGTATGCAGAAGTTATAACACACTTCCTGTTTCCATTATTCGCCATAAATTCGTTTCCTCGCCACGGCCAAACCGTTCGAGATATGAAAAATCCCCTGGCAATTTTTCATCCTCAATGTCTTGACATCATGCTGACCGAGTTTCCTTGCGATTGGTTGAATTCTCTAGGAGGAGTATATCGAATTCCAGGGGCATACGCTTCCAAACAAACCATAATAGCCGACTTCCTGTTGGGCTGGGGTAAAAAGTAAAAGTACAAAGGATATATGAACCGATGAGATCTATATGTGTACCGAGTTTCATATTATTACATGGAAGCGTGTTTGATTTATGGACCAAGTTTTCGGACCCCGTTCCAGGGGGCGCTGTCGAGCCCCCCTGCCACGCCCGGGTACCATCTTCAGCCCGGCCCTGATGGCCGCGGGTTCTGACCAGTGTGCAAAGTTTCAAGAGTTTTCGTGCACGTTAAGAGCCCCAAAAGTGCCCGAATAGTCGATAAAATAATAATAATAATAATAATAATAATAATAAATATAGCTGCGAGCAGCGATTACGGGCCCAAGCCGGTGGCACCGCAACCCCGGTGCCTTTAGTTACCTAAAGGCACCGGGGTGGCGGTACCACCGGCTTTGGCCCTTCATCGCTGCTCGCAGCTATATTTATATATATATATATATATATATAAAGCCGGTGGCACCGCCACCCTGGTGCCTTTAGGGTTATTGTGCACGACGTGCAAAAACGTAACCCTGCTTTGACTGTCGAAAAGAAGTGTGCTGTAGAGCTTGTATCAGTGTGGGCTCTGCAAAAGTGTGCATTGAGGGCACATGTCAACCACAAAGTATGCGAGAGCAACCTTCTGAAAGGTCAGGTCTACATCCAGGTCTACATCTGCCGTGTGTTTACATCATAGTAGTGAAGTTTGAAGCAATCAGCTGATTTCAAAGCTTTTTGAAAGTGACAGACTTCCTGCTGCCAGTTGGTGGCGCTATAACCGGGGTGGCGGTGCCGCCGGCTTTGGCCCTTTCATCGCTGCTCGCAGCTATATTTATATATATACACACACACACACACACACACACATATATATATATATATATATATATATATACATATATATATATTGTTTTTTTAAGAGACAAGACAGAATATTACTTGCCTGATCTGATTAGAAAAATAGTGTTGTGTGTGTGTGTGTGTGTGTGTGTGTGTGTGTGTGTGTGTGTGTGTGTGTGTGGCGTAATTGAACAATGTAGACATAAAGACATACTCCGTCCTTTTGTTCATACAGGACATTATTCAAACTGCAAAGTGTTTACTTATATTTGTGTACACTCGCAATAAAACACAACATTGTGCTTTTGTCAAACTATAAACTCTTGTCAAACTGTAAACTACAACTGTCACCCAACCAAAATCTCTTACACACACACACACACACACAGTTTAAAAGCAAAAAATATCAAACAATCCTATTTAAAAACAGTCTGTGGGAGCCATCTTTTGGACATTCATCATATCGCATTGGTTTTCATTTCTTGTCATCAAAAAGAGCCCTAATCTGTTTATTTTTTCAGTTACACATTCTACATTGATTAAAAAAGAAAAATCAAATGTGTTTTTATTTTATACAGAAATAAATAATCTATCATCCAGATGAGAATAAAGTTAGTGTTAGTTCAAATTTTAAGGAAAACAAATATATGATCTGAAATATAGCACATTCATTTAAAATTCATTCAGGTTCAATTACCAAACATACAATCTTAATGTAATTTAAAGCAAACAATACATTTAAAATATATGGGTTGTATGACTATTTTTTAATATAAAAAGATATATATCCAAAAAGACAAGGCCTAAAGTTTAACAAGGGTTAAACTCTTATCACTGTAACAGACACAATCACACACACAATCACACACACACACACACACAAGTCAAATCACTTACATTTTACATGCAATATTGACTTTTTTTCTGTTTCAGCAGCGAAAATAGTTAACCCTCTGGGGACCAGAAACGCGCCGGCGCGTTTTGCTCGTTTTTTTTCACATAGCAGAAAAATAGACTTAAAGTACTACCATCATTTCTGTTCATATAGAGTTAAGAAATATGAGAAAATAATCTGTTAAATGTCTACTTTTTTATGTGCCCACATACAATCGAAATAAAATATTGTGCTTTTGTAAAATAAAGAAAATAAACAGGGTGTGCGTTCTGCCTCTCGGTCACCGTGAACTTTTTTTCTGGAGCACGTCTCTAATCTTCAACACAACTCAGCTAATACTATTCACCCAGCCATAAGCAATATATCTTTTAAATCATTTGAGTTTGTACTTTTAAATGATCCGATTCAAAACTAAAATTATTATTCTCCGTTTATGTCATCTATATAAAAAGAGAGACGTGTCAGCCCATCTCATTATCGTTCTCTCAGCTGATTATCTGTGGTAATGTGACACGCCTACGGAGAGCACGCGCTATTCAAACGCAAATATGTGAAGCAACACATTGAGACGCGTTAACGCCCATAAACTCTGAAAACACACATTATTTTTTAGTCAGATTAATCTACTGTCGTCTTGCGCGGCTATATGTGGAACAATCCTGGGACATTTACCACTGGGTTATTTTCACTTCGAGGATGAACAGATTCAGCTGAGAAGTAAGTGTTTTTTGCAAGTGCTTTGTTCTAATCGCGATATAGAATAACGTAGTGTCTGTAAACGGAAAAATAGCATACTGTTAAATGTGAATCATGTTTGTGTCACACAGTTTGTGTGTGTGTGTGTGAATGAATGAATGAACGCACAGATACGCACTGTTACAGACTAAATAACAGACAACATTTCGTTGACTCGTTTTGGATAAAGTTTTTACTCTAAAATAGACATCAAATAAGCTTTTTTAGGAGTTTCTGCTCATATGTTAAATATATAGTATGTTTTGTCAATAAACTAATCAACTAAGATGTTATAGTGTTTGTTCAAGCTATATCAAAACAATGAATCCTCAACTTTGAAATATGTATGATCAAACTAAGACATTTATGGAGAAAGACAATTTTCTTTTCAAGATGTTTCCAACTCTAACTTTGAACTGAAATAAAACCATGTCTATATGGTGAAGGGTGTGTGATAGAAGTGTCCAGACGTATGCACCCTGTATTTTCCTTATAATATCCAAACAATCTAAAAGCCATTCTTTTTTAAATCTCCTCATTCTTTGTGCAAGGCTCCTGTAATGATATGGCCTGATAGCACCTAATAGGGCCATTATGGGAGGGTCTTTGTCTTTCTCAGGTGTGGAATGCCATACATATTAATGAGAGATCAAGCCTCCTGCATAAAGCTTTCTCAAACAAAACACGTCATTAAAAATGTAAAAGACTTTATTGACTTATCTGAATGAGTAGTCAGGATGATTCTCACATAGTTTTGGAGCAAATATTCTAGGCTATGTGATACAATTTTCAAAAGTCTTGTGAAGAAATAATCAATATGTGTTTTGTGGTCTTATTTCAGCAACTTTCATTTTTATTTTTTTCAATAACCACGCATAAACATTATTCTATTAAAAATACAAACATGTACATACATGTTGCTCAGATCTCATGGTAGCCAAGTTTGTGCTATATAGAGTGAATTTACACCTTTGCCATTAACATGTTTATAAATAACTGAAAAAAGCACAAATGTCAGTGCATGTCAAAACATCCCAAGGGCCCCAAAAACACTCTGGTCCCCAGAGGGTTAAACAAAGATCACAGCAGAACCATCGCGCATCTCACAGCAACGCGTTCTCATTACTGAATGATTCAGCATTTTGAACGAATCGGTTGACTCAAAGATTCAATGACCAATCAATCCATAAACATCTATCTCATTCATGAATGACTCAGTCGTTCAAACGAATGAATCAATGACTCGCTCATTAAGACGGTCGCCTGGCGACACCTAATGACGGTTTAGTGTTATGTTTAAAAGTATCATTCTTTCCAACGATTGTTAATTAACTCATATTTGAAACATAAGCTATATTTATATATATACATACATATACACACACATACACAAAAATAAAATAAAAACACATTTGAAACGTGTTTTCTTACTAAATTGTGAGCTGAACGAAAGTTGCAGCAAATATCAGCAACAGGAGTCAAATTTCATTAATCACGAGAGTGAAGAGCTGACTGAAAAGATGATGACGGAATAGGCTATTTTATGTAAAAACGCCTATTTAAGCGAATCTGTCATTGTACTCTTTTATTGTTGTGTTTTCCGTGAAAAATAATAGACTATTGAACTCAGAATTCAAGCAATCGGCCCCCGAAATTGCACTAATTTTAGTGACACTAAAAAGTATGCGGCTGCACTGGCATTCATAACGGTGCGCGTCCATGGCGACGAGCGAGCAGAACAGAGCGAACGTTTAGTTAATTTCTACTTCCATAGGAATTCATTCGAGCGCCACCATTTCAATGTCCGTGCGGACGTCCATATTATACTTTCGCTTTCAAGTTAGTGTTTTTAAACCCCCCAGCGGGAGGTTTACACAATTTGTTTACACAATCACACGTTGATTAACCGGTGGGAAAATATTCCCATAGTAACATCCCTAATATATAAATATATATAAATTCAATAGGCCTACCTGATTTTGAACACAAGAGGGCAGTATAGCACTATATATGATTTGGATTATTATTATTTTTGACTAAACAACCATTCTGGCTGTTTTTAAACTTAAAAATAATTCTTAAATTGAAAAAAAGGAATAAAATGGGTTTAGTTCTAATATTTGTATAATTTTATATAAAAATAAATGGTGTATAATTACATTTTAGAAAGATATGAGACATGCCCTGATTCTTTTTTTGACATTATTGTCCTCGATCAGAGCCCTAATCTGTTTATTTTTTCAGTTACACATTCTACATTGATTAAAAAAGAAAAATCAAATGTGTTTTTATTTTATACAGAAATAAATAATCTATCATTCAGATGAGAATAAAGTTAGTGTTAGTTCAAATTTTAAGGAAAACAAATATATGATCTGAAATATAGCACATTCATTTATAATTCATTCAGGTTCAATTACCAAACATACAAATCTCAATGTAATTTAAAGCAAACAATACATTTAAAATACATGGGTTGTATGCTATTTTTTTTTATATAAAAAGATATATATCCAAAAAGACAAGGCCTAAACTTTAACAAGGGTTAAACAATCACTGTAACAGACACAATCACACACACACACACACACACACACACACGTCAAATCACTTACATTTTAGATGCAATATTGACTTTTTTTCTGTTTCAGCAGCGAAAATAGTTAAACAAAGATCACAGCAGAACCATCGAGCATCTCACAGCAACGCGTTCTCATTACTGAATGATTCAGCATTTTGAACGAATCGGTTGACTCAAAGATTCAACGACCAATCCATAATCTGTCTCATTCATGAATGACTCAGCCGTTCGAACGAATCGTTTGAACGAATGAATCAATGACTCGCTCATTAAGACGGTCGCCTGGCGACACCTAATGACGGTTTAGTGATATTAAAAGTATCATTCTTTCCAACGATTGTTAATTAACTCATATTTGAAACATAAGCTATATATATATATATATATATATATATATATATATATATATACACACACATATATATACACAAAAATAAAATAAAAACACATTTGAAGCGTGTTTGCTTACTAAATTGTGAGCGGAACGAAAGTTGCAGCAAATATCAGCAACAGGAGTCAAATTTCATTAATCACGAGAGTGAAGAGCTGACTGAAAAGATGATGACGGAATAGGCTATTTTATGTAAAAGCCCCTATTTAAGCGAATCTATCATTGTACTCTTTTGTTGTTGTGTTTTCCGTGAAAAATAATAGACTATTGAACTCACAATTCAAGCAATCGGCCCCGTTATTGCACTAATTTTAAAGTGACACTAAAAAGTATGCGGCTGCACTGGCATTCATAATGGTGCGCGTCCATGGCGACGAGCGAGCAGAACAGAGCGAACGTTTTTTAGTTCATTCCTACTTCCATAGGAATTCCCTCGAGCGCTCTGCACGTGGCCATTATCAATGTCCCGTATTTAAAAGCTCTCGGTCCTCAGTCACATACCAAATATATGTATAATGTATATATAAATATAATTTTGGACACAAGAGGGCAGTATGGCCCTATGTATAATTTTGTGTTTAAACTAAAAGAGCCCCTCCCCCCCTCCCCACACAGACACAGACACAGACACACACGAATGGCAGGGTGCATTCTCTCTGTCAGAGGGAGAGGGAGAGAAAATTCTCAGAAACATCCACATTCAAACCAAAATATCTAACTTCCTCTTGGTCTGAGCTAATGACAGTTAATTAGAAAGTTGTCCGGCTTGATCTGAACCATATGCATACCTGTGTCTGTCGAGTTTCATGCAATTTCAAGCATGCTAAGAGTCTCAAAAGCATCAAACAAGAATATTAAAGTTTGATGTGTTGCCACGGCAACAGTATCTAAGATATCAATAATCCTTTCACAGGTCTACATCTGCCGTGTGTTTACATTATACACATAAAGTTTGAAGCAAATCGGGTAAAAATAAGAGGGTGATTTCAAAGCATTTAGGAAGTGACACACTTCCTGCTGCCAGTTGGTGGCGCTATAACTTTGACTCACAATAGTCACATCCATGTGATCGGGCTCTTACAACGAACACACTGTTGAAGTTTCATCAAGATCAGTTAATGTATGCAGTAGTTATGACACACTTCCTGTTTCACGTTTCTCGCCATAATTTTGTTTCCTCGCCACGGCCAAACCGTTCGAGATATCAAAAATCCCCTCGCAAACTTTCATCCTCAATGTCTTGACTTCATGCTGACCGAGTTTCGTGCCGTTTGTTTGAATTCTCTAGGAGGAGTATTTCACATTCCATTGCGTGTGTTTTACCAACAACCCTAAATAGCCGACTTCCTGTTGGGCTGGGGTAAAAAGTAAGAGTGTGAAGTATATATGAAACGAGGAGATCTACATGTGTACCGAGTTTCATATTATTACATGCAAGCGTGTTTGATTTATGGACCATGTTTTCGGACCCCGTTCCAGGGGGCGCTGTCGAGCCCCCCTGCCACGCCCGGGTACCATCTTCAGCCCGGCCCTGATGGCCGCGGGTTCTGACATGTGTGCAAAGTTTCAGGAGTTTTTGAGCATGTTAAGGCCTCCAAAAGTGTCCAAAAGGTAGCAGAAAAATAATAAGAATAATAATAATAATAATAATAATAAATAATCCTAAGGAAAACAATAGGGCCTTCGCCCTTTGGGCTTGGGCCCTAATAATAATCCTAAGGAAAACAATAGGGCCTTCGCCTTTTCAAGGCTTGGGCCCTAATAATAATAATCCTAAGGAAAACAATAGGGCCTTCGCCTTTTCAAGGCTTGGGCCCTAATAATAATAATAATCCTAAGGAAAACAATAGGGCCTTCGCCTTTTCAAGGCTTGGGCCCTAATAATCCTTAGGAAAACAATAGGGCCTTCGCCTTTTCAAGGCTTGGGCCCTAATAATCCTTAGGAAAACAATAGGGCCTTCGCCTTTTCAAGGCTTGGGCCCTAATAATAATAAAGAATAATCCTTAGGAAAACAATAGGGCCTTCGCCTTTTCAAGGCTTGGGCCCTAATAATAATAATAAATAAATATAGCTGCGAGCAGCGATTACGGGCCCAAGCCGGTGGCACCGCAACCCCGGTGCCTTTAGTTACCTAAAGGCACCGGGGTGGCGGTACCACCGGCTTTGGCCCTTCATCGCTGCTCGCAGCTATATTTATATATATATATATATATATATATATATATATATATATAAAGCCGGTGGCACCGCCACCCTGGTGCCTTTAGGGTTATTGTGCACGACGTGCAAAAACGTAACCCTGCTTTGACTGTCGAAAAGAAGTGTGCTGTAGAGCTTGTATCAGTGTGGGCTCTGCAAAAGTGTGCATTGAGGGCACATATCAACCACAAAGTATGCGAGAGCAACCTTCTGAAAGGTCAGGTCTACATCCAGGTCTACATCTGCCGTGTGTTTACATCATAGTAGTGAAGTTTGAAGCAATCAGGTGATTTCAAAGCTTTTTGAAAGTGACAGACTTCCTGCTGCCAGTTGGTGGCGCTATAACCGGGGTGGCGGTGCCGCCGGCTTTGGCCCTTTCATCGCTGCTCGCAGCTATATTTATATATATACACACACAAACACACACACACACACACACATATATATATATATATATATATATATATATATATATATATATATACATAAATATATATATATTGTTTTTTTAAGAGACAAGACAGAATATTACTTGCCTGATCTGATTAGAAAAATATGTGTGTGTGTGTGTGTGTGTGTGTGTGTGTGTGTGTGTGTGTGTGTGTGTGTGTGTGTGTGTGTGTGTGTGTGTGTGTGTGTGTGTGTGTGTGTGTGTGTGTGTGTGTGTGTGTGTGTGTGTGTGTGTGTGTGTGTGTGTGTGTGTGTGTGTGTGGCGTAATTGAACAATGTAGACATAAAAACATACTCCGTCCTTTTGTTCATACAGGACATTATTCAAACTGCAAAGTGTTTACTTATATTTGTGTACACTTGCAATAAAACACAACATTGTGCTTTTGTCAAGCTATAAACTCTTGTCAAACTGTAAACTACAACTGTCACCCAACCAAAATCTCTTACACACACACACACACACACAGTTTAAAAGCAAAAAATATCAAACAATCCTATTTAAAAACAGTCTGTGGGAGCCATCTTTTGGACATTCATCATATCGCATTGGTTTTCATTTCTTGTCATCAAACAGAGCCCTAATCTGTTTATTTTTTCAGTTACACATTCTACATTGATTAAAAAAGAAAAATCAAATGTGTTTTTATTTTATACAGAAATAAATAATCTATCATTCAGATGAGAATAAAGTTAGTGTTAGTTCAAATTTTAAGGAAAACAAATATATGATCTGAAATATAGCACATTCATTTAAAATTCATTCAGGTTCAATTACCAAACATACAATCTTAATGTAATTTAAAGCAAACAATACATTTAAAATATATGGGTTGTATGACTATTTTTTAATATAAAAAGATATATATCCAAAAAGACAAGGCCTAAAGTTTAACAAGGGTTAAACTCTTATCACTGTAACAGACACAATCACACACACAATCACACACACACACACACAAGTCAAATCACTTACATTTTACATGCAATATTGACTTTTTTTCTGTTTCAGCAGCGAAAATAGTTAAACAAAGATCACAGCAGAACCATCGCGCATCTCACAGCAACGCGTTCTCATTACTGAATGATTCAGCATTTTGAACGAATCGGTTGACTCAAAGATTCAATGACCAATCAATCCATAAACATCTATCTCATTCATGAATGACTCAGTCGTTCAAACGAATGAATCAATGACTCGCTCATTAAGACGGTCGCCTGGCGACACCTAATGACGGTTTAGTGTTATGTTTAAAAGTATCATTCTTTCCAACGATTGTTAATTAACTCATATTTGAAACATAAGCTATATTTATATATATACATACATATACACAGACATACACAAAAATAAAATAAAAACACATTTGAAATGTGTTTGCTTACTAAATTGTGAGCTGAACGAAAGTTGCAGCAAATATCAGCAACAGGAGTCAAATTTCATTAATCACGAGAGTGAAGAGCTGACTGAAAAGATGATGACGGAATAGGCTATTTTATGTAAAAACGCCTATTTAAGCGAATCTGTCATTGTACTCTTTTATTGTTGTGTTTTCCGTGAAAAATAATAGACTATTGAACTCACAATTCAAGCAATCGGCCCCCGAAATTGCACTAATTTTAGTGACACTAAAAAGTATGCGGCTGCACTGGCATTCATAATGGTGCGCGTCCATGGCGACGAGCGAGCAGAACAGAGCGAACGTTTAGTTAATTTCTACTTCCATAGGAATTCATTCGAGCGCCACCATTTCAATGTCCGTGCGGACGTCCATATTATACTTTCGCTTTCAAGTTAGTGTTTTTAAACCCCCCAGCGGGAGGTTTACACAATTGGTTTACACAATCACACGTTGATTAACCGGTGGGAAAATATTCCCATAGTAACATCCCTAATATATAAATATATATAAATTCAATAGGCCTACCTGATTTTGAACACAAGAGGGCAGTATAGCACTATATATGATTTGGATTATTATTATTTTTGACTAAACAACCATTCTGGCTGTTTTTAAACTTAAAAATAATTCTTAAATTGAAAAAAAGGAATAAAATGGGTTTAGTTCTAATATTTGTATAATTTTATATAAAAATAAATGGTGTATAATTACATTTTAGAAAGATATGAGACATGCCCTGATTCTTTTTTTGACATTACTTGAATCCCTCAACCATAGCAAAACCGTTTGAGATATTCAATATCTGTTCACAATTTAGCATCTTCAATGTATTTTCATCATGTTGAAAAAGTTTGGCATGAATAAAATAAACTACTTAGGAGGAGTAGCTAAAAACTCAGAATCTGAAATCCACATTCAAACCAAAATATCTGACTTCCTGTTGGTCGTAGCTAATTACGGTAAATTAGAAAGTTGTCCGGCTCGAAGAGTACAATATACATATCGAGTTTTGTTACTGTAGATAAAACTAACCCCCCCACTTTTGTCAAAAGCATTTAGAAAGTGACACACTTCCTGCTGCCAGTTGGTGGCGCTATAACTTTGACTCACAATAGTCACATCCATGTGATCGGCCTCTTACAGCGATCACACTGCTGAAGTTTCATCAAGATCAGTTAATGTATGCAGAAGTTATAACGCACTTCCTGTTTCACGTTTCTCGCCATAATTTTGTTTCCTCGCCACGGCCAAACCGTTCGAGATATCAAAAATCCCCTCGCAAACTTTCATCCTCAATGTCTTGACTTCATGCTGACCGAGTTTCGTGCCGTTTGTTTGAATTCTCTAGGAGGAGTATTTCACATTCCATTGCGTGTGTTTTACCAACAACCCTAAATAGCCGACTTCCTGTTGGGCTGGGGTAAAAAGTAAGAGTGTGAAGTATATATGAAACGAGGAGATCTACATGTGTACCGAGTTTCATATTATTACATGCAAGCGTGTTTGATTTATGGACCATGTTTTCGGACCCCGTTCCAGGGGGCGCTGTCGAGCCCCCCTGCCACGCCCGGGTACCATCTTCAGCCCGGCCCTGATGGCCGCGGGTTCTGACATGTGTGCAAAGTTTCAGGAGTTTTTGAGCATGTTAAGGCCTCCAAAAGTGTCCAAAAGGTAGTAAAAAAAAAAAATAATAATAATAATAATAATAAATAATCCTAAGGAAAACAATAGGGCCTTCGCCCTTTGGGCTTGGGCCCTAATAATCCTTAGGAAAACAATAGGGCCTTCGCCTTTTCAAGGCTTGGGCCCTAATAATCCTTAGGAAAACAATAGGGCCTTCGCCTTTTCAAGGCTTGGGCCCTAATAATCCTTAGGAAAACAATAGGGCCTTCGCCTTTTCAAGGCTTGGGCCCTAATAATAATGTGGGCCTAAAAATAATAGCCTATAGGGCTGGCTATCTATCTGTCTATCTATCTATCTATCTATCTATCTATCTATCTATCTATCTATCTATCTATCTATCGTGTGGGGCCCCAACTGCAATGAACCAGCTTTGGGGGGGGCCCAGCTTGCAAAAGGTTGAGAACCCCTGGTCTATAGTGATGGCTAGGTAGAGTTTTTGGGCCACCCCCCTTTGGATCAGGTTTCCCAGAAGTCTTGGCGTCGGGGCTGGTGTGGTGATCGATGGGCGGTTAGGGCCGGTCTTGTGTGGGTCGCTGCGGAGGCAGGTAGCCAAAACAGCATTTCTTGGTCTTTCGGGACTTTGTTCCCAGTTGTGGGACACTGTGCTGTCATGCTCAGGCTGTGCAGCGGTCAGCTGTGGTGGCTGGGTGATGCTGTCACTTTGTGATGTGACAGCTTACCAGTGGCATGTTGAGAGGGGTACCGCTCCGGGCTGTCTGGGCTTGAGTCTCTTGGTGATGGGGGTTGGCTGTTTCTGGGTCGCCGGCAGGCTTCCAAGAATCTTTCAGAGCGCTCGCTCTGGTGTCTTGGACGAGCACCATCACGGTTGTGCTGCCCTCTGCTGCCCTGGAACGGTCTTGACTCTCTGTAAAAAGGGCTGTGGTGTTGTGGGGCGCCCTCTAGAGGCAGCTCTGAGTAGTGTTCAGAGACAGAGTAGATTGTGTGGTCTTTCAAAGTCTTTTCGGACACAATCTTTTGCTTAATGTGAGCTTTGTGGGCCAAGTCTCGTAGCTGTTGGGTAGACATGCCACGGGGACAGGCCAGGATGCCTAAGTGATGACTCACTGTGGGATGCAGATTTCGAAGGAACAAAGTTCTGAAATTGACATCCTGGCTGGTTCCGTGCTCCGAAGTAGGCTTGTCGGAGTCGCTGTAGTAGGTCTGTGGGGTTTCAAGTCGGGCCTGCTTGAGGTCCATGGCGGTGAATAACCCTTGGTCTGATTCTGGATCAGAGAATTCACGGATCAAAGCTTGTTGCAGCTGCTGGTAGTCCGTTTTGATAGTCTCTGGTTGACGGTCAAGGAAGCTGCGCACATCACGACTGGAAGTGATTCTTAGCAGGTAAAATCTGTCCCACGTGGTCGCGTTGGTAACAGTTTGTAAGTGAAAGTCAATGTCTTGCAGGTGGGCGTGCACGCCCTCCTGCAGGGTTCGGAGTGAACGTCTGGATGTTTCTGGCCAGCTTGTCAAGTTCTTTGGGGGCCGTGCCGTGGTTAGTGGCATGGGTTCTCTTGAAGGCCCCCCCCCCCCCCCTTGCTGCTGGCGGGGGTTCTTGTGGGCTGGCTGGTGGTGTCTTGAACGGTGGACTTTCGCCCCCCTTTTCAGCTCTTAGCTCTTGGCTGAAAGATGCAGACCGGCTGGTCGGGGGAAACTTTGTGGTGTGTTTCTCCCCTTCCCGGTCACTCTGCAGTCTATAAGAGGGTTTCAACACTAAGTGGACAATGTCAAGTTCATCTTTAAGATCGTCTCTGTGCTGGCTAAGCTCATGGATTTCAGCTCGGGACGTTTTTAAGTGTTTTTCACAGGCCTTTGCTTTAGCGTCTCTTTCTTTGAGTTCAGTCTCTGCTCTTGCGAGGAGAGCTTCAACGTGTCTGAGTTTTTCGTCGAGTTCCTCTCTGGTTTTCCTCTCCGACTGCTCTCTTTGGTCTGTGTCCAGACGAAGATCAGACAGGGCTTTTTGGAGTCTTTCCACTTCATCTTGTAGCTCAGGGTCTGTTGCATCCCTTTTCCCGCGCTGGTCGTGGGTCTCCAGGAGTAGCTGGTCCAGACGAGACTGAGCGTGGGTTTGGTTCCTCCGGGCCTCCTCCGCTTGAAGCTTTAGTGTTGCGGCTTCCTGCTCCAGGTTGATGCCGTGTCTTTCGCTGAGCCGTGCCTGGTCGACAAGTGTGTGAGCGAGATGTCCAACGATTTTGGCCCAGTCTTTGTATTGGTAGCTCTGGGTTGGATCGTGGGTCATCAGCTTGTCCAAGTCGGCGTCCAGCTGCTCTTGGCTCGGGGGCTCTGAGTCACCAGCGTCCTCGGGCAGGAAGGTAGCCGTCATGGCTGTCAGCCATGTGTCGAGGTTGTCCCAGTGGGCTGCGGGACTGGAGGCACGGGACATACTGACTCACTGTGGGCGAGAGAAACACAACACACACACAAAGAGACCAAGGCAAGTTCGTTCTACGGTTAACGAATTATGCTAATACGGGCTATGCCGTCTATGAGAATTTTGGCTAACTGATGCAGACAGTTAGATTGGGACAATTTGCGTAGGTCAGCGCAGGGCCTAAATAAAGATTTTGACAGGGCGGCAGCCTAGTGGGTCACGTGGTGACGCTAGCTGCTCAGTGGTCGATCTGTTATTTAGCTGTCCTTCGTGTCTCTCATAGGTTCTGTCTCTAGGTGAACTGAAAGAAACAAATCACAACAGAACGGAAAAATAGCGAGATAGAAAAGATTACAGTAAAATGAAACGAAACAAATTAATAGGTCTGTAATGAAATGGGAGATATACTAACACGGAAAGTGTTACAGGGGATAAGGAGGCCTGAGCCTGCTATTGTCAGGATACAGGCACAGAGACAGAGGTAAGTGAATTCAAACGTGAGTTTATTTACAGTGAATCAAGTGCAAAGGTGAGTAGCAACATTCAGGTGAAGATTCGCTGATGATCGCTATGTGCAGGGCAGATTCCAGGTGAGCATATCCTCCTTAAGTTAGTAGAATTCAAGCAATCACAGTTCATTAATACTTGTCTTTTTCTCTTTCAGTTGTGACCACGGGCAAGTTGAACTCAGCGGGAATACCGGACACTCAGATGAATACCAGATCTCGGGAAACATGGAATCAGACAGGACTTCTGGAGATAGCAGGACAAGGACACAGAGGTTAGTATTTCACAGGTGAGTATACGTTACTTGGTGGTTTCAGGATGATTCAGAGACTTCGGGAGGCAATGGGTTATGGTCTATTCCTGTTGGAGGCTTGACAAAGACTGAAGTATCCGTGAGTGTTTTATTGAGCTGGGTGATGAGGTAATTGATGGTGCACAGGTGTGTGTGATTAATACTCTGGGGAGAGTGATCTCTGAGTGGTGGATGGAAATGAGTCTGATTGATTCCTGACAGCTATCCAGCTGGGTTTTATTGCCGGGCCCACAGGGTAGTGGGTTTACCGGTGGAAAACCTAGGGAAAAGGGGTGTGGCTTAGAGAAGAGAAGATGGGCTCAACACTTAAATGGCCGGGGGAATATCTAATATTCTGTGGCCTATACTAAGTGGATGGATTTTACCTTATTTAGTTTGCCTGGGTGAATTGAGGTCACTCTGGTTGGAGCCAGCGTTGTGGTTAATCCTTCCGTCGTCCCCACACTCAACCGCCGTGTCCCCGGGCCTCTCTGTTCATCTGTACCAAGGTGCGTTCCTCTCAAACAATCTGCGACTTTGGAGTGCCAGATTGCTGATGACACAGTTTATGTGTCGCACCAATGGAAAGAGACAGAAAAGTCCGAGACTCACTCACGGTCCGCGTCGGTAACGCCGGTCAGACAAACCAGCTTGCCGGAAACCAACCAGAGATGACTGTTGAATCACCACAGCGCCCTAGGGAATTCTACATACAAATACAGAACAGGATTTAGCAAGTGAAACTTAAAGTGAATTAAGGCTTTCTTGTTTAACCAAATTGAGTAATTATGTGTGTAGAAATAAAGGCAAATGCTTTACTAAATAATAAAAAACAAAAGGAAATTATGATAATGTTGGTAATTATCAAAATGACCTAACCCAAAAGAGAAAATAGAAAATAAAGAAAGCCAGATGAAACAAAGGAGGAGGTAGGCTGTAGTAGCGTGTTTGTGCCACAAGGGTACGTACTTCCTCAGTGGTGGCCCACCTGACTTGAATGGACAAACTTAATTCAAATTAAATTCAAAGAAGGTTAAATTAAATTTAAATAAGCATGTAAGAAGAATTAAAAGGAAATTCAGAATAATATCCGATAATCACCAATGATAGCAGTGAAGTATCATTAATAATTATGAAATAATCAAAAGAGAAAGGTAGAACTAAAGAGAGCAGGCTGAACGCAGGAGGAGGTGTACCGTAGTAGTGGGTTTTCGCCACAAGGGGCTTCCTCCCTGTGGTTAACCTGGTTGAATCAGCCACCTTAATTTAAATTTAAATTCAAAGTTGTTCGAACAAAATTCAAATAAGCGTGTAAAGAAAGTTCAAGATCAGAATTGTATCTGATAATAAATCAGATGGCTGAATAGACAAACTTAATTTAAATTAAAATTTAAACTTGTTAAACTCAATTTAAATAAGCGTGTACCGAAAGTTAAAGATCAGAATTATCTCTGATAATAATCAAGATTACTGCAAGGTATCATTAATAATTATGAAATAATCCAAAGAGAAAAGTAGAAATAAGTGATTCAAAACAGAATTGAAGAGAGAGAGAGAAGAGACTTGACAGCTGTGAACCGACGGCCACTGGATGGTTTACTTCCCTCTAAGTGGGCCAATCAGTGGCTGAGTCTGAGCTGACACTTCACTTTAAATTTTAATCCAAATCTTGTTTGAATCAAACTCAAGCCAAGTACAAACAGTCAGAGGCAGGATAACTATCTAACGTTCAACAATATTAACACAAGCAATGCTTTTCAATGCGAATATGTATTGAAAGTTAGACCGCAAAGTTCATAATCACAGGGAAAATGAAAAAAAAAAACGAGAGAATTTGAGAACAGAGTGACCTGTTTGCGAATGCCCACACGATGGCGCAATTTCGCTCGCGCAGAATGACGTCACGGAGCGGAAGTAATCTGAGACTGTACTGGAAGGCTGCCCTCCAGTGTTTGTCAGCGGAACTACAACCACCCGGCTTCAAAGTGATTTAAATCTGAGTGCGTTTCTACGCATCAGTTTTCTGCAATTTCAAAATCTCGGCGGATTTTTTGGTGCTATACTGCACAAAAATGCATGGCAGGCTTTCTTGACTGCACTACGCGTGAATGTGAACAACAGGAATTATGCGTCTGTCGTTTCGGCTCCCGTACACACAATCAATATAGCACTTATGATTAAAATGTGTTAGGTTTACAATTGGTTAGCTAAGCCAATTTTTACCAGGAGTTATCGTTAATCTAACGATTATATATCAGGCCTTACTAAGATGAGCAAAGAGCATCGTTTACTCGACCTTTTGATCCCACTGGAAGAAGAGTCTCGTTCTTGAACAGGGGATTTTTAATATTAAAATGTAGCGCGTCTTTACAGAGGCAATTTTAATATTATTAATATAACTGCAGTTTAATTTAGCAATTAAAAGTGGCAAAAAAGTGTTAAGACATCTTTTTAGCAGCAGTTAATGTGCTGAGCTGAGCTCGGTTTGTGCCTACGGTCAGCTTTAGTCCGGGAGCTCGCGTTGCGCGACTCACGGTTTGAAACGCGCGTACAAAAATTAAATAACAATATACACATATAGACTGAAACTGAATTGCTCATAAATAAATTTAAAATGTGCTAAGCATTTTCTCCACCAATTATGTAAAGTATCTCGGGTCATTCTTGAGGAATATATTCAATATTTAATAATTACAAATTAATAACTATTGATACGGGTTTGACCCAGATAACCATACAGTTAAAATTACCCAGCAAAGGGGGTTACGTTGCCAATCTGTTATGAACGACTGAATACAATGGATTTATAATCAATTATTCATACAGATAGATCAATAGGCAAGATAGATCAATTTTATTTATTAATAATCAAATCATAACGAATTATAATTCAATATTCATATACAAATTGTCTAGAATATATAGATTCTCAGGATACTCCTCAATGGAATTAATTCGTATCGAATAATCTGTTTGTCCAGCAAACTGATCATGGATCTTCATCAACTCCCACAGAGAAATTACCTTTAAGAGACTCGCAGGAAAAGACGATCTTTACGGCCGTAAAATATAGCTTTCCTGTTTTGCCACAATACTATTTAAAGTATTCTACAATTTTAAAGCTTGTAGCTGAGATCAAAACATTTAAGTGATTTGATGTATGAGCATGAAGACAGAGTCAATAAATGAATATATGTATTTAATAAATGCAAAACTACGTATACGGTTACTAACGTTACAAGGAATAAATGTATTTACAAACACAATAAAACATTGAGGAAGGAGAATGCATACAGAAAGAGAGAGAGAGCTGATCGCGAAAGATCAGTGTGAGATAGACAGAGAGGGAGGGAGAGAGAGAGAGAAGATCCTTTTACAGTCTATGGAGAAGATCTGGAAAGATCTGAGTTTGGCAACAATCATCACAGACACAGAACCGTTAAGAGAGACAACTAGAGTCAAATCGTACCCTAATTAGGGCAGGCAATCTTAGCAGTATTTAGATCTCGGTAGGAAAACGAATACTTGCGAATCATGTTCTCTAGTGTGTGTGTGTGTGTGTTCCGGACCCGGTCAGAGGTCCTTTCCGGCGCGCCCGTGTGGCGGGATGTTCAAATCGTCCGTTGAAGATGTTGCCAAAGAAATGATTCAAACTAAGTTAATTTCACTCGCCGGTGAGAATGAACAAAGGAGAATACAAAAAGGGAAATAAAACTGAACTAGACAAACAAAAGAAAAAAGGATCATCGCATGAACACGAGGTCCCGATGGACCAAGGAGTCACATGATGAAGCGTTGAAGGGAGGTAAGAGAGCAGGAAGAGACCAGGAAGAGCGAGTCCAGGAAGAGAGAGTCCAGGAAGAGAGAGAGTCTTTGGAGGTTCAGTTCTCTGACTTAAAGGGACTGAAGTCCACACCTCTGAGGTGCGGACTGGCCAATGACATTCAACGAAACTTTTGGCGGCAGAATCGGCTTTGTCTTGTCCAAGCTCGATTTATGACCGTATCCACAGGTTTTACGACCACGTCAGAATTTGGTCAGAATCATTAAAAAGATGGTAAAACATAGTAAAATACATTTTACGGCTTGTTCAATTACATAGATGACTTCGTCAGATCAAGACGATTCTGAAGGTAGGAAGAAAGACATGTAAAGAGAATTATATTGCAAAGTTACATTAAAAAGCATAATTAAATGCCCTTGTAGTTTGTTTTAGAACTACTATACACTCACAGATCCCTTCATAGGACCTGGGCACTCGGACAAACATAACAACATCTTAAATATAGTCGTTTCATGAGGAAGTTAATGCAAGGTTCATATATGTGTGTGTGTATGTTTGTGTGTGTGTGCGAGGTTGCGTCTTTGAGAGGTCCAGCCAGGCCATCTGGCATCCCTTCATCCACGGAAAGGAAGATGCTGGAGCGATAAGACCTTTTGAAGCTCGGACCCCTGGATAGAGAATGTGTGTGTGGTGTCCTGGTGAGTCTCTAGGGACCCATAAGAGGTGTCAGAACGCAATCTGATCCCGACTTGATGGTGCTAGCTGGAAATTTAGATTGGATGAGTCACAGCTTCGCAAACGTGTGTCCATTGCGTTCAGAATTAAGGAATCATGATTTTCATTCATACTCTACAAAATATTTAAATAAAGCTTTCAAAGGATATATATATCATGATTATGATAGGAAGATAAAACTTAAAATATTAGATAATCCAACAATTATAGAAAAACATTGGAAATTTATAAAATGGCCAATTGCACCCAAAGTAAAAATGCAATTTAAAATTCTTAACAACTACTATCCATCTGCGGAGACACTGAGGGGTAGATTTGGTTTTGAAGTTGACCCTTGCAACTTTTGTCATGAAAACCCAGAACGAACAGAACATTTATTCTTCCTTTGCTCAGTTAGTAAGAAGTTCTGGTAAGATGTTCATAGCTGGTTGAACAATAAAATGAGTGAACTTGAACAATTTACAATTGAAGATATTCTTATTTATAATTCTAAAATTACGAGGGACATTTCACTTTTGATTAACCTTATCATCATTATGGGTAAATACCACATTCACAAAAATAAATGGAAAAAAACAATTGCCAAATGTAAACTGTTTTAAAAATTAATTTCGTATGTTTTTATCCTCCTTGAACCTTGTAAAAAATTCTAAACAAACTGTAGAAGCTATTTGTTATGCTGCTGAAATGTTTTTGATCCTGTAACACATTATTTATTTGAGAACAATGCCTTATTTTATTTATTTGTTTTTATTTATTTATTTTTTTCACTGTCAATCTGCATTTTGTTGATGCCTTGCCTGTTTTTTTGCTGTTGTCTCCACGAGACATATAGAGCATATATATATATGTTTTTTAAAGGTTTTTTACCGAACTTCAGATAATTCGATTGACAAGTGGATGGAAACTTGACTAGTGACTGACAGGGAACATTTTACTGTACAATTTTACACATCTATTTCTACTTCATACTCAATACTTGCATTCATGTTTTTTAATTTTACAGTGTGATATTACTTTTACTTAAGTAAGTTATCTGAATAGTTCTGCCAATGATTACAGCTCATGGAAATCAAAACTCTATATCTCAGAATATTAGAATAAAGAATGTATAATACAGAAATATCAACCAGGGAAGAGCCTTTAATCTCTCTACTACATGAACTTAAGAAGTGAAATAAATTCATGTTTTATTACTGGAAATTATAAAGTCACAGTTTAACAGTAATATAGCTAAAGTTTTTCCATGTTTGAATAATTTGGCACACAGCGAAATGGTACAGCCAATCACAGAGGACAGGAACTGTCACCAATCATGTGTAGTCAAATGATGCCGACTTGATCCGCCCACCTATTGCCAAAAAGATTAACCGCGAGCGAGCAGGTCAAAGTTCCGCGAGCAGCAGAGCAAGGACTTGTACATGGGATTCTGCGCGCGCTCAAAGCACAGTTTTCTCCTCGCGGGTTACAATCCTGCTCGCGCGAGAAGAGAAATTCTGCGCGCAAAAGTAATATGCGCGTGCGGCTTTCGCTTGTGCGCGCGCGGATCTCATTTCCTCTCGCGAGGTCGTGGATCTCAAATCTTCTTGCGATTATTGACATTATTAAGCCGCCATATTGAGGCATCGACAACACAGCTGACACGTGCTAGAAGACGTTCTACTAAAGTTCTTAACATTCTGGTCCTGCTTCGGATGCCACGATGCCATCAAGCGATATCTCTGGTCGTAATCAGTCCTTCACTGACCAATCAGTGTTCATTAGCACAATGCTAGCGTGTTATGGGCAACAACAACTCAACCTGTAAGAAATCGAAAGGACATAAGTACTCGTTCATTCAACTTGCGACCTATAACCCATGTTGAACTTGCAAAACCTACAATAAAATCTGAGATTTCTCAATGGCAATTGGGTGAAAGTACCAAATTAATCCGTCTAGCTCTATAGACTCCCATTCATTTTGCACTCGGGCGATCGCCCTAAGTGGAATTCTGGTGGAACTACAACCAAAATTCGGTACAATAGGACTTAATAGGGAGTGGGCAGGCTCTCCGTAGAGGGGCTCTGGTGTAGTACATTTGAAATGGAGAAGCCTTTCACAGAGCGATACCGAAGCCGGATTAACATTTTCATGGATTAAAAATTTAAATTCTGCTCTGTACCTCATACAAAACTATTATAATACTGCCAGAGAGGACTGCGACAGCAACACATAATCATGTGAACGACTTTTTTGTATCGGTTTTGACATTTTCGCAATAAATAAATTATTGTGATTATGTCTGTCTGTTATGTTTTTCTTCATAATTGTAGTCTACGTAGTTTTAAGGAATGGTCATGGGTAGGATTAGGGGCTCAAAATATATTTTAATGCTATATTGTTAATAAAACTGCCATTTCCCTACACATCTCTGTCCATTACGTTTTATCCTTTTTATATTCTGTATAAAATGGGTAGGCCTGTGTTTAGGTTTGGGAGTAGGGTTAAGGGATCTTACATTTATCTATAAAATGGTAAAAGGGAACTTATACAGATCTCTTTATGATATGAAATATACGTAAATAAATAGTTTTGTAGCTGTAAAATCGTTTAAATGTTGCTGATACGTCCATATTATACGTTTTAGCATCTATTCAAACGCACAAAAAGTATGTTTTCTATCTTTGAAAATAACGTAGCCCTATTAATACCTACGTATTAACAATGAGACCAGGCTGCAAAAATCATGTTCATTCTCTACTTACTGCCTGAATGCTGCTCATTGTAGAAGTATATTGGTTTACTTCTTTTTGAGCACTTGATCTTAACTGAGACTTGTTTGTAGGCTTTTAAGAGTGTGATGTATCTATTCAAAAGAATACATGTGATACGGAAGGTATGTCTTTGGACCACGTACAACTTTACTCTGTATTTTTTAATCTGTGCATGAGCGCGCCCCCGAACATTTCCCAACATTCCCAGCACTTTAGCTACGGAATCTCTACTGTCTCAAATGCAAAACTTGCTAGCATACAATACATCACATTACACCCCCCCCCCCCCTTTAAACAAAGGTACATTTAGATTCAACCTGAAAACCCGCGCATGGCACGAAACATTATTGGCTTTACCAACAACATAACAATTACTCTCTTTTTTTTTCAAACAACAACATAAAAGAACAAAATAAGCATTGTATTTATATATAAGACCATAACAGTCCTATACCGTAGTGCTATTGCAATGGGTGTATGTTTCATGTATTACAGGTCAAAACGTTTTGGTGGTTTTCTACTTCTGGATGAGCCGCGTGCCCCATGCCCCACCCCTGTAACCCCTCCACATTCCTCTTGAGAAAGCTCAGGAACTGCTTGTTTTTCCTCCTCTGGTGCACATGGTTGAATTGGAGTGTCAGTCCCTGAACAGTCAGTCTCTTTAACAAGCTCATGCTCTAAAACCCGAGGTCTCAACTGGTCGCCATGTCTCCTGAAAGTGACATCTGTGTCTCGTCCCTGAACCTTGTAAGACACTGGACCGGTTTGCTTTACTATCACACCTGGAATCCATTTGTTCCCTCCTCCTGTGGTGTTACGGAGGTACACTGCATCCTTTGCAGAAAAAGAGCTCTCCACAGCACGTTGGTCATGATAGAACTTTTGCAGGTATTGCTTCCTGCGAACCGCGACAGTGACATCTGGATGAACAAAGTCCAGGCGAGTGCGCACATGTCTATTAAGAAATAGATCTGCTGCCGATTGGCCTGTAGTGCAGTTTGGAGTAGTGCTATACTGCATTAGGAAAACAGAGATCTTATCTTCCAAGTCCATTGTTAAGTGTGCAAGTTTCTTTATTCTGTTTTTAAATGTCTGCACATACCTTTCTGCAAGGCCGTTGGTAGCTGGATGACCTGGTGCACTTGTTGAATGAAGAATGCCATTTAGCTGCATGAAGTTTTTGAACTCCTCAGACGTAAATTGTGTTCCATTGTCTGTGACAATTTGCTCCGGACGTCCGTATGCCGCAAACAACCTCCTTAGTCTTGCGATGGTAGCTTGTGAGGTAAGGTTAGGCATTCTAAACACCTCAGCCACTTCGAGTATGCATCCACAAGTATCATAAATGTGTGTCCTAGAAAAGGACCAGCAAAGTCTATGTGCAGTCTTTTCCAGCTTTGACCTGGAAATTCCCAAGGGTGTAACGGAACCTGACGTGGAGCCTTTTGTTCCATCTGGCACGGCTCACAGGCTCTGCTAACCTGCTCCAGATCTGCATCCACTTTAGGCCACCACACATACTTGCGGGCAAGTGTTTGCAACTTTACTATTCCTTGATGACCGACATGCAGTTCTTTCAGCATACTTTTTCTCAGTTTATCAGGTATTATTAACCTGGTGCCCCAGAGCACGCATCCTCTCTCTGCAGACAATTCATATCTGCGTGAGAGGTAAGCTTTTAAACTTTCATCCACATCCATCGGCCAACCCTCCATTACATATTTCAGGACTGTGGATAACACCTTGTCTCTGCATGTTACACGTGCCACCTGATCCGCATTCAAGGGAGCTTGTTCAGAGTGTTCAGCTATTAGTGCATGCATATTTTCTGACAAGGCGGCTGTGCCCACATCAGTCGTGTCAGGCAGGGGAACACGAGAAAGGCCATCTGCATTACTGTATTTCTCTGAGGGACAGTATTCAAAATGGTAGTCATAAGCTGAAAGGATGATTGCCCATCTTTGAATCCTGGCCGCTGACATGGTGGGTAGACTTTTATGCTCTCCGAACAAAGTCAACAAAGGTTTATGGTCAATCACCATCTTGAATTTCCTTCCCCACAAATATTGGTGAAATGTTTTTACACCGAAGATGAGCGCCAGCCCCTCTTTTTCAATTTGTGAATACTTTTTCTCTGCAGGTGCCAGAGTTCGTGAGGCATAAGCCACAGGACGTTCCTCTGCAGTAGGCATGGTGTGTTGCAAAATAGCTCCAATCCCATATGCTGAAGAATCGAAGCTAAGGTGAGTGGTAGACTTGGATCATAATGTACCAGAACCCTTTCGTTCGTTAGCAAGCCTTTACATTTTTCAAAAGCTCTTTGCTCTGGCTGCTTCCATTCCCATGGTACATTATCTCTCAACAGTCTGTAGAGGGGAGCTGCCACTGTACATTGGTTGGGCAAAAAACGTCCATAATAGTTGACCAAACCCAGAAATGCTCTCAGCTCCTTCACACAGGTGGGCGCTGGTGCATCCCGATTACAGCAACTTTGTCTGGAGATGGATGAAGGCCCTGGCTGTCTAGCACAAATCCTAGATATTCAATTTGCTTTTTCCCAAACTCACATTTTGACTTTTTCACTCTCAAGCCTTTCTGGAGTCTTTGCAGCACTGCCTGTAGCCTCTGCAGATGTTCATGTTCTGTCCTTCCAGTGACCAGTATGTCATCAAGGTAAACGACGACATCAAGATCTTTCATGATGTTCTCCATAATTCTTTGAAAGATTGAGGGTGCTGAACTGACACCAAATGGTAGTCTATTGTAGACAAATAATCCTCTGTGTGTGTTGATGGTTAGCAGCTGTTTGGACTCATCATCAAGAAGAACCTGCTGGTACGCTGAAGCCAGGTCAACCTTAGAAAACACAGTTCCTCCAATCAGTGTAGCCATCAAACTCCTCAATCCGAGGTAGTGGGTAAGTTTCTGTAGTAGCTGCTTGATTCACAGTTAATTTATAGTCTCCACACAGTTTATGGTTTTGTCTTTTTTTTTACCACCGGCACAATGGGTGCTGCCCATTCACTGTGTTTTACTGGCGTTATTATTCCAGCCTTCTCCAGTCGGTCCAGTTCCGCGTCAACTTGAGCTTTCATGGAAAAGGGCAGTGGGCATGATTTACAAAAGCGCAGGGAAATTTCAGGATTCACCAGTATCTTTGCCTTAAGCCCACTGAGTGTGCCTAGTTCATCTTTGAACACCTCTGAGCACGAATCTAGCACCTCTTCAAGGACTTTGCTTGATGCACTGACATGTTTAATTTTTTTCCAGTTCAAGGTGAGCTTTTTTAGCCAATTTCTGCCACACAGAGCTGGCCCCTCCCCTTTTACTACTATTACAGGTAGCAATTCACATTGTTTTTCATAGCTCACATTAGCTTGAAACTGTCCCAACACAGGCATAATCTCTCCTGTGTACGTTTTAAGCTTGACTCCGGTGACCTCTAGTGGCTCTTTTGAGAACGCAGCTTGGAATAATTTCTCAGATATGATACTCACGGCCGCGCCGGTATCAATTTCCATAATAATTTCTTTGCCATTTACTTTAAATGTCTCTATGAATGACTTTTTGGCTTTCTCATCACTTAGCGAAAACATGGGCAACTCAGCTTCCTCTACCCCCTGTTGTGGGATGTGTCTCCAATGTGTTTAGTTCAGGACAGCTCAGTGTGTGTGTGAAGGAGAGTGAGTGAGTGCGTGTGTCCGAGGCGCGCCCCCCTTCCCCTCTGTTTTTTGACCCCCGCGAAGCAGCGGAAGAAAGGAGTGTGAGAGTGATACGGTGATCGGTGCAGGATGTTAGCTATGTGCAGTGTATTTCAGTGCAGCCAACAAAATAAAGCACCTAATCTCTTCGGCAAGATGGCCTCTTTGTTTTTTTTTATGCTACCATCACACTAAACAGCGTGAAGTTTAGGGAGTTAACCCCGGGAGGAGAACTACCAGCCCTGGAGAAGACGAATCTCCCCTGTGTCTCCCAACCACGGTTAGGAGACAGAAGCAGGAAAGGTTAACACTGGCGACCACGAAGGGACTTTCACGTTGTTAAAAAGACTGGTGAGCATCGAAAATAGAAGGACAATAAAAAGTAAAGCCGAATGACTGTAATACAACTGTAATAGCGGCGTGGCTAAGCTAATAGAACATGACGGCCGCTCGCTATCCCTCCGATGTTTACGGACGAGAAACCAACTACTCAAACCCGTTCATGTCGCTAACCAATGTTGAGGACAAGAGTCAAGGTACTGTGAAAGCTTACGATTGCAAGGCTGAGAGAAAACGCGAACATTTTAACCCATTTCTATGTGATGAAAGTTGCACTAACGCACTTGCTAATGGAGAAGATCTGTTCGCGCCGTTCGACAGCCCCGCCCGTTTTTCGCCCACAAATCCTTTTTGTAGAGGCAACAGTCAAAGCCACGGCTCCGTGGGAAGGCCAGACAGTCACATTTTCACATATCCCGCTCCAGACATGCCATTTAAGGGGGACTATGAAGTCACAAATCCCTTTGCCAATGTTCACATGGGAAGTGTTGTACATAGCACACCAGTTATATCCAAACCCGAAACCAGTACGCTTCCCATGCCCTATTCTTCTATTAATCCAGGCGTGACTGTAAAACATGGACATTTCCCATTGCGCCAGCCCGATCCCTCATCTCCAACACGTAAGGTCCGCTCTGCGCCCCGTCAGCCGCCTCTGTCGGACAGTGATGAGGACTATAACCCCAAAGAGAGGGTCCCCACTCTACGTCCCAGCCAGTACGACGGCAGCACACCGTGGAGAGAGTTTCTGCACAGGTTTGAGAGTTGCGCAGAGACAAATCACTGGTCAGTCAAAACAATGGCCATTCAGCTGAAATTCTGCCTCACTGGAGCTGCAGGCACCATCGTCCACAGAAACCCTCATTCATCCAAATGGGACTACCGCCACCTGCTGGAGGAACTCGAAACTGCTTATGGCCCTTCTTCAGATCATACAGCGGCTGTAGCAGTAGAGCTGAGGCTGCTAGAAAAACGTCCAGCTACACTAGCTAAAGCTTACGAGATAGCCCATCCCCCAATCACTTTGTCCCACGCACATCTGCAAAAACACT
Source organism: Rhinichthys klamathensis goyatoka (assembly GCF_029890125.1). NCBI lineage: Eukaryota > Metazoa > Chordata > Actinopteri > Cypriniformes > Leuciscidae > Rhinichthys > Rhinichthys klamathensis. The sequence goes on from NW_026607051.1 coordinate 2,138,002, forward strand.
AAAGCAGCACAAGAACTTTAAAAGGGGTGACATTCGCTGCTATAACTGTAATGGTTGGGGTCACAAACAGAGCCAGTGCTCATCCCCTCAAAGAAATACAGAGACTTTCTTTTCAAACGCCGTCAAAGAAAGCCCGCTGACCACTGTGTTCCACCTTAACCCTCTAGGTGCCACGGTCGAGTTTACTCGACAAGATACGGCACTGAATAAAACGGCCGATTTTGTCAAATAGGGTGTCAAATTTCGTTCGACCTCCCCTCCACTAAATGGCAGACATGTCATACTTCATCCCCGACTCAAAAAAACGTCATGCTTCTATACAAAATCGCCGAGCTAGAGTGCATTGAATCAGTGCGAACAAAAGCGGAGCTAGTGTGAGAGTGAGCCATTTTATCAGAGCAATTTTGTCAATGTCAGCGAGTATTTGCATTAGATTATTATTATTATAATTATAATTATAATTATAATTATTATTATTATAATTATTATTATCTAATGGCATCAATAAAGCTTATTCGCGGACCCTGATTCTGAAGGGAAATATTTGCCGTGGGAGACCTGCCTTGTCTAGCTGGACGACATCATCGTGCTGGCCAAAGATGTGCCCGAAATGCTGCAGCGACTGAGCCAAGTGTTCCAGAGACTTAAACAGGCAAATCTCAAACTGACACCAGCCAAATGCTGCCTGTTCCGCCGCAAAGTTGCCTATTTAGATCATATTGTGTCTGAGCACGGTGTGGCCACTGACCCCAATAAAGTCAGCAAAGTCCAAGCCTGGCCCACTCCCACATCAGTCCAAGAGGTCAGACGTTTTATTGGCCTCGCTTCCTACTATCGCAGGTTTGTGAAAGACTTTGCCTCCATTGCCGAACCGTTACATAACCTGACTAAGAAGAATGCACACTTCCAGTGGCACGCTGAACACCAAGCCGCCTTCGACACGCTCAAGCACCGCCTTACCACAGCCCCTGTCTTAGGCTATCCACTGGACCATGGTGGGATGATCCTGGACACCGATGCCAGCGACACCGGTATCGGCGCGGTCCTGTCGCAAATGCAGGGTGGCACAGAACGTGTGTTGGCATACGGCAGCTGCAAACTAGCCAAAGCTGAACAGAACTATTGCACTACGAGACGGGAGTTGCTAGCCATTGTCGATTTCACATCGCATTTTCGGCAGTACCTACTTGGGAGGCCTTTCAAGGTACGAACCGACCACAGCAGCCTGCGCTGGCTCACGCGAATGAAAGAGCCGGAAAGTCAGTTAGCCCGGTGGCTTGAGAAGCTAGCTGAGTACGAGTTAGAAATCATCCATCGCCCAGGTCGCTTACACACTAATGCTGACAGTCTCTTGCGTAGGCCCTGCCGCCAGTCCTGTCCTTGACAGTGGCAAACGTTGTTGCAACTGAATGGGTGTGTCGCTTTGGAATGCCTCACTCTCTGCACAGCGATCAAGGACGCAATTTTGAATCAGAGGTATTCCAAGAAATGTGCCATTTGTTTGGCATCGACAAAACCCACACTATACCATTCAGACCGCAGTCCGATGGCCAAGTTGAACGTTTCAACGCCACACTACAATAGATCTTGGCCTCCACTGTAGAACACAGTCACTGGGATTGGGACCTGATGATCCCATATGCAGTTATGGCCTACAGAGCGACCAAGCACAGCGCTACTGGTTTCACCCCTAACTTCATGATGTTCGGCCGTGAAATAAGTGAGCCAGTGGACCTTGTGGCTGGGTGCCCCCGGTCTCTGACCATGCAACTTCAGCCCCCGAGTATGTGCAACAAATGCGTGAGCGGTTGGAACTGGTGGGACGCGGGACACATGAATGTTTGTAAGGTAGGAGCTGTTGGCAGTGATTGTAGCGTGGTTTGTTCATGGGTTGTTGCACAGGGATTCCATGTTTTTTTTTTGTTTAACTAAAGGGTGGACAGAGGAGCTTTGTGGGATGCCTTCAAAGTTGATCCGTCTCGGGGATCGTGTTTAATGCGCAGCAGTATTGGTGCCGTTTGAATCGCACAACCGGTATGTTTTAGCAATCAATAATCATATGATCCCTGCTAGCCGGGCTGGTCTATTCCATGTTTTGTGTTGTATGTTATATTTAAGGTGCGGGCCAACGTGCAAGAGGCGTTACAGTGGGCTGCTGTTTTTTTTTTGTGCCAGCTAACCTTTGGTGCAGATGCTCTCCTTGTTGTCTGCTTCGTTTGGCTACCTGCATCGATATCATCGACGGATCAGCGTGACTTTCCTGTCTCCGGGGTTGTAGGGGGACAGGTCTGTACGAGTTTGGTTGCTTGACTGAATCTGCAGACGAGCGGAATTAACTGTTTCAGTGCGCGTGGTGCGTCGACACGCTGGGTCCCGTTTCGTCGCTTTGTACATGGTGTACCGAATGCTGGATCAGCTGGACTGTTGATTATGGGCCGTGAGTAATTTGGGTTAAGAGCCTCCAGTGGCGTTTAATTATTAGATTAGCCACCTAACTGTCCTCATCTGTTCTGCATTTTTGTTTTCTTTAAATCTTATTTTCTTTCTTTGAGTTGATTGTTGTGAAACTTATATTTTTTTCTTGTGTTGAATTATGTTGAGTATGTTACTCAGGTACCTATTTTGTACGTGAGACCAGTTTTTCCTTGTTTTCTATTTATGTGTGGTCAACCCGAGGGCGGCCTATCGAAGGTGTTTTTTGTTGTTGTTTTTTTTGTTTTTTTGGCTGTCTTTGCCCATTTCTACCCAGCCTAGGATTGGTTGTCGGGGTGACCGGACGCGGCACCTCGAGTTGACGAGCCAAGCTGGTGTGGTGAACCTTTTTAAATATTGTGTTTTAGAATACTTGTTTGTAGTGAAATGTCTTGTATATAATTGGTGTCATATGTGTGTTTCGTGTTATCTGGTCTTATTTTGTTCTTCCTTCAGAATTGGGGGGCAACCAATGGCAGAAGGATAAGCGTCTCTTCTCGATTGTGGTGGTGGGTTCTTTTGCCTGAATGCTGTGCTCCGAATGCTGTGCTCATAGCGAGGTGTGGCGTGAGTGTGCATGTATGATTGCTGTGTCATTTCTTCCGAGGAGAGCCAGCGCCCAATTCTGAAGCGAGGTCTATGTGTTACTTGTGTAGATCCTTTTGAGTTATTGGTGTTGTCCTGTTAAATAAAATTTGAATACTTCTATCTGATGGGAAAATAAAGCTTTCTATTGTTTTATACTCAAACCCAAGTCTGATACCTGACTCTGTTAGCACGAACTTGTGAGCCTTGCCCTAGTGTGAAGGGAAATTCCCCGGAAGTAGGCCCCGGGGTGGCGTAGTCGGTAACTTTCTAACCGCCCACCTCACTTGTGGCCCGGTTAACCAGGCTAACGTGTGGGTTGAGCAGAAATTTTCTAAATCTTAGTGTATCTTTACTCGAGTTGCCACACTAGCATACAATACATCACAAAGAGGCTGTTGTGTCGATTGCAATTTTGAGGTGGTTTCAGTTTTATTTCGACTTTAGAAAATAAATGTGCTTGCTCTCCTCACAAATAAACTGTTTCTTATTTTTCACTGGCATGTCTCTTAGGTGTTGAGGACTCGTGCATCTTTGAGCCTACATTCAGTACGAGTAAAATACTTTAGTACCATTAAAATCAGACACTCTAAGGCCTACTTTCACAGACAGGGCTTAGATTAAGCCAGGATTAGACCTTAGTTCAATTAGGACATTTAAGTAGCTTTTATAAACATTTCTTAGAAAAAAAAAAACATTACTGGTGTGCATCTTCAGACAAAACAATGGTACTGACATATTTTAAGATATGTCAGTGTAAGTTGTTTTCAGTTGAAACCACTCAAACAAGCATTTTAATTAAATTAAATTCAAATTTATTTGTATAGCTCTTTTCACAATAGATATTGTTTCAAAGCAGCTTTACAGAAAGTGCATTTCAGAAATGTACATAGAAAAAATACAGTTAGTTAATCATGTATTAATTTAGGGAATAACATGTCGCCGGCGTTGAGTCTTCTCTTCACAGGCGTCGAGTCGTCTCTTCACAGGCGCTGAGTCGTCTCTTCACAGGCGCTCATCACAGGTGTTGGGGCATCTGAAGTCTCCGTGAGAGGCTGGATACAAACTGGAGCTGACGAACGCTATTTACCTCGGGACTAGCGTCCCAAGATAACAGCAGAAAGGCAGATGGGAAATAATTAGCATAGCTGCTGTTCATAATATTAATGCATTTGATCTGATTCAACAGTAGTATAAAAGGTAAGCATTATGTGAATGCTTTGCTAAAGAGATGAGTCTTTAATCTAGTTTTAAACTGGGACAGCGAGTCTGAGCCTCGAACAATATCAGGAAGGCTATTCCAGAGTTTAGGAGCTAAATGTGAGAACGCCCTCCCTCCTTTAGTGGGACTTAGATATCCTAGGAATGACCAGAAGCCTTGAATTTAGTGATCTTAAAGAACGCGATGGATTGTAGGGGGATAGAAGGTTCATTAAATACACAGGAGCTAAACCGTTTAGGGCTTTATAGGTCAGTAGTAATACTTAGTAATTGATACGGAACTTGATAGGTAACCAGTGTAGAGATGATAAAATTGGTGTCATATGATCATATTTTCTTGACCTAACTCTAACAGCTGCATTTTGCACTAACTGTAGCTTGTTTATTGAGTATGCAGGACAACCAGCTAATAAAGCATTACAGTAATCTAGTCTCGAGGTCATGAATGCATGAACTAACTTTTCTGCATCAGAAACAGATAGCATGCTACGTAGCTTAGTGTAGCGTTGCGGTGCAAGAGTAAAGAAAATTGAAAGAGGTTTACCACACTCTTAACAGAAATGGCAATATATGATCGACTACGCCACCCCGGAAAACCAGGGAAATAGCCCTAAGGGCACACAGGTTAGTTTTGAGTGAGTGGGTGAAAAGACATGAGTCGTATAAATAGAAAGTTTTATTTTATTCGTCAATGTTGAATAATAAATAGTTCGAAATTCAAAGTTTAAAACTCTTACACTGGCATTATAATAATGATGAACACCATCAATCAGCATCTACTCATACACACACAATAACACTCAATTTAAAGAAACAAATTAACCAAGAGCAGAGGTGTCTGGAGGTACGGGCCAGCTGCCAAATTGGAAAACAAACCCCCCAAAACTATAATCTTACATACCACGGGATGATCACTGCACACAAACTGCTTCGTAGTCGCGCACCGTAATGTAATACAGCTCCTCAGTCAGGAACATATAGGTGACATGCTATCAATGCCACTGAAGACATAACAGATCATAAATTGCCAACCGCGGCCAATTTCTTCTCATTAACAAAAAGGCTACACATACCTGTGAGAAGTGGGCAGCAAACACACAGCAGGCGGGAAAAACAGCCTACCATCTAAGCCTGACAGCGAGAGAAATTCATATAAAGCGCCTGCACAGAACGAAAAGCACGAGTTCACCCCAAACAAATCACATACCTGCGGCAACCAAGGATGACGTCACAAGGGCGATACCAAGACGCATACCAAGTGGCCACCACACATCCCTTATATATCAAACAAGAAAGGGGAGGAGGCTTAATAAACTAAGCACAGGTGAATGATATCCTCATAAGTGAATTCAGTCACCCAGCTACAGTCGCAATGTTTCTAAGGTGGAAAAGGGCTGTTCTTGTAACATATGAAATATGATTTTCGAAAGACAAGTTGCGGTCTAGTATAACACCCAGGTCTTTTACTATAGTTGATAAAGTAACAGGACATCCTTCTAAATTAAAGTTGTATTGTAAGAGGTTTTGTGGGTAGTTTTTTGGACCAATAAGTAATACCTCCGTTTTATCTGAATTTAATAGCAGGAAATTACACGTCATCCAGCATTTTATATCTTTAAGACACTCTGTCAATTTAGATAAGTAAGTGTTTTCATCTGGTCGTGATGAAATATATAATTGAGTGTCATCAGCATAACAGTGGAAATTAATTCCATGTTCTCTTATAATATTACCAAGTGGCAGCATATATATTAAGAATAGCAGAGGGCCTAACACCGATCCTTGCGGCACTCCATAGTCTACTGACGTTATCTTTGATTTTTCATTTTTCCACTTTTAAACAGACAAAATGGTAACGGTCTGATAAGTAAATGGACTGCATTTATATAGCGCTTTCACAGACCCAATGGCCACCAAAGCGCTTTACAATTTGCCTCACATTCACCCATTCACCGACGGCAGTGTCAGCCATGCAAGGCGCCATCCAGCTCGTCGGGAGCAGCTGGGGTTAGGTGTCTTGCTCATGGACACCTCGACACTTGGTCAGGTGGAACCGGGGATTGAACCACCAACCTTCTGGTTTGTAGACAACCTACATGAACCACTGAGCCACTGCCGCCCCAAAGTACGATCTAAACCAGCTTAATGCCTGTCCCTGAACACCAGTGTAGTTTTGTAGTCGATCCAAGAGTATTTTATGATCTATAGTGTCGAACGCAGCGCTAAGATCGAGTAGAACTAGTATTGAGATACAGCCTGGGTCAGAAGCTAAAAGCTAAAAGGGTCCATTTGTAATTTTAACTAGTGCAGTTTCTGTGCTATGATGCGGTCTGAATCCTGACTGAAATTTTTCATAGATATCATTTTCTTGCAAGAAAGAGCACAATTGAGCGGACACAACTTTTTCTAGTATTTTAGACATAAACGGAAGATTTGAAATGGGTCTGTAATTTGCTAGGTTATTTGGATCTAATTGTGGTTTCTTAATGAGAGGTTTTATTACTGACAGCTTGAATATTCTTGGAACATGACCTAAAAATAAAGGCGAGTTAATAATATTGAGAAGAGGCTCTTCCACTACAGGTAACACTTCTTTCAGTAGTTTAGTGGGTATTGGATCTAATAAACATGTTGTTGGTTTAGATGCAATGATAAGTTTATTTAGCTTTTCATGTCCTATAGTTGTAAAGCGGTGTAGTTTGAGGGGCGATAATTGAGGCTGAATCATAAGACACCATAAAAGATTGTACATTTACAATTGTGTTTCTGATGCTTTCTATTTTCTCAGTGAAGAAATTCATAAAAGCATTACTACTATACTGTAACAGAATTATTTTGGTTATTTTCTATTAGTTTGCGGAGATGTTTCTGGCATCATCACTTTGCGGTATAATATCTATATTGGTTGGATTGGTTCCATATGATATAATTAAATCTAGTGTATGATTTAGACGATGAGTGGGACCTCTGACGTTTTGCTTGACCCCAGAGGAGTTGAATAAATCTGTAAACGCAGCCGCTAATGCATCATTTGTGTTATCTACGTGTATGTTAAAATCTCCAACAATTATTGCTTTATCGACATTGACCAATAGATCTGAGAGAAAGTCTGCAAACTCTTTTAGGAAATCAGCATATGAATGAATGAGGCATTTATATAGCGCTTTCATATGTACTACTGTACACCCAAAACGTTTTACAATCATATCAGGGGGTCTCTCCTCAACCAGCACCAGTGTCCACTTGGATGATGCGACGGCAGCCACAGTACAACGGCGCCAGTGCGCTCACCACACACCAGCTATAGTTGGAGAGGAGAGAGAGTGATAGAGCCAATTCAGTGGATGGGGATTATTAGGAGGCCATGATTGGCAGGGGCCAATGGGTGGAATGTGGCCAGGACACCAGGGTAATACCCCTACTCTTCAATGGGCAACCAGTCTTGGGCTACAGGGTGATATGGCTGCTGGCAAGGCTAGAGATAGTAGGGATTTCTTTCTTACATCAAAAGAGCGTAACATTTAGCACCGAATTAAACCTGTGACCTGTTTTCTGAGTAACATTTAGAATATCTCTATAGAATGTTGCAACACCGCCACCACGACCGATCAGACGGGGCTCATGCTTATAACAGTATCCTGGTGAAGTAGACTCATTTAGACCTAAATAATCATTTGGTTTAAGCCAGGTTTCAGTAAGGCAAAGTACATCGAAACTATTATCTGTGACCATTTCATTTTCAATAACCGCCTTAGGTGTGAGCGATCTAATGTTTAGAAGACCTAGCTTTAGAAATTGTTTTTGTTCACTGATATTGAGATTTTCTGGTTTAATTACAATTAGATTTTTCCTAAATCCTACAGTAGATTTATTGTTCGGCCTCACTAAAAGAGAAATAGACACAGTTTCTATATAATGTTCTACACTACTTATGATATCAATTAAGTTGGGACAGCAAAGACTGTGATTTGGACTTTGACTTACAAGTCATATGGTGTGTAACGTCTTGAAGATGTTGTCCGACAGAATAGCCGCTCCGATTCTGCTGGGATGCAGGCCATCAGCACGGAAGAGTCTAGGTCGCTTCCAGAACAGATTCCAATTATTTACAAAGAGCAGTTTCTGTTCATTACAACATGACATTAACCGTACTGTAATGTATTTAGTGCAAATAATCTATTGAACCTTTCATGTCCTTGTCGGTACGTGGGATGCGGTCCAGACACGATGATCGTTGCTTCAGGCGATGTGCTGCGTACTGTCTCGATAAGGCTCCTGTAGTCCTTCTTCAGAACCTCCGTCTGCCGCAGCCTGATGTCGTTCACTCCCGCATGCAGCACAACAGCTCCGACGCGCTCGTCACCGTTCAGGATCTCGGGAACCTGTGCAGGGACATCTAGAACACGAGCACCAAGGAAAGCAGTGAAGTGCGCACCTTACTTTTACCTGAGGTAGCGCGGACATGACGGATGATGGAACTGCCGATGATCACGGCGTCGTCGCGTTCCGACTCGCGAAGAGGGGAGAAGCGGTTCCGGGTGGAGATCTCGAAGACCGGGAGGGGCGGAGAGGTCTGGTCCTGGCTCGTGTCTTCCGCTGTGGGATCATCCAGGGTCCATGGTGTTGTGTCGATGCCGGAGTGAATGAAGCCAGGGATGATCGCGTCCTGTGTGCTTGGGTTCTGTGCAGAGAAACACCCGGAGTAGACGAGGTCGGAGTCAAAAAGTTACTAACCACTGACTTGTGAGCATCGGCGCGTGATGTTTCAAGCGCTGATCGCCGATCTCGCAGCTCGGCTTGCCTCTCTAGTAGATCACGGATCTGCTTCTCCACGGACTCCAGCTCTAACTGCACCGAATGCAGCTCAAATGTGTCCTCACCTGCACTCAGAGGTAACGTTAGACACACATCCGATATATTCGCCATTATAACAGATGAACAGTAAATTAGTAGTGATACTACCAATATCACTACTAATTTAGGACTGAAATCCTGGATAGAACCCGTATCCTTTCAGTGATACGGGTGTAAATAAGACGATCGATAGGCGAGAGGCCACGCGTGCAATGCTAGCGGGCTTAAGGCTAGTAGCGGAAATTCGGAAAGTTGGATATAAGTAGAGATATCAAAGCAATCTGATATAAGGAATAGTATCGAAGATATGTTCACATGCTGTAAAAATAGAAAATGCTTGTTTTTAAATGAGTGTAAAGAAGAAAATCAAGGATTATGAATCAATTCGACGGAGCTCCAAACACAAACTGCGTGCGCGTACGCATTTTAGTCACAGACTAGGCTAGCCTTGCCTGTGAAACCGGGGGTAAGACTATTACTCAAGTGCTATTGGAATTGGTGATTTGTAACTTGTAATTAATTCATTTTCGCTGTAAGGTATCTGTACTTTTACTCAAGTATGGTTTTCAGGTACTCTTTACACCTGGGAGAATCAATGAATTATGAATAATTTACTGCAATTGTGAGATTAACATAATCATGTAATCAATAAAAAAAGTAACTGTAGTCTGATTACAAATACTTTAAAACGTAATAATGGCCTGGTTTCACAGACAGGGCTTAGATTAGGCCAGGACTAGACCTAAGTTCAGTTAGGACATTTAAGTAGGTTTTTTTATTTTTTTAAACATTACTGGTGTGCATCTTGAGAAAAAACCATGGCACTGGCATATTTCAAGATATGTCTATAGAGTGTCTATATAATGTCTATAGATCTGTATATAGTCCAAGATGATTTCAGTTAAAACAACTCAAACATGCATTTTAGTCTGGGACTAGGTTTAAGCCTTGTCTGTGAAACCAGGGATAATCTAATTACAAGTATGTGGCGAGGGGGGCGTGGTTCACCGAGGTCTGCAGCAGGAGAGAGAGGGGAGACGAGCGGTGTAAGTGGGTCAAGTGCAAAATGACAAACGTCATGTCTTGTTGCAGTGATTGGCATAGAGAGAGGATAAATGGAGTAAATGGAGGAAACATTTTTAAAACAAAAATGGAGTGAGGGGGAGTCAGTTATGCTAGCGATGGCAGTGAGTGGGAAGAAAGATCTTGGCCAGAAGTGAGCACAAAAATCCAATCTCTCGCTCTGGCCCTGGGAGGAGATCACCTCTCGCCCTCGCAGTTCACTGATGTAGCCAGGTTGCAATTAGAGGCAATGCTTGACATGGGAGTGATAGAAGAATCCCTCAGCAATTGGACGGGCCCGATAGTTTTAGTGCCTAAAACGGACGGCTCTAGGCGATTCTGTGTGGATTATCGCAAGGTGAATTCTGCGTCAAGATTTTACGGGTGGTGGGGGTATGTGGTAAGGGGGGAGTTGTTCAACGAGGCCTGCAGCGGGAAAGAGAGAGAGAGAGAGAGAGAGAGAGAGAGAGAGAGAGAGAGAGAGAGAGAGAGAGAGAGAGAGAGAGAGAGAGAGAGAGAGAGGCTGCGTTTACACTTGGCATTAACATGCAACCTGTATCCGGATGTTGTCCACATACACATTGAAAAGACAAGTGTAAACGCACTTCTGATCGGAATGTTATCCGATTAGCGTGTCCAGGTTTGGAGGTAGTTGAGGACGCATTGTAATCGGATCTCAGTGTAATGTAAACGCAAACCAGCCATCGTGTCTGCATTCACAGGTGGACGTCATATAAATCCCCGCCCAGTCTCCCCGCGTGGCTGTCAGAAAATAATGTCCAGACGCAGTTTAGACAAGAAATTAAACTTATTTGAACCTTACAATAAACGTCAATCTTCAAAACAGTTTATTTAGACTTACATGATACTATGTGTGTCATTTTTCATTTTAACTGTGCAACATTATCTGAACGAGGCGATCGCCTGTACAATCACAGTCAGTCATGAGATCTTAATGAAGAGCTGCACGCTGCTTTGCAGAGGAATAATCGGAATCGGAATTTTTTAATGTTTTAAATGAATGTTTTTATTGTTTCAGCATGTTTATCAATCTCCCATTTCTGTCAATATAGTCATTGCACACTATAACCTTAAACCCAGATGATCGATGATGTGACTTGTTTAACATGATCAACCCAGTTATTTTTGTATGATCAACTCTGGAAGTATAAAAGTAGTTTTTAAAAACCAAGTATAATTTTTGATAAACCACACTGCTAGATATGCTGTAGAGTCAAATGACTTCTATTATGAATAAAACAATATTAAAACCACAAGTCCTATAAAATCAAAGCATCAGAAACTGAATAAGATCAGGGATTCAGGCAATTACATGATGATATCATCATCAACATCACCTGATCTCCTTTTCTCATGGCTTTTTTAGCTACAACAATTGAGCTTTATAAACACACAATTAAAGCAGACAGAGAATTTTTTTTTATTAAAGAGTCAAGGGTCAAGAGCACAACAACGCTAACCACCATCATGTTGACTTTAAAATACAAAATATGATTTAATTAAAATGGAAATTAAATAAAGTAAATCTGGTTAGTTTTAAGTGAAGCTGGTAATAAGTGCACGGCCATGCATTTCACCTTTTTGTTTGGTTTATTCCAACCAAAATTCAACGACTGCCCAACGTTGGAGCTTGACGTCAAACAAACATTGGATTTAGACGTCAACCGGACTTTCATTTTCAACCAAAATCCAACGTCTGACCGACGTTGTAGTCTATATCCTGTGCCTGCTGGGTGAGGACATGAGTGGTGTAAGTGGATCAAGTGCAAAATGACTGACACCTGTGTCTTGTTGCAGTGATTGGCGTGGAGAGATTATAAAACCACAGAGGAACGGGAAGTGAGCAGAGAGAGACTGGACTGGAGACTTGTGCAGAAGAGCAAGAGACCAACTGTGTTTGGAAACGGAATGCTGATTGCTCTGATCTAAAAAGTCGATACTGTTGATGTGCGTACAGTGCGAGTTTGTTTTGTTGATTCAGTAAACGCACAAGTCCCTGTAAGCCGACCCTGTCTTCTTCATTACTGACTCCAAAAATCCAGATTACATTATAATCAGTTACTACCCCATCTCTGTACTATATATAAATAATGTGTGTGTTTGTTTTTAAATGTTATTCATTAATGACAGAACAGTATTATAAAGTGTAACACTTTAGAATATTGTTCCGTGGTGATTATTACATTATAATCAGTTACTACCCCATCTCTGTACTATATATAAATAATGTGTGTGTTTGTTTTTAAATGTTATTCATTAATGACAGAACAGTATTATAAAGTGTAACACTTTAGAATATTGTTCCGTGCGTAGAGTGATAATATTGCATTACTCATTTTCTCCTGTGTAATGCAATATTATCACTCTAGTAACTACACTCACCTAAAGGATTATTAGGAACACCATACTAATACTGTGTTTGACCCCCTTTCGCCTTCAGAACTGCCTTAATTCTACGTGGCATTGATTCAACAAGGTGCTGAAAGCCTTCTTTAGAAATGTTGGCCCATATTGATAGGATAGCATCTTGCAGTTGATGGAGATTTGTGGGATGCACATCCTGGGCACGAAGCTCCCGTTCCACCACATCCCAAAGATGCTCTATTGGGTTGAGATCTGGTGACTGTGGGGGCCATTTTAGTACAGTGAACTCATTGTCATGTTCAAGAAACCAATTTGAAATGATTCGAGCTTTGTGACATGGTGCATTATCCTGCTGGAAGTAGCCATCAGAGGATGGGTACATGGTGGCCATAAAGGGATGGACATGGTCAGAAACAATGCTCGGGTAGGCCGTGGCATTTAAACGATGCCCAATTGGCACTAAGGGGCCTAAAGTGTGCCAAGAAAACATCCCCCACACCATTACATCACCACCACCAGCCTGCACAGTGGTAACAAGGCATGATGGATCCATGTTCTCATTCTGTTTACGCCAAATTCTGACTCTACCATCTGAATATCTCAACAGAAATCGAGACTCATCAGACCAGGCAACATTTTTCCAGTCTTCAACTGTCCAATTTTGGTGAGCTCTTGCAAATTGTAGCCTCTTTTTCCTATTTGTAGTGGAGATGAGTGGTACCCGGTGGGGTCTTCTGCTGTTGTAGACCATCCGCCTCAAGGTTGTGCGTGTTGTGGCTTCACAAATGCTTTGCTGCATACCTCGGTTCTAATGAGTGGTTATTTCAGTCAAAGTTGCTCTTCTATCAGCTTGAATCAGTCGGCCCATTCTCCTCTGACCTCTAGCATCAACAAGGCATTTTCGCCCACAGGACTGCTGCATACTGGATGTGTTTCCCTTTTCACACCATTCTTTGTAAACCCTAGAAATGGTTGTGCGTGAAAATCCCAGTAACTGAGCAGATTGTGAAATTCCCATTCTGACATTCAGTTTGGAGTTCAGGAGATTGTCTTGACCAGGACCACACCCCTAAATGCATTGAAGCAACTGCCATGTGATTGGTTGATTAGATAATTGCATTAATGAGAAATTGAACAGGTGTCCCTAATAATCCTTTAGGTGAGTGTATTAACTAATAAGAAATTCTGATTAACGAATTAGTAAGTAATAGTCCTCAGTCGAATGCGGTAGTTCACCATTTCAGCATTAGCTGATTAGCTAATGGTGAAATGGTGAACTATACCGCATTCGACTGAGCACTATTACTTTCACTATTACTATAACTTCTGAATGATTTGGTAAAACTTGAGTCATTACTAGTGGGTTACCATGATCTTCACTTTAGAATTCATTATATATTATGAATTATTTATGTTAGGGTAAGAACCTGTATATAGGCTAGTAGTTCTTATAGTTCTCTATTGATTAATAGCTAGGCCTACTATTTTTTTCACACCTCCCAGAAAACTACTAAGAACTACTAGCCTATATGCAGGTTCTTACCCTAACATAAATTATTCATAATATATAATAAATTCTAAAGTGAAGATCATGGTAACCCACTAGTAATGACTCAAGTTTTACCAAATCATTCAGAAGTAATTACTAATTATTTGGATCAGTATTCTGAAGTGAAAAGTATGATAACTCTCTAGTAATGACTGAAATTATTGTAAGCTTTTGAGGTTTTTGTAAAGTGTACACTGTAAAAAATGATTGTGATTTTAACGGTAGAAGACTGTAAAAATGCTACAGTGAAAAACAGAAAGTTTCCTTATATATACGGTAAATAACTGTGATATATATAATGGTACATTTAATGTAATTTTACTGTGAAATACCGTTAGATTTACAGTTTTTGGAAGTGAAAAAGAACAAGTCGTATAATTTATAGTGAAAAAACGTAAATTGACATTCCCACAATTCCCTGCGTGACACTTCACATTTGATGTTTATTTTTTTAAATAACTGTTTCTTCATAATTTTCTTTCTTTTTTTTTTTTTTGTTGTTGTTACATTTAATGTTGTTAAATTAATGTTTATTGCATTTTTAAAATTTCAACATGTTACCATGATGGTGTTTAATGTTTGTGTGAATGAAACTGTGCAGCTTCTACATATTATTATTAACTTTCTTGTGGAAGAGCTGCTTGTGAAGAGCTTTGATTGATCATGTGACTCTCATCACTGCTGTGATTCTTGTCTGTCAGTGTATTACAATGGTACAAAACAGATATTAATATTTCAGAAGGTCAGTAAATTAACATTATATCAGATAATGAAATACGGTTTAGTGCTGTAAAATTATATTTGCTTAAAAGTCTGTAAAACCTCAAATGTTGCTACCATATTTTTTACGGGAAATTTCTGGTAACCACAGCTGCCAGTTTTTTCCCGTAAATTTAACGGATTTTTTTTTTACAGTGTAGGATAGTAGGCTAATGACTCAAGTATTACTATATCCTTCAGGAATTAGGCCTACTTTTTTTGGATCAGTATTCTAAAGTGAAAAGCATGATAACTCTCTAATGTCGTAGTTATTATTATTAATAGTAATAATTTATTTTTATTTTTTTATTTATTTATTTTCTTTGCCCTGCGGGATTACTCACCCTCGACTGCACTGATCAAAAAGCACGATAGGAAACGACATGCTGACGACAGCTTAATGACAAGTATCCACCGTGATTGTTCTCTGTGATTTTGAAACTCTTAAACCGCCTTTGATCTCGTAGCGGTCGGATCCACTACTAGAAGAGAAAACGTGTTCATCTTGACTGCACTTATTTCACTCCTCCCTTACTGCAGCCGCCTATTCTCGCCTAAATTTCAGGCGAGGCGCATCTCAAACGAGCCTAATGTCACGCTAACCAAAGGACGACTAAATAGCGACGTTGTCAGAACGTACCATGTTTGCTGGGTAATTACATGCACGCGGTCACCATCCCTCTCGTTATACTGTGCGTGGTCCTTTCTGATTGTCAATATTGAGTGGGCCAGGGGGAGAGTAGTCTGAGGAAACGCTGCACAGATACAACAGGGATAAATACTTAAGCGTAACGTTGTGGTTATGTGAAACATATCCTTGCGTTTTGAAGGAAATGTGCGCTAAATTAAGTCATCTGGAGTTCTGAAGGATTAAATTGTCTAGAGACGTCAAGGACTTTCTCTCGATTTTCTCTATACGAATAACTTGCGAAGGGTACAAATACGCGTTTTTGCTATATTTTTAATCTTCAACCAATATTATTGTGAAGAGACTATTGCCATTGGTTTATTTAAGCCTTTGTATTTCTAGCACCAGACCTTTGGCTTCCTGTCAATCTTAATGATTAAATTGATAACAGTTTTACCACAGGTTTTTTTTTTAACCATATAGGCTACGTTTCATATAAACGATGGACACGAGATGCGTTGTTTGTTTGCTCATTCTCCTGTCTGGACACCTCGTCTTGATAAGTGCTCAAGGGAATGATTTTAATGAGAGGCAATTTTCCACGGGTCCCGTGTCTCCAACTCTCAAATTTACACTTGGAAAAGACAATGTGGTCAATGAGTCCATGCCTCGACGACCAAGAGTTTTGCCGCCTATGTGCACTGGTCCCACGGAAATCAGGGATACTTTCAAGTATATTAACACCGTGGTTTCATGCCTTGTGTTTGTTGTTGGGATAATCGGAAACTCTACGCTGCTCAGAATCATTTATAAAAATAAATGCATGCGTAACGGTCCTAATATCCTCATTGCAAGTCTGGCGCTCGGGGACCTGTTGCATATCGTGATAGACATACCCATCAACGTGTATAAGGTAAGCACAGATTGCAGGACAGCTTTTATTTATTTAGTCTTTTATTAAAAAAACACCTTTCGTTTTCTCTTTTATAACCCTTTTTCCATTTTATGACTTAAAAAAATTAATGAACAGATGTTAACTTGTAAACTCAGTTTACTTGGTTGCAACGTTAATAAACGGTAGCTCACAGTTTTGTAATCTGAAACAGGTCAATTACATTTTTATGGGCATTCCAATATTCAACCAATTATGTAGATAAATTCACACATGCTTCTAGTTTAACTTTGGGAAGGTTTGAGACATGGGTCCACAATGTAAAAAAAAAAAAAGAAAACTATGTATGTCCAATTCAAATAGCAGTTTCTAACAACAGTCTATTAACAGTCATTGTCAAGGCAACTAAATGTTGATTTACATTTAACAATGAACTACAATTTGTTGTGCTTTCATCTTTATGTAGATGTTCAAAACCTACTACATGAAATGGGCTTTGCATTATTTGCCTATTAAAGGGGGACATATACATCTGGAAGTTGAAATGAGATCCATATTGTACCGGTCATAAGTTTGGAAAGATTACTATTTTTATGTTTTTGAGTCTCTTCTGCTCACCAAGGTTGCATTTATTTGATCAGAAATGCAGAAAAAAACTGTACTATTGTGAAATATAATTCCAATTTAAAATAATGGTTTTCTATTTTAATATAGCCTACTTTAAAATATAATTTATGTTAAGCAAAGCTGAATTTTCAGCATCATTACTCCTGTCTTCAGTGTCACATGATCTTTCAGAAATCATTCTAATATGCTGATGTATTATCAATATTGGAAACAGTTGTTCTGCTTTATTGTTTTAAATAACCTGTCTTTTTTTTATGAATCTTTGATTAATAAAAAAGTAAAAGAACCGCATTTATTTAAGATACACCGTCCAAACGTTTGGGTTCAGTAAAAAAAATATCTTGCTTTTTTGAAAGAAATTAAACTTTTATTCAGCAAAGATGCGTTAAATTGATTTTTTTTTTTTAAATTATAGTAGAGATTTATATTTTTAGAAAAGATTTCTATTTTGAATAAATGCTGTTTTATTTAACTTTTTATTTATAAATGAATCCTGAAAAAAGTATCACAGGTTATAAAAAAATATTAAGCAGCACAACTGTTTCCAACAATGATAATAACTGAGTATCAAATCAGCATATTAGAATGAGTTCTGAAGGATCATGTGACACTGAAGACTGGAGTAATGCAAATTCAGCTTTGCATCACAGAATAAATTATATTGTAAAGTATATTAAAATAGAGAACCATTATTTTAAATTGTAATAATATTTCACAATATTGCTGTTTTTTTCTGTATTTTTGATCAAATAAATGCAGGCTTGAAGAATATAAGAGACTTCTTTCAAAAGCATTAAAACTAGTAATGTCTCCACACTTTTGACTGTTACTGTACATCTCAACACAAAAATCTAACATGCTGTTGATCAACAAATGTGATGTAGCATTAAAAAGGGAGAATATAAGATTAATATAAAGATTAAATCGAATTTCATATTTAACAATAAAAAAAAGAATGGTAACACTTTACTGAATGTCTTAATTTATAATGCATTATAATGGTATCCATAATGTATGGTTTAATGCATTATATCTTTTCATAAATAACTGTAACCAAAATTAAAATGCATTCAATTTGCACATTCCTTGTTACATCTGAAATTGTTTGTCTGCCATGTGTTTCAATGCATTATACTTTCTAAAGGTGTGTTCAATGAATAGATAAGTATTATAATGTATTATAACTGTGGTTACAATTATTCATGAGACCATACAATGCATTCTAAGGTGCTTTACAAGGCATAATAATGCATTAAAAATGCTTTTCTAACCGGTCCTACTCTAACCGGCGTCTCCGCCATGGTAGGCGTGCGCCCTAACAAGGACGCTAAAGAAAGCAGTCTGTAGCGTCGGTCACTATTGTGCATCTTGAGGCCAGGGGAGTGAGGTTTACATTCACAGCTCTTACTAGCTTGCTTCTGTTACACTTTTATAATGCATTATATATAAAGGCTTTAAGTAAAGTGTTACCAAAAATAACCCACCAATATTTTCTCTTATGGGTGGTGGCCCGACTTTTAAGCCCTTTATAATGTATGTAGAGCAATCTGAGAAAAAAAGACGGCTCCAGCTCATCAAAACATCCATGATCTAACTCCATGAAACTGCGGAACTATTTTTTTTACAAACTAGGAAGTCCCACATCCTTTTCAACACTGGGCTTTTAATAATTGGCTCACTAAAAACAAGGTATAATTGTGTAGTCATAACAGCTCTTCTGGAAATATTTGGTTGAATTTTTTTTTTCTCCACTGTGTAATTTTCTGTTGGCACTTATTGACACAAAAGTAACTGTCTTTCAGCTTCTGGCGGAAGATTGGCCATTTGGTGTTGGACTTTGCAAACTGGTTCCTTTTATACAAAAGGCATCAGTTGGCATCACAGTGCTGAGTTTGTGTGCACTGAGCATAGACAGGTATCTGTATTTTGTTGTATTTGTTTGCTCTTAGCTCTTAGATAATATCTAGTAACACTAATTAATTTTGCTTCTGGCACTGATCATTGTCCGAAGGTTTCGAGCAGTGGCATCGTGGAACCGCATTAAAGGCATCGGCGTCCCCAAATGGACCGCTATTGAAATAATTCTGATATGGATGCTGTCCATTATACTTGCAGTGCCAGAGGCCATTGCCTTTGATATGATCACAATGGACTACAAAGGAGAGCTGCTTAGAATTTGCTTGCTCCACCCTATGCAGAAAAACAAGTTCATGCAGGTCAGTTTGCATGTCATACAATAGTTGGAATCAACAAAGTTTTGGACATGACACATAATAATTGGACAACCCTGAATATGATAATAATTACTTGTCAGTGGTAATTTGGTATATTTGTTCATTTCCAGTTGTATAAGTCAGCCAAAGATTGGTGGCTTTTCAGTTTCTACTTCTGCATGCCGCTGATGTGTACTGCCATCTTCTACACTCTTATGACCTGTGAAATGCTTCGAAAGAAGAATGGAGTCCAAATTGCACTTAATGATCACCTAAAACAGGTCAGAGCTCTCTGTCCTCTATGACTTTTGAAAGTGCACTGTATATTCTTTTAAGAGAGACCATGCACTCCCTATACAAAATAAAGACATAATTGTATACTGCCAATGGGACGTAAAGAGCTTGTTCACTTTAATAACTTGTCCCAAAGTTTGTTACTCAAAGTTTACTTGTCATTATGTCTTGATCCACTGTGATTGTTTCTAAATCAAAATAAATAGGCAAAAGACATTATTGTGCTCTACAGAGGCGTGAGGTGGCTAAAACCGTGTTCTGTCTGGTGCTAGTCTTTGCACTGTGCTGGCTTCCACTGCACCTCAGCCGTATTCTAAAGCTTACCATTTATGATGAAAGAGACCCTAATCGCTGTGAGCTTTTGAGGTAAGATCACATCAACTATCTTCAAAGGCTTTCTCTTGCTGCAATGTTTTTCTAAACATTTAAATTTGGCTTTCAGAGGACAACAGTTCTGCCATGTAATCTAGAAACAAATAATCTCTCTATCTTTGGTAAATCATAGTCTTAATAATAATGAGCCTGTTTGTTTGTTTGTTTGTTTGTTTGTTTGTTTGTTTGTTTGTGTTTTTGTTTATATGTAGTTTCTTCCTGGTTCTTGATTATATCGGGATCAACATGGCATCAGTGAACTCATGCATAAACCCAATCGCTTTGTACATGGTTAGCAAACGCTTCAAGAGCTGCTTCAGAGTAAGAACAGACTGACAGACAATGATGTACTGCTATGATGTAAAAATATTAAAAATATAGTAATAACATATTGGCAAATTTAGGTAAAATAAAAACTCCCATGTCAATGTACTAAATAATGTAGATATACACTCACCTAAAGGATTATTAGGAACACCATACTAATGGCGCTTTTCCACTGCATAGTACCTTTGTCCTGTACTATGGACAAGGTAATGTTCGGTAAGGTTCGGCTCGGTACGGTTCGACTCGGCGCGGAACGGTTCGGCTCGCTTCGCTTTTCCACTGCGTGGTACGACTCGACTCGGTACGGCACGGCTCGGTTCGCTTTGGCTCGGTTGCTTTTCCACTGCAGTAGTACCGCTTCAGTGGGTGGGACTGATCGTTATAGTTGCGCAACTCCTCGGCAACCAACGAGAGGAACGTCTGCACCTCGTCCACTGACCACGATTTAGCCATTTCTTTTTTTGAAGTTTTCATCTTCTTTTTTCAAGCAAATACTTTAAAAACAGGTACTACAGCGTTGGCTGTTGTCTACTGCTGGCTATTTAAATCTAGCGGGTTAGTGTCTCGTGTCGCAAATACAATGACGCTGGTAGTGACGATTCTGTCTGTCTGACCAATCAGTGATCTGCAGTGTTTTGACGTCACATTTTAGTACCGGTACGGTACGCTTGGAACCTCAACAGATCAGGTACCATTTAAAGCGAGCCGAAGCGAGCCGTACCGTACCGTACCATGCAGTGGAAATGCGCCATAAGTGAGCCGTACCGAACCGAGCCGTACCGTACTATGCAGTGGAAAAGCGCCAAAGCGTGCCGTACCGAACCGAACCGTACCGTACTATGCAGTGGAAAAGCGCCATAATACTGTGTTTGACCCCCTTTCGCCTTCAGAACTGCCTTAATTCTACGTGGCATTGATTCAACAAGGTGCTGAAAGCATTCTTTAGAAATGTTGGCCCATATTGATAGGATAGCATCTTGCAGTTGATGGAGATTAGTGTTCCACCACATCCCAAAGATGCTCTATTGGGTTGAGATCTGGTGACTGTGGGGGCCATTTTAGTACAGTGAACTCATTGTCATGTTCAAGAAACCAATTTGAAATGTTTCGAGCTTTGTGACATGGTGCATTATCCTGCTGGAAGTAGCCATCAGAGGATGGGTACATGGTGGCCATAAAGGGATGGACATGGTCAGAAACAATGCTCAGCTAGGCCATGGCATTTAAACGATGCCCAATTAGCACTAAGGGGCCTAAAGTGTGCCAAGAAAACATCCCCCACACCATTACACCACCACCACCAGCCTGCACAGTGGTAACAAGGCATGATGGATCCATGTTCTCATTCTGTTTACGCCAAATTCTGACTCTACCATCTGAATGTCTCAAAAGAAATCGAGACTCATCAGACCAGGCAACATTTTTCCAGTCTTCAACTGTCCAATTTTGGTGAGCTCTTGCAAATTGTAGCCTCTTTTTCCTATTTGTAATGGAGAGGAGTGGTACCCGGTGGGGTCTTCTGCTGTTGTAGCCCATCCGCCTCAAGGTTGTGCGTGTTGTGGCTTCACAAATGCTTTGCTGCATACCTCGGTTGTAACGAGTGGTTATTTCAGTCAAAGTTGCTCTTCTATCAGCTTGAATCAGTCGGCCCATTCTCCTCTGACCTCTAGCATCAACAAGGCATTTTCGCCCACAGGACTCCCGCATACTGAATGTTTTTCCCTTTTCACACCATTCTCTGTAAACCCAACATGGCATCATGACTTTGCGTAAACATACACGCCACTTTCAAGTCAAGTGGCGTGTTATCTATACGCATTTTGAGCTATCCGCGTGCATGTCTACGCCGAAACGAACCGAATCTTTTGCGTGTATGTCTACGCCGTTAAATGTCCGAGTGATTCCGCGTGTATGTACACGCCGTTGAATGTCCGAGCGAAACAAAGCAAAATGTAGATCTACATCTGGGGAGCGATATTTTTTTTCCTAGGATGGTAGGGGAAGACTCATAAATGGTATTAACCCCAGTGACGGGTAGGTTTAGGGACAGGGTTGGGGTAGGTCATATATTTACACTCACCGGCCACTTTATTAGGTACCCCATGCTAGTAACGGGTTGGACCCCCTTTTGCCTTCAGAACTGCCTTAATTCTTCGTGGCATAGATTCAACAAGGTGCTGGAAGCATTCCTCAGGGAGTTTGGTCCATATTGACATGATGGCATCACACAGTTGCCGCAGATTTGTCGGCTGCACATCCATGATGCGAATCTCCCGTTCCACCACATCCCAAAGATGCTCTATTGGGTTGAGATCTGGTGACTGTGGAGGCCATTTTAGTACAGTGAACTCATTGTCATGTTCAAGAAACCAATTTGAAATGATTAGAGCTTTGTGACATGGTGGAAGTAGCCATCAGAGGATGGGTACATGGTGGCCATAAAGGGATGGACATGGTCAGAAACAATGCTCAGGTAGGCCGTGGCATTTAAACGATGCCCAATTGGCACTAAGGGGCCTAAAGTGTGCCAGGAAAACATCCCCCACACCATTACACCACCACCACCAGCCTGCACAGTGGTAACAAGGCATGATGGTTCCATGTTCTCATTCTGTTTACGCCAAATTCTGACTCTAACATCTGAATGTCTCAACAGAAATCGAGACTCATCAGACCAGGCAACATTTTTCCAGTCTTCAACTGTTCAATTTTGGTGAGCTCTTGCAAATTGTAGCCTCTTTTTCCTATTTGTAGTGGAGATGAGTGGTACCCGGTGGAGTCTTCTGCTGTTGTAGCCCATCCGCCTCAAGGTTGTGCGTGTTGTGGCTTCACAAATGCTTTGCTGCATACCTCGGTTGTAACGAGTGGTTATTTCAGTCACTGTTGCCCTTCTATCAGCTCGAACCAGTCTGGCCATTCTCCTCTGACCTCTGGCATCAACAAGGCATTTCCGCCCACAGAACTGCCGCTCACTGGATGTTTTTTCTTTTTCGGACCAGTCTCTGTAAACCCTAGAGATGGTTGTGCGTGAAAATCCCAGTAGATTAGCAGTTTCTGAAATACTCAGACCAGCCCTTCTGGCACCAACAATCATGCCACGTTCAAAGTCACTCAAATCAACTTTCTTCCCCATACTGATGCTCGGTTTGAACTGCAGGAGATTGTCTTGACCATGTCTACATGCCTAAATGCACTGAGTTGCCGCCATGTGATTGGCTGCTTAGAAATTAAGTGTTAACGAGCAGTTGGACAGGTGTACCTAATAAAGTGGCCGGTGAGTGTATATATACAGTAATGTAACGTTAAGTCAACGGCGTTGATAAACACGCTGAAAAGCGATTATGTGTGTTGATAGCACGCCAAAAATGGAAATACGAATTGGCGTGTCATACATACGCCATTTCATGAGATCAGTCTGGTAAACCCTAGAAATGGTTTTGCGTGAAAATCCCAGTAACTGAGCAGATTGTGAAACACTCAGACCGGCCCGTCTGGCACCAACAACCATGCCACGCTCAAAATTGCTTAAATCACCTTTCTTTCCCATTCTGAGATTCAGTTTGGAGTTCAGGAGATTGTCTTGACCAGGACCACACCCCTAAATGCATTGAAGCAACTGCCATGTGATTGGTTGATTAGATAATTGCATTAATGAGAAATTGAACAGGTGTTCCTAATAATCCTTTAGGTGAGTGTACAGTATAGCTACCATTTATATGATGTTGTCAGTGAAAACAAAAATATATATTTATTTATCTTATCACTGAAATGAAACTGCATATGATAATAATGTGATAATATCTGCATATGATAATAAAAATATTTAATACATAGGGCCACTTCCTACAGAACATGTTTTTGCATTCTTCTGCACTACTTTTTGTTTTTCTGTATAATATGCATTAGACGGGTGTCTTGCTATCAACATTTTGCGTGCGAAAGCCACATTTGTATGATGCCATGTAATTTTTATGATGCCATGTCATGTTATAAAATGTTTAACTTAAAAAAAAACATGTTTTAAGATTGTGCATTCATTCTTTTCAGTGTAAACGATTTTCAAAGATTTCAATATTTAGTTTGTTCCCCTGTATATTTTAAGGCCTTATTCAGTTAATCTTAATTTTCTTGCAAGTGTGAGCTATAGGCATCCTGCAGTAGTTTATATGATAAATAATACTTTTCTTCCTCTGTTCCCTTCCAGTCATGTCTGTGTTGCTGGTGCCTGTCTCCTGAAATGTTAGCCATGGATGACAAGCAGTCCTGCATGAAGCTGAAGGTGACAGAGCGAGGATCCGAACAAAGCAACAGCCGTGCCTCCAACAAATACATGTCAACTTAGGCACTGATCTGCATACAGGTATCGGTGGCCTACCAATTGCATGTAACATTTAGCTAATACCATGAAACCTTACTCTGAGTCAGCTGGAGGGATACTCATTAACAAGTGAATGTGGTGCTACAGTATAAAAGGTAAATCTAGGTTTGTGTTAGAGAAGGCATAAAGGTATGTATTTTAACTCCCAGTTTTTATTCAATGCTGACTGGTATCATTTTACATGTAGTGTTAGGAACTGCTTTAAGTTTTATTTAACATTGGCATCCAGAATTTGTATTAATTTTCCGTGTGGAAAAATAAAAGAGTCAAATTCAATTTAACACTGATTCAATATCTCAGCATTGACACTGTTACACACTCTGAACAACACTGCTCACAAGTTTTGCCCAACCTTCATATATTCATGCTTCACGGAAATATTAGACCAAACTTGAATGTGACTTCACATGCTCTCTGTAGTTCCCTGTACATTTAAAGATTTTACAAATGTCATAAAGCAATTGATTGTAAGAACAAGGGTGGGTTTGTTTTTGGTGCACATATGTATGGAATTCCCCTGCAGCCTTTTTCATGTCAGAAATGTAATTAACCCTAATGCAGAAGAGCATTATTATTATTATTAGCTTTAAAATGTTATACTTTTGTGCTTGCCTGTTTTTTGTTTTTGTTTTTTTTGCAGATATTTATGTGGTTTCACAATTCATTATGTATCTTTACGTATACTGTATTTGTCAGTGTTTGTCAATTTTGTACATGTTTGCAAATTTAGACTGTGATTATCTCATCTGTTTTATAATGGAAATGCAAGAGTCACGTTAGATCTGAGTTTTCTTTGTGCCTTTACACAGGTTGTATGATTAATCTCCAACATGACCCAAGGCCTCAAACATTTTACAAATCACTTCATCATATTATAATTCCTGCTGTCTCTGTTCACTTCCTGTTTTTTGTAGTTCTTCTTTCTAATATTTATGTATTTCTTTGTTGTACTGTCCATCTATTAGGTAAGAATTTTTTCTTAAATTTATTGCTATGCAAATCTTAAGACAATAAAACCAGAAAAGTATGTTTACACTATTTGCAGTTGATTGTGGTATCAATGTGCAATAAAATCGGAGTTGTTAAAATTAGCTATAGTAGTTTACTAATATTAACCAATGAAAGTGTTACCTTAATTATTTTGCTAAGGCAGATGAACTCAGGGCTTTAAAATCAAGTCAGTGGAGCACAATCTTTCTCAAGGTATTTGTTCGAAAAGTAAAACACGTCTAAAAGCTTGCCACTTTTTATTTTAACGATAGCCTGCACCATTAGTACATTGAATTATTAACATCATGGAGACAAGACATCAGGAATAGGAAATCAACTATATAGTGATCAAAACCTTATGCATTTGGACATGTCCTTGTCTGCCATGTTGTAAAATATATGGGTACACAACCAAAAACAAATGTGAAATCTACAGTAATTACTGTGTTTGTGCACAGGAAAATTACTGTATACCCGTTCACAGTAGAATACTGTGTATTCAGTCAAAAATTGCTGTAATAAAAGTACTGTGATAGTCAAAGTAATCAGCAATGTCCTGTAAAAAATCACAGTAACTTCAAATGTACTGTAGAACACACAATAATTAGTTATGTCATGTAGAAAATCACAGTAATCAACAATGTGCTGAAGAACACAAAATAATCAATGATTCCCATGTAGAAAATCACAGTAACTTCCAACTGTAGAAAACACAATAATCAATTATGTACTGTAGAAAATTACAGTAACCAAAATACACTGTATAACACACAATAATCAATTATGTAATGTAGAAAATCACTGTAACCAACAATCTGCTGTAGAAAATCACAGTAACCAATTATGTACCATATAGAGAAGGAAAACAGTACACTGGCAGCTAGGTTGCCAGCCAATTACTGCATTTAAACTGACCTTATTGTAATTCAATATTTTTTTTTTTTACTGGGAATAGAGAATACAGGACACTAATATATTCTTTAATAAAACTTCACAAGATGTCAAAAATCATAGAGGGTTTTCAACTACATTCGCCATGTTGACCTTATCATGTGTCCTACCAGCGTCAGTTACGTTGCTTCACTGCCATTCACAAATCCTCTCCCATGGCCTCATGGGATAGTAAAGTGTCCATCGTATGCACACCTCAGAATCTTGCCAGAAGAAGTATGTCATCCGGGTACGTTTTGCCTACACTTTTATGAGTACTGTGAATTTGGACATAACTTCTTTTGTCACTGTTTTTTGCCTACTTTATAGAAGGGAAGTATGTGATTTCGGCTGCAGCCAAAGTCAATAAATAATGACAGGGTAAATAGGAAAAGAACCAATCCAAAACAGAATATACACTTTACTGTTTTTTGCCTACCTAATAGAAGGGAAGTATGTGATTTCGGCTGCAGCCAAAGTACATTTTTCTAATTTAGCTGTTGTAGAACATGGACAGTACCAGCCAAAATTTTAAACCAACCCTCACATTCACTTAAATGAGAAAGTGTGTCCAACTTTTCACTGGTACAGTACATGAACATCTTTTCCTAACTTAAATGTAGTGTATTCATAAACTTCCTAGCCTCAATAGGAGTAGGTCTCGGCTGGGAGAAAACATCAATCATGAGTACTTCCACCTGCTCACCTTCCAAACATGGAACCATCCACAGCTGTGGCCAATGATAGCCTATGGAGATCACTATAAAACCAGGAACCCTGTTGCACTCAAGGTTGGTATGTTTTAGGTACAGATGGCCTAGGAAGAGGTGCTGAAGATGATGATGGCTCAGCGTGTGATTGATTGAAGCCTATGTAAACCTATGATTGACTTCCTTCTCACTTTTTTTGTCTAAATTAAAGGTTTTTGTTAACCATATTCCGCCATCTCTAGTGGTCTTGTTTTGAGGCAGTTTAAAACCTCTCTTTGCCTTGGAGGTGCGTCACTCCCCATACTGTGTGTGGTAGCCATGGTATGCTGCTCACCCATTAAGGACAAGAAAAATGTTTATACTTATTACTGTTCAACAATTAAGAATATATAGTATTGTTTGATGTCTGTCCAATCCTAAAATGGATTAAGAAAAAAGCAGTTTTTGCAAATTAGTGTCTTTTACTTTACAGTAATGTGGTTGCTACTGTAAATGAAAACAACAAAAATGAATGTTTTTCTTTAGTAAATTACTTTGCAATTGTTGCCAGTTAATTACTGTGAATTTTTGCAGTAAGTTACTTGTCACTTGCTGCCAGTTAATTACTGTGAATTTCACTGCCAAGAGAGCAGTGCAATAGTCCACTCTGGATAGAATAAAAGCTTTGACAAGGAGTTGTGTAGCATGCTCCGATAGGAAGGGTCTGATCCTCCTAATGTTGCATAAGGCAAATCTACAGGACCGAGCAGTTTTAGCAATGTGGTCTGTTAAGTTTAACTGACCATCAATCACTATTCCAAGGTTCCTGGACATGGACAAACCTAGCTGAATGGAGAAGCAGCAGATCTGTCTGTTAGATTAGACCCTCATTCTAAGTCTTGTCCATTTTTTAGTTGGCTGTATTTTATATTTACTTGCTGCTGTCTGGTCATGTGTGGTATTAAGTAAATAGTCTTTCATGTCTCAGATAACTGTTAAACTTGAACACTTTCTTGATAGGTAATTTTCATTTTCATAATTTTTCTTCTTTACGGCTACCCTTTACCAAATTAAAACCAAACATGGCAATATCAGAAATGTAGGAATGAACCTAAATGACAATAGTAGTTTTGTGTATAGCCTCCTCTAAAACAAGATCACATGGTTCATAAGAGCATGACTAAAGGACATCATGTGAGATGTTCTGAGGAACCTTTTTCTCATGACCAGCTCCCCCTTCTTTAAATGATCATAATGCGTGGCAAATTATGCCATGAAAGAGTCTCTCTGTTTAATTTCCAACAGGATCCCTCCTCCTTCAGTCACTGTGAAATCTACAACAACAGCACCTCTAAGAATCATCACATGAGGGGCTTCCCATCTAATCTTCACAATAAATCTATTTCCATATCAATTGTCCTTATTGTATCAGGATGCCCCTTGGCCTCAAAAAGTCAAAATGGTCACTCTCTGAGGCGTTTCAGCTTTGGATGAGATTCATGTTGCAGCAAAACCAGAATGGTTTGTTCAGGTGCTTTTTTTTGCCTTTTCTTTTTAGACACACCAAACTAACGAGTCTGATCAGTATTAATGCATAATGATATTCGTCCCTTAGATGTAACTTGATGTTTGGCTAGGGGTAAACGTGAGTATACCATTTAATGAAATGGGTTACTCAATATAAAGGTAGGGCAATAAGAGAAAAAGGAACAACTCCACTCAAAAGTGTTTATTGTACAGTGCCAAAGTGACATGGTGAAAAGAAAACAATATTTACAAAAGAACAAATAACAATACCAAAACCAAGGTGGGAAGGTGAGCACGAGAGATAGTCAAATAAATAAATAAAACAAAATTAAGCTAACTAGGTTTAATCAGCTAAATTAACTGTCAAAAGAAAATGCAGAAAGAAAAATAATTCAGCGTCAAGACACCCTAACTAAACTATGCTGACTAACTAGATGATAAAACTTACAGGTGGTGGCATTCTCTCCTTAACCTAGTGTGTTTAATACAAAACAGGACGTCCTACGTGGTTTGCAATTGTGTCGTACGACTTATGCCGAGTTCACATTGCACAATTTTCAAAGTCATCAGAT
This sequence comes from Rhinichthys klamathensis goyatoka, assembly GCF_029890125.1. Classification (NCBI taxonomy): domain Eukaryota; kingdom Metazoa; phylum Chordata; class Actinopteri; order Cypriniformes; family Leuciscidae; genus Rhinichthys; species Rhinichthys klamathensis. The sequence continues at coordinate 2,167,328 of NW_026607051.1, forward strand.
CACTGTTCTTTTCACACTGCACGACTATCTAGGGTAGCATTCAGTTGCTGTTGTGTGCACATTGCACGATGGATCGGCAACAGGGGGTAACACATTGCATGACTTTACAATAGAAAGTATTGCCGACAACTCTGAAACTACGTTTCACAACCAAACACACGCTAGAAGTGATAAGGGAGTTCTCGCACGAGACTGTAATTGTTACTAAAAATGATAGCTAAATTAAAATAAGAAGCTTGCAATCCAAATTGTCTGTGTGCTGATTTCCAGCGAAGAGGAGAAAAAGATAAAAAGATGGAGGAAATGGTTGGAGAGATGCTGGGAGCAAGGATTGTGTGTTCTGCAAAAAGAGTAGGAGGTTAATAAATAATTTTGCAAAGTGCTGCGGTTGCTGCTGGTTAAGCAAATGTTTGTGTGTTCTGCAAAAAGAGTAGGAGGTTAATAAATAATTTTGCAATGTGCTGCGGTTGCTGCTGGTTAAGCAAATGTTTGTGCTTTGTTTCTGTTTGATATAATTGTAAAGCTTATATGTAATAATGATATTCTGGTCTATAACTCCTCCCCGAACTTCCCGCTGCCCTGTATCTTGCTCTCTCGTTAGCTGTAGGTCATCACCGATGTAATTTTCAGTCAGAACACATTTTATACAGCAGGGTTTTGAATCGCAGACAGGTCCAGATATTTAGCATGCCAAATATCTCACGGATGTCAGCCACGCATTGGTGATTCTCTCAGATCGCGTCTTTGATAATGTACAATGCGTGATTGTCATTTGCGTGAACGAGCACTGATTTGCCTCAGATTGTGGCCATTTGTTGGCGAATGTGCAAAATCTGGAATTGAAAATCTGGACTAAAATCATGCAGTGTGAACTCGGCATTACTTACCTGCGGAAACAACTTGAAACATTTGTTGTGTTGAGCTATTTCAATTACTTTTGTTTGATTTGTCCATTGCAAACAGTTGAAAGTCTGTACATTTTGCCAGTAAACCTGATTTGCAATGGGGGTTGAATTTTAATTACAACTGTATATATATATATATATATATATATATATATATATATATATATACACTCACCGGCCACTTTATTAGGTACACCTGTCCAACTGCTCGTTAACACTTAATTTCTAAGCAGCCAATCACATGGCGGCAACTCAGTGCATTTAGGCATGTAGACATGGTCAAGACAATCTCCTGCAGTTCAAACCGAGCATCAGTATGGGGAAGAAAGGTGATTTGAGTGACTTTGAACGTGGCATGATTGTTGGTGCCAGAAGGGCTGGTCTGAGTATTTCAGAAACTGCTAATCTACTGGGATTTTCACGCACAACCATCTCTAGGGTTTACAGAGAATGGTCCGAAAAAGAAAAAACATCCAGTGAGCGGCAGTTCTGTGGGCGGAAATGCCTTGTTGATGCCAGAGGTCAGAGGAGAATGGCCAGACTGGTTCGAGCTGATAGAAGGGCAACAGTGACTGAAATAACCACTCGTTACAACCGAGGTATGCAGCAAAGCATTTGTGAAGCCACAACACGCACAACCTTGAGGCGGATGGGCTACAACAGCAGAAGACTCCACCGGGTACCACTCATCTCCACTACAAATAGGAAAAAGAGGCTACAATTTGCAAGAGCTCACCAAAATTGAACAGTTGAAGACTGGAAAAATGTTGCCTGGTCTGATGAGTCTCGATTTCTGTTGAGACATTCAGATGTTAGAGTCAGAATTTGGCGTAAACAGAATGAGAACATGGAACCATCATGCCTTGTTACCACTGTGCAGGCTGGTGGTGGTGGTGTAATGGTGTGGGGGATGTTTTCCTGGCACACTTTAGGCCCCTTAGTGCCAATTGGGCATCGTTTAACCTCTTAACCTTCTCCAGAGCGTCGGCGCACTGAAGCGTTTTTTTATTTATTTAGTTCAAATATACTATCAGATTTAATGTTATACCTTGACAAACTATACATCATTAAAAAGATATAAGACTCAAGATTCAGTATTTGACCACTATTGTATTCTGAGAAACTTATAGTGACAGTTATGTCTTAATTTGTGTCAGGAGTTATGAAATGAAAAAAACGAGTCGATACCTTTAATATGAATTATGAGCGTCAGCTGGTCCATTCATAAAAAACACTCCGTGCTGTCCTCATGATAGCGATTCACAAAACAACGTCCCTGAGGGCTTTTAGCTCAACAATGTGCAGATGTGGAGAAATATTGATATATTCTCATAGATTCACATCATATTTCTATAGACAGGAATAATATTTATTGAATTTATACCCAAATGCGTCGATGTAATCATAATGATCGCTTCTTCCTGAGATGTGCTGTGTTTTCCATTCATACCAATAGCATGGGGGCGCTATTATGTCCAATAAAATTCCATATATGGATCATGAAGAAGACCCATAGTCATGTGACATTCCAGGACGTCACTGAGTGATACAGAAAGTACAGAGATCGCTGTAACATGCAGATAAAGATGTTTTGAAGACAATAAACATGATTGCAATGATATTTGAGTTACCTGTGTTCTTCAAGCCATGCCAGGTATTTCATAATAATAGATTATATTTATAATGTAATGCTAATCGATATAGATTTCATCATTGTTCAGAACACTAAATAATACATTTTCTGTCTGATTTTTTTTTATCTGAAGCCAAGTTAGATCACAGAAGATTATTTAAAACACTAGACTTGCGTTATATAGTGAGTTTGGAGCGCAAACATAGTTTTAATCTCATAAATGGTCGTGTATTGATGGTGTGCTAAGCTAACATGCTAGCGAGCCCAGGCGCACCTGCCACGAGCAGTTATTGTTTTATGATTTTTTTCTAAATAGGAATGCTTACTGAAATGTTTCAGTGCATTTGATACCAGTTTCAAATATTTAGTGAGAACTTTGATAAAAGAAATTAGGGTTTGAAACCCTATGAATAGCTTGTGAATAGCCAGTCGTTAGTAGCTATAATGCAGACAAAAGAAATGCATATTTAGAGCCATAATAACCAGTCTGGAGAGGTGTAAATGTGTGCAGGGGAGACTGAGACTGAATGGGGCACCACAAAACAATAGAGACAATAGACTGAATAGATGACTCAGAAGATGACTAAACATCAGTTTGCTAATAGAGTCTAATCAAAATAAAGTAATTTGACATGATCTTGAAAAACATTTAACTAAATACAGAGCTTTATACTTATCATTTTCAGATTTTAAATATAAAATGGTCAGACATGTGGCTTTAGCTGCAGTGCATTTCTAGATTGCTCCAGGGCCAACTTCAATTTTATTTTCATGAAGATGTTTCATAAAAATAAATTTCTAATAACTTTACAAAACTTTGAAGCTATTTAAAATTGTTTTTTTCATTATGACAATAATTAATTCTACATTTACAATAAACAACCAAGTGTCAGCTTTTAAATGAGATCATACTTGTGCTTTTAGTGCAAAGGGTTCATGAACTGTATCTGTTTTAGTTTGGGTATGTCATTTCTGGGGATTTTTCAATAGTGGGCTTGAAGCTTAACAGGTTAAATGCCACGGCCTACCTGAGCATTGTTTCTGACCATGTCCATCCCTTTATGGCCACCATGTACCCATCCTCTGATGGCTACTTCCACCATGTCACAAAGCTCTAATCATTTCAAATTGGTTTCTTGAACATGACAATGAGTTCACTGTACTAAAATGGCCTCCACAGTCACCAGATCTCAACCCAATAGAGCATCTTTGGGATGTGGTGGAACGGGAGATTCGCATCATGGATGTGCAGCCGACAAATCTGCGGCAACTGTGTGATGCCATCATGTCAATATGGACCAAACTCCCTGAGGAATGCTTCCAGCACCTTGTTGAATCTATGCCACGAAGAATTGAGGCAGTTCTGAAGGCAAAAGGGGGTCCAACCCGTTACTAGCATGGGGTACCTAATAAAGTGGCCGGTGAGTGTATATAGGAACACTATACATAAAAACCGCAAAACACACTAGGGTTGTTAGCCTGGGAAAACCCAGACAACTTCCGGCAAATTTAGATTTGCTCTGAAAGTTAGTCCGGCAAAGAGCTCATTCAAGCTCATTTCCAATCCGTCGAAATCGAGGCACCAATCAGAAACGTTGGGGCGGGCTTTACACGATGACGACAACGCTGGGATTTTGTAGCCTACATTACAAAGATGGATGCCGCATCCGTCGAACATCACTCGTTCGAATCAGCTATCGCGTCTGTTTTAAGCGATTTGAACGTTTCCTTTTTGTTAAAAACCGAGCAAAGAACAACACTCGGAGATGTTTCTCCGCCGCTCTGCATATGTCATCTCCTTCATCTCTCTGATTGGTTTTAGGTCTATCCGCGACGTCCGTTGGTGACTCCCCTCTGGAAATGATTTGTCTGACGCTTTGCCAGACCATAACTCAGTTACAACTGAGAATGGTCTGGTTTTAACCAGGCTAGGGTTGTCAAAATGGCTGAAAAACTACATTCGAATTTTATTTTTTAAATATTACTTATATCCAAATTATATTTGTATTTAAAGGCATAATTTCAGTTGGGAGGAAAAAAACTTTTGGCTTGTCTCCTGAGGCCACAAGAGGGCGCAATAAGCAAAATATTAATGCACCACATTTAATTATTTATTCAATGCAATGAAATAGCATGACTGACTGTACAAAAGATTAAACCAATGGGAAGAACGGACTGAGCCGATGGAGATGGAGACCAAGGCAGAGATGAAGAGCTGATGAGACCACGCGACAAAGATGGTGAAGGAGACCAAGGCCGAGCCGCAGCGATGAACATCCGAGGTGGAGCCAGGGTGCCAGAAGACATAAGTGCAGCTGCTGGAACTGAGGACCAAGGCAGAGCCAGAGGGGTGGAGGGAAGGAGCATATGTGATGCCCACTAAAGTGTTATCACATTTGTGGTAGTTTCTGTAATTGTATAATTAATGTTTGTGAATATTTGTTCAGGGGTAATTAACCTGTTTCCAGCATTATTACACTATAATGTTTATATAAAAATCAGGAGTAATAGTGGAGTTCGCCAGCAGGGGTCAGGTTGGCGTTTACTTTGCTCTAGAGTGCGACTTTACGTCAGTTGTTTTGCTTTGCAGTCTTTCTCTTTCTGCTGAGCGAGATTTTTCCCTGTCTCACTTATTTCTCCTGTTTTCAGGTTGGTGAAATAGTAAATGAAGCTAAATACTTGAAGTGTAATATGTTAACATGTCACTGAATGTTTCAATGTCTGTTAATAAGCCTGTTTGATGAATAGGTGGACATATATGTACATATAGCATTAGCTGCATTTTCGCGCTGATAACGTCACCCCAAAGCCCGTCTACGGAAAGCCTGGCCACTCCCTATTAAGTCAAGTACAGCTCGCTGCATCCTGCGGTGGATATCCAACCCGGCCCACATCCAAGTGTGACGTCAGAAGCCACGCCCATCCAAGTGTGACGTCGGAAGCCTCGCCCATGTCCAAATACGGCACGTGACTAGAAGTGTGACGCTATTATTGGTGCAGTTAAATTGTGACGCTTTGGCAGGCTTGGAATGGCCTAAATCACAATCACTCCCTTAACAGTGAGCATTGCTCACTGGTTTTGTAAGTTAATGACATGGTAGTACAAGTAAACAATGTACCTTAAAACGATATTTTTGTGTTTCTCTTGTATTTCTGTTACACAAATGGTAATAAATAATCATGGTTTTGCTATTATAAACGTATAAGGGAGCATCTATACTTAAACTAAAACGAGTTTTTGTCACATTCTTAATTATATGGGATCCAAACTGCACTATAGTTACCCCTTCTAAATAAAATAAATAAATGTAAACTTTTTTTTACATTTCTTTCTATGTGGTTATAGAAATATTGCATTTTTACAACCAAATTAAGAATTCACTTATTAGTTAATGCCTGTTATAGCAAATGACTTTGAAATCAAATAATAAAACAGCAGAATGGAATTTATGTAAACCTTAAAGAACCAATATGGTGAAACTTGAAAAATTTGAATATCGTGCAAAAGTTCATTTATTTCAGTAATTCAACTAAAAGGTGATACTAATATATAATATAGACTCATTACATGCAAAGTGAGATATTTCAAGTCTTTATGTGTTATAAATTTGATGATTATGGCTTACAGCTATGTTGAATTACTGAAATAAATGAACTTTTGCACAATATTCTAATACATAAAAAACAGTTAATCTCTCGCTTCACCTTCTGTACAGGTTTTATGAGTTTAACATATCAAAATATCATAGTTCAAAATATCTTGGTCACAAATTAATTTATTTAATATTTTGTGTTAATACATCAAGTTAATACATCACATGGGTCTAAAATGACCCATCTATGCAAGTGTGATAACTTTTTGTTAAAATAACCAATGTCACAGTTGTTCAGAGCAACACATTCACTATACTACTTAAAATCAATAGTATATTCCTGCACAATCGGAGGCTGCAGCTTTAGGACCCCGGTTACAGGACCCTAGTTTTTTAGTTTGTACATACATAGTTCGAAAGACATTTAATCTCAGGAGTATTTTTATAAAATGTGTTTTTTTTATTCAAAATGTATCAGAGGCATTTTGAAAAAAAATTATTTACACAAAACAAATAAAAAATGTATATCAATCCTTAAACAACTGAAAAAGTTGAGTGAGTCTTAGTTTCTTGAATTATACTGTATATTGTTAAACCTCCTTAAGTTTAACTAATTTGCTCATTATCAGGTAAAATAACGATGGAATCAGCATATGCAGTCACTAAATGATATGGCCAGATATCAGAAGGCAAAACTCGAGAATGATTCAAGCATAATTTTATTTATATATACACACATGTATTTATTTATTTATATTATATGAAAGAACAAAATTATTTGTGCTAGAACAAAAGCACCAAAAAGATCCCCATTTCCACCAGTTGCTGCAAGAATGGCTTCAACTCTGAGAGAGAGAGAGAGAGAGAGAGAGAGAGAGAGAGAGAGAGAGAGAGAGAGAGAGAGAGAGAGAGAGAGAGAGAGAGAGAGAGAGAGAGAGAGAGAGAGAGAGAAATATATATTTCAGTTGAACATGTTAAACAAATGTCTATTTCTGATTTAACACTTAACACTTATGAAATGTTGGAGTTGTAGAGAGAGAAAGTCAAATAGAATATTCATGTTACTGACATCTAATTCCAAACTCCAAATGTGTAAATGTAAGAGCAACACCTATCAATTGAATGGTCTCCCTTCTTTCCTCAATTGTTTGTCAATTTGTCGGTTAAAATCTTCCACTTCACTGAAATAGTTTTCAGAGAACAGTCACTGTTGTGTTAACAGAAATATCAGTAACAAAAGGGTGCACTGGGCATTGTGCAAAAATAATTAATAATCTACTCTGACCTGCAATGGATGAATAGAAAATGAGAATTTCTCTTTAGTCATAAAACTGCAGCAGGGACATTCGAACCACCCATCCAGGCAGAATTGATCTGCATCAGGCTTGAACTGAAAATGTGTAGGATGCTGTAAAACATGACAATGACAATAATTATGTGATCTTTCCATTAATCTAGAATAGATAGATAATTTGGCACATACACAGAGTTATCAAGTAAGAGATGTAGTGAAATGATTCGGTTGCTCAACCAAGTTACTTTGAAGTGATAAGTTAGGGTTGTAAGTGATAAGTGATCAGACCAAAACGTTTTAACCTAGCTATCGTTAAGTTGTTAATTCCAATTCAGACAAACCTTTGGCCCGACAGTTAACAGTACGCTAACTTGATTAGGATACAAACCAAAGTTTATTTTTACTTACCGACATGGCAAACAATCACTTGCTTTCAAAATTGTAGTACTCCTGAAAAGAAGTATAATATAGTTAGGAAAGTCTGCTGATGTGATGGCTGGCTTGCTGTCACTGTATTTACTATGAATCAATAATAAAACTTTTTCATATTACAACAGTTTATCATCACATTACATTATCTAAACATGTATAACTTCTTTGCATATAAGCAATGACAGAACAACTTCAAACTTTTTCAATATGGAGTTTACAACTGACAGAGTGACAATCAAATCTCATATTCTTTACAAGCAGAATAAGATTTACAGGATGTAACGTCACACATAAGCACTGAAATAATATATTTTTCATATTTACCCTTAATCCAAATAACAACATGACATTGGTGACATAATAATGCAGTTAGTTGGTATAGTAGGCTATAATAGTAATAGTATACAAAACAAAATTCTCAGTTGAGAATCTAACGTAGTTACTGATAAGAAATTCACTCAGCCAAATGTAACACACAACTCAGTTGAGACATTACAGGGGAGTTAAATGACCAAATATGTAAGTTGAAGATAATTCATAGCTCTAAAACAACATCATCAAACCTTATTGATTCGAATTACATCGATATTTTGACAATGCTAGTCAAGTGATTAGCCGCACCGCACTGACCTCATTACAAACTATTATTAAAGTGATAAGAGCTGCTTTCAACAGGTAACATCTCATTCTCATACAACTCATCCGTATTATGTTGAACAGTGTTTACTAAAATACTAAAACCGCAAGTGTGTTTTGTGCATTTTGTTTCGCAGTTACCTTCGTCTTCTAGTCTTCTCTTCTCGATGCTTCTTCCCGTTTTTAAATGTTAATGAGAATGCGTCCAATTTGGGCATGGGCGTGGTGGCTTCTGACGTCACACTTGGATGTGGTTGGGTTGGATGTCCACCGCAGGATGCAGCGAGAGGCTACTCTATTAAGTCCTATTGTACCGAATTTTGGTTGTAGTTCCACCAGAGTTCCACTGGTGGTGATCGTCGGAGTGCAAAATGAATGGGAGTCTATGGAGCTAGATGGCTAAATTTGTCTCTTTCACCCGATTGCCGTTGATAAATCTCAGATTTGATTGTAGGTTTTGCAAGTTCAACATGGGTTATAGGTCGAAATTTGAATGAACGAGTACTTATGTCCTTTCGATTTCTTACAGGTTGAGTTGTTGTTGCCCATAACACGCTAGCATTCTGCTAATGGACGCTGATTGGTCAGTGAAGGACTGATTACGACCAGAGATACCGCTTGATGGCATCGTGGCATCCGAAGCGGGACCAATGTAAAGGCGGACTGTCTGAACTCTAACACATGTCAGCTGTGTTGTCGATGCCTCGAGAGAAAAGAAAGTGCAGAGCGCGAAAGCATAGACATAATAAATACATAGACGCCCTATTGGCCGCATTGGAACATGCTGCGATAGTTTTCTTATTGTGGAAAAAGCATTTTCTGTGATTGACACGACTTTAGCAATAACAAAGATAACTGATGGATCCTTTATCTATGGTAATACGTTATGGTACAACTACAGTGCAATGCAAAGTAAATATAAGATAAAGTGAGAAGTAATACTAAATAGTTTAGTCAATAAAATAAACAAAGAGTATACAGCAAATAAAATAGTAATGAAAAGGCTATATAAAATAAAATGACACAACCCTGTCTATTTTTTGTTAAATTTCAGTTTTATTGATCAGTAATAGACATTATAACAGTATAAGTAGCCTAAAAGGTATAAGTTATACAACACAAGAAATAAAGTAAACGATTCAGACAAACATACAGCAGGATACAACGTTAAAATAGCCTAAATATAAAGTTATGAAACTTCACTTTGCCCTCAGCTAAAACGATTTGCCAGGGAACAAATGATAGATTAATGAGACCAAAGATCGCCCGTTAGATATACACAAGACGAATTATACCTCATGTTTAACCACTAGACTAGAGACATCAGAGCCAGCGGCAAACGTCAGAAGCACTAGCCGAGGTAAGGCTGTTCCAGGCGGGGTACATGAGCGCTGGCACCCGTTGAATCATACAACTCCGAAAATGTCAGATCAAATTTTTAAATAGGCGCTATCTTTATAAATAAACCACAGATTTGAGCTTTAAACAACTACTGAAGGACTGAAGGGTTGACTGAAGGATTGCCGTAAAGCAGGTCTCTGGTCGTACTGTGCTCTGATGTGTATGACGTCATTGACATTTTAAAATACGTTTTAAAGCAAATAAGTGACTCTAAAAAATCTAACACCCAGTAATGTGTAATTTCTTTGCATCTCCTTTCGAATACAACATTCAAATTACTAGACAAAAAATTATATCCTGAGAAAAGTGGATTTTTAGGGGTATAGCTCCATAGACCTCCATTCATTCTGCACTCGTCCTGTGAGCGCCCTCATATGGAAGCAGAGTGGAACTGCAACCAGTTCAGAACCCGGAAGTTTAATGTGAGTGGGAGTTCTCCCCATATTAGACATTCTCTGGTCACTCGTTGTTATCGAGGTCACGTTGGACAGAGTTTTATTTTTAGCTCCTTGAACATTTTTGTAAAGTTTAATAGTTCGGGAATCTATGATATTGTGTAAAATGTGAAAAGCAAATGTTGGAAACAAATGTTATATAATCTAAAAGTGGGAAGAGAAAAACAAGTTAAAAATCTGCCAGCTCATGCATTGTGAAAGATAAAAAAAAATAGATTTTAGTGAAATGAAAAATACATTTAAGAACTATTTGTAAGTGGTAACATAAGCTATGTTTTATTTTAAGCTGAAAAGAGTTTACAGGATAACATTGGTTATTGTCATTTTGATTTATTTAATCAAACAAAACTTGTAACTCAGTATTTGCTGAAAGATGAAGAAAAGACAAATTGTATTGTATTTTGAAGTTGTGTTTATTTCATAGAGAAGGATTTAAATTGTGGATGTTTAATAAATCCTTGTCTCTCTTTCTGCTGAGCGAGAAAAAAAATGGACGCAGAGTTTTCCCTATCTCACTTATTTCTCCTGTTTTCAGAGAGAGCATATAAGCTGTTTACGTGGTGCCAGCCGGTACGTGTAACAGTTTATTGGGGGCTCGTCCGAGATCACTCCCACCTTGTGGTCGGAAGCTGATCCAGTGATACTGCAACCGTGGACCAAAAGTGACCTGAGGCAACCAGCGAGCTACAGCCGGTGAAGGAGATCTCCAGATGTCATCGACCCTGTCTGCTGAGGAAGAGGTTACCTGTAATGAATAAAGAATAATGACTGTGCAGTGCTGAAATCACCACTCATCAAGAACAGAGCGTGAATTGTGATCCTGGACTCTCGTGACCCAGTGCGAGGAATTGGGAAGCAGTATGGCAGATGGTGAGAGGAAAAGGTTGGTGTGGGCTATCAAAAAGACCCTGCTCACTCTCTCTGCAGATGAACTGTTCCAGATTGCCAAATCAGTGGGTCCAGTGCCAGGAATTGACGAGTCTCGTGTGAAGTCGACGGATGAGGAGGGTTGTTTTTTTGAGTACATTTGCAGTTTCATGTCTAGTGAGCCTTTACTGGAGTTAGAGGATTCTGGGATGGCACATTTATTAAACTTAAGGGAGGTAATCGACACAGTCATTCAGGGTCATGTTTCACAAATTGCTGTAGCAGCTTGATGTATCAGGTAATGGGATGTAAGCCATGCTAGTGATAATGTTAACCCAACTGATAGTGATGCTACTGATTTTGGGATTGCTAGCGCAACCGTACTTGGTTACTAACGTAACCTCTGTTCTCTCTAGAGAGGGAACGAGTACTGCGTAATATCTTACGCTATGGGGAAAACCTCTTTTCCACGAGATATTGAAGCCAAAAATTATCCTTAATTTTTAATCAATGTAAAACGCTTTGCGGCAGCATGCAGACATGGGCGAGGCAGCTCGCGCGCCTATTGGCTGCCCTGCGGCAAAAGCAGCAGCCTATCGAGAGCGGCTCTGCGTGATGTCATGACCAATGGGGGCACTTCGCGCCCACTTCGTCACGTCCCGCCAGAAAGGGCGTGGTCTCGCCCTATAAAAGCAGGTCGATAGGCTGATACAAACTGGTTTTCATCGCCGAAGCGAACCAGAGCGTATTTTAAGCACGGCAAGATACGCAGTACTCGTTCCCTCTCTAGAGAGAACAGAGGTTACGTTAGTAACCGAGTACGTTCTCTTACGAGAGTATCTCTCGTACTGCGTAATATCTTACGCTATGGGGAACACAGTGTAACACGCCGTGCATACAGGGATCCAGCACCAAAGTCCCAAGGGCAGAAGCCCGGGGCGCATGTAGTGCATAATCACCATAGACTCACAGAGAGTGAAGGAAGAGGGGCTAGAAGCGTCATTCCTTATAAAGTAGCATCCAGAGGAGCTAATCATATAAATATTATACCACGCAGCCAGGGTGAAAGCTTTCAGCCTAAACTGGGTGGCCATACGTGTGTCAACACTCGTGGAGCTGCTGTATCGGTCAGTGAGCGATACGCAGGCCAAACTCAGCATCTGGGCCGGCACAGCGGGGCAGATAGCACTGAATTCTAGACCGCCAAGAGCTTAGCTTGTAAGAAGGTAACCTCCAGGGTATAGTATTTTATAAATGTAGACGGCGAGGCCCAGCCCGCGGCCGTACAGATATCTTGCTGGGTAATCCCGCTAGACCATGCCCACGAAGAGGCCACGCCTCTCGTGGAGTGGGCTCTGACACCCAAGGGGCACTGCAGGCCCTTAGAGGTGTAAGCCAGCGCTATGGCATCGACTATCCATCTGGATAGGCTCTGTTTTAATGCGGCAAGTCCCTTAGAACGTCCGCCAAACAAAACGAAAAGCTGCTCAGTCTGTCTAAAACCAGACGAGCGGGACACATAAGCTCTTAGTGCCCTGACAGGGCAAAGGAGACTCGCGTCCTTCTCCTCATTGAGAACCGGAAGGGCGGACAGGGAAATCACCTGGGCCCTAAACGGTGTGTTGAGGGATTTCGGCACGTACCCGTGCCTAGGTTTGAGTATGACCTTTGAGTCATTAGGCCCAAACTCCATACACGACGCGCTTACCGAAAGCGCTTGTAAGTCCCCTACGCGCTTCACTGAAGCGAGAGCCATAAGAAACACCGTTTTGAAAGACAGATGTTTCATGTCTGACAAATGGATTGGCTCGAATGGGGCACCTTTCATGGCTTCCAAAACCGTGGAAAGGTCCCGCATCGGGACTGAAGGGGGCCTGGGAGGGTTCAATCTCCGAGCTCCCCTGAAGAAACGCACGACTAAGTCGTTCTTCCCCAGTGACTGGCCAGACACCGGTTTTGCAAACGTTGCTATGGCCGCCACGTATACTTTGAGCGTGGATGGGGTTCTGCCCTTATCCAGCAGCTCTTGAAGGAAGGAAAGCACTTCCGTAACCCCGCAGTCTACGGGTGAAAAGCCCTGAGCTTGACACCAAGCAGAGAACACAGACCATTTCGAGGAGTAGAGCCGTCTAGTAGACGGAGCTCTAGCCTGCGTGATCGTGTTTGACACTCCCTCCGGGAGGTTAGCGGGTACCCGTTGATGGCCCATGCGTGCAGGGACCACAGATCCGGGCGAGGATGCCAAATCGAGCCCCCTGCCTGAGAGAGGAGGTCTCTTCTCAGTGGTACAGGCCACGGGGCAGTGCTGGTCAGCTGCATCAGGACTGGGAACCAAGTCTGGTTTGTCCAGAGCAGAGCCACGAGCAGCACTGGGCATCCGTCTTCCCTGATTCGTTCCAACACTTGAGGCAGGAGCGAGACAGGGGGAAAAGCATATAGGGGACAGTGGGGCCAGACGTGGGCCAGCGCGTCTTTGCTTTTCGAGAAAAAGTTCGGACAATGAGCGTTTTCGTGGGACGCGAACAGGTCCACCTGCGCTCTGCCGAACGTTTCCCACAGCAGTTGGACCGTCTGCGGGTGCAGCGACCATTCCCCTGCTGGGACATTGTTTCTGGACAGTCTGTCTGGTCCCACATTCAGGTGACCAGGCACATGCGCTGCTCTCAGCGAGAGCAGGTTGTGCTGAGCCCAGACCAGGAGGCGTTCCGTCAGCTTGTAAAGGTTTCGGGACCTGATGCCACCCTGGTAATTTATGTATGCCACCACTGACATGTTGTCCGACCGGACCAAGACGTGGTGACCTTTTATCTGGGGACAGAAGCGCCGTAGCGCTTTGTCGACTGCTATCATTTCCAAGCAGTTTATGTGAAGGAGCTTTTCCCGTTCTGACCACAGGCCAGCGAACGGTCTGCCCTTGAGTAGCGCTCCCCATCCCGAGGTAGAGGCGTCCGTAGACACCACCTTCACACTCGAGGAGGTCCCCAGACTCACACCTGACTGATACCAGTCGGTTACTTTCCAAGGTTCCAGAGCTGAAACGCACTTTAGATCGACCCTGAGGCGAAACAGACCAGCGGTCCATGCCCGGGGCGGAACTCGCGCTTTCAGCCACATCTGCAGTGGGCGCATGCGAAGCAGGCCCAGCTGGAGTACAGAGGCTGCTGAGGCCATTAGGCCCAGCATTTTCTGAAACCTTTTGAGCGGGACTATAGAGCCGTGGCGGAAGGATTTCGCGACGCACTGAATGTCTAGTCCGCGCTCCGGTGACAGGTGTGCTGTCATGGATAGCGAGTCCAGCACTGTTCCCAGAAAATAAATTTTCTGACTGGGGGACAGTGAGCTCTTCGCCCAATTGACTGTGAGGCCCAGATTCTCGAGGTGCTCGAGTAATGTGGCCCTGTGTTCTATGAGCTCTAAGTGAGATCGAGCTAGAATCAGCCAATCGTCCAAGTAGTTCAAAACTCGCATGCCCCGGAGTCTTAGGGGTGCGAGAGCCGCATCCATGGACTTCGTGAATGTACGGGGTGCTAGGGACAGGCCGAACGGCAGGACTGTGTATTGATATGCCTGGCCCTCGAAGGCGAATCTCAAGAATCTCCTGTGATGGGACGCTATTTGTATCTGGAAATAGGCGTCTTTCAGATCTATTGACATAAACCAGTCCTCTTGGCAAACTTGCACGAGGATTTTCCTGGTTGTAAGCATTTTGAACTGGCGCTTCAGAAGCGCTCTGTTCAGCTGTCGCAGATCTAAAATGGGTCTAAGACCCCCATCTTTTTTCGGTACCAGAAAATATCTGCTGTATAGGCCCCCTTCGCTCTGAGCCTGAGATAAAGGTTCTATACATAGTTCCCACAGGCCAATTAATGTCACGTGACCTCCCCGGAGACGCCATCTTTGAGGGCATAAGCTGCTGTGTTTACAAAGTTTTACAAGCAAATTTCGAATATTTCTTTCTTTTTATAATGTTACGAAAATCATGAAGAGACAAAGTGACAGAGATTATAAAGAGTTTCTATTAACACAAGACAGAGAGAGGTACAATGCGAAAATTTCAGTCATAAATGGTGTGGATCCGTATGCACTAACGAAGGAAGCACTGAGCACTAATTATGCAGCTTTGCCTCATACAGTATTATCACCATGCAACGTTACCATTATCTGGTATTTTTTACACATGTGAGCAATTCCGATTAATTAATGTAATGCGGAACTACTTTATACGCGGGTTCTTTAGGGACATAATCTGAGATTACAATGCTGGAATGTGTGTGTGTGAGTGAGTGAGTGAGTGAGAGGTGCAGGCGCGGCGAACAGTGGAAACAATGTTGTTTTTAACCCTCTGGGGTCGGCGGTCTCGCCGGCGATACCAGCTCACTTTTTTCCTTATCAGTGCAAAAGAGACTCAAATTACTCTGTTGATTTTGATCTTACATATAACTGTTGTACATCATTCGATCCTGTTAAGTTTTTATTTTTTTTTGTGGAACCTCACAATAAAAACAAAGTGTTGTGCTTTTCGCCTAATAAAGAAAAATAAACATGATGCGCGTTCTGCGTTCTCTCTGTCAGTGAAGTCCATTCTGAAACGCGTCCGAAAAATGAACTGTAACTCTGCAAATACTCAGTCAAACAGGTATACAGGCACACAGGCATGAAGCCTGAATTATCTTCTTTTAAATGAAGTAGTTTATATAAAAAACAAATTTTCTCATTTTATGTAATCTGTACGAAAAGAGAGAGATGATAGTCGTTCTCGTCTCAGCTCATTAAAGTTAATTTGACCACGCCCACGGAGCGCGCGCTCTATTCAAACACAAACGCTCTGAGGCGATCCACGCCCACATCAGCTGGATAACCCACCGAAAGAGACTCATATTTACGACGCTGTGAGGAATAATACTATCTTAATAATAATCCTGGAAAAAATTACCTCAGAAGTGCAAGTAGTTTCATTTGGAGGAGCAACGGATCCAGCTGAGAAGGTACATTCTTTATTTTCAAGTGCTTTGTTCTAATCGCGAAATGGTGTCTGTAAACAAAAAGACTATTTGAATATGAATCGCATTTTTGTGTGTGAATGAATGAACAGCTTTTACCTAACTATATTCCAATACTGAGATGAGTAAAAATCGACTGAAATATGTTGAAATAAAATATTTTTGTATAAGCAACGTATTAAACTGCAAATTAACATTTATATGTCCTAATCATAAAAACGATATGTTACATATGAAAGACAAGATGTCGTTTTTACTGTAAAATACTGCCACATCAAATAAGCTTGTTTGCTAAGATGTTATTATAGTGTTTGTTCGATTGTAGGCTATATTCAAACTAATTAATCCGCAACTGTGAAATATGTATGATAAAATGTATACTTTAGTATATACAAAGAAAGATTACATTTGAAATATAGTTAAAATTTTAATTGTTGTAATTGTAACCTTTTTATTTAAATAGCAAAAATATATGTAGGCTACATATAAATAAATCTTAGGTAAATCTTAAAAGCTCAATATAAGCCTCCTCTTTAAATTATTTGTATTGTGTTTTATTAGTGACACATTTGGGATATATTCCCAAACTTTCTGTAAAAACAGTATGAGAATTAACTGCACAATTACTAGAAATGTTTACATTTGATATTATACAATTTGCAAGCACAATTTGAAAAATAAATAAATAATTGGAACTGTGAACCAATTTTGTATTATATAGGCATATATATATATATATTGTCATTCCATTCTTGTGGCTCAGTGACACACCTGAATGAAAGGGTCATTAGTATGCAGCCCCATTATGCGCTCATTATGCGGGCCCATTGTCTTCTCAGGTGTGAATCACAGCAGGTCACACCCCTGCGCATATTGCCTTTCCAAACAAAAAGTGTCATTTTTAAATTTAAACCAATCTATTGTTTTATGTGAATGATAAGGCAGGATGATTTTCAGATCATTTTGAAGAAAAAACTCTAGGCGACAACATCCATTAGTCAAAAGTCTTGTGGACACATATTTAGTATGTGTTTTGTGGTCTTATTTCAGAAACTTTAAGTTTTAGTTTTTTCAATAACCACGCATAAACAATATTCTCTCAAAAATACAAACATGTACATACATGTTGATAACACATTATGGTAGCCCTGTTTGTGCTAAATAGAGTGTAATTACACCTTTGCCAGTAATTTGTTTATAAGCAACTGAAAAAAGCACAAATGTCAGAGTATGTCAAAACATCTCAAGGACCCCAAAAACACCTTGGACCCCAGAGGGTTAATACCTCGTCATTATTTTCATACAGGACATCATTCAAACTGCAAAGTGTTAACTTGTTTATCCTCGCCAGCCATAACCTCCGTCGTTGTTCTGACAAAAGCTTAGTCTTCTCACATTCATGAAGTCTAAAGTGTACTGTATAAAGTATAAAAGTATACTGTAAAATCCAAATTTAACTGAACCTCCGGCATGATTTGAACATCCATTGACCCAGCAGGAGAAGACCATTTTCACTTTTTATCACGAAATTAACTCGTTTCAGCTTCTTCTTCTAATATTCTGCCCA
Source organism: Rhinichthys klamathensis goyatoka (assembly GCF_029890125.1). Classification (NCBI taxonomy): domain Eukaryota; kingdom Metazoa; phylum Chordata; class Actinopteri; order Cypriniformes; family Leuciscidae; genus Rhinichthys; species Rhinichthys klamathensis. Next base: position 2,185,111 of record NW_026607051.1, read on the forward strand.
CAACATGCCCACACAAATGGCGCCGGGTCGGCAAATGCCCGTATGTTGTGACGTCATGTGGGAACTATGTATAGCACCTTTGCTCAGTAGTTTCGCTATCTCGGCTCGAAGTAGATGAGATACTTCGTTTTTCACCGTCGTTTCGACGCACGCCGTATAACGGCGGGGACGTCGAGCGAATTGTAGCGAATAGCCTCTCTTTATAGTGTTCAGCACCCATTCTGATACCCCGGGGAGCTTTGACCACGCATCTGCGTGAATAGCTAGAGGTAGAATGAAATCTGGGCTCTGGCCGCGGCATGACGGCGGCTCGAGAGCCTCGGTGGGCTGAGAACTCAACGCTGTGTTTACAGTGTGCGAGGCGGGGGGCGCGCTGATCACAGCGGGCATCCTGGCCGCGCTCAGCTTCTCTATGACTGGTAGTGCAGAGAAAGCGAGTGGGGCGAACCCCTTGGGATTCAGCGTGTCTGTGAGAGAATGTGGGCACGGGATGGCGGGCACATTTACTGCACTGAGAACACTGTCGGCTCGCACCGATTGAATGTGTGTTAGTTTCGTTTTTACAGAAACCAAGGGACACGCATCGTGTAGTGTAAGCGGGCACTGTGATATGGGCACGTTCACTACATTGTTTGCACAATCGACATGAGTCGATTTTATTTGTGCTAGCCCTGCACCGTGGCGGGCTGTGTCTGGGTGTGGGAATGGGCACTGGGACGTGGGCATTCTTACAACACTCATAACACCATCGGCCGTGGCCGGAACACCAGAAAATGCACTCTTTATTGGATTTATCTGGGTAGCCGTAAAAACGGCCTTTGTGTGCAGGCAAGCGGGCTCTGGAGCTGGCTTGCTCACTGCAAAATACACTGGAACAGTCACATTGCTTGGAACTGAACGAGCGAGAAGTTTTGGTGGAAAACCGGCCGCAGCGGGATTTGAACACCGTTGCTTTCCTAGAGAGGCTAGGAAGGCTTTGAGACCTCGGTCTTGATCTCAATCCTCGGCCGGGGCCCGCGCTGAGGGGGGCGGCGTCCAGCAGAGCGAGAGCGCGGTCTTTGGTTTCGGGCCTGGCGGCGCTGTGAAGCGGCGGCGGCGGTTGGTGCAGGCTGCGGCTGAGAGCTTCGGGCAGACGGTTGTTTCGGGCGGCCCGTAGCGGAGCTTGAGCGTTTCGGCAGGAAGTGCTTCATAGCCTGCGATGTTTTCTGCACCTCGACGAATCTGTCCGCGAAATCTTTGACGGCAGATCCGAAAAGGCCCGCTGGCGAAATGGGTGCGTCGAGGAACACGGAGCGCTCAGCTTCCGTCATCTCGGACAGCGTCAGCCACAAATGTCTCTCAGCCACGGTGAGAGAGGCCATATTCCGCCCAACGGCCTGTGCGGCGGCTTTTGCAGCGCGTAGAGCGAGGTCTGTAGCGCTTCTTAAGTCCGCCACGCAGATCGCTCCCGGTCCTTCCTCGTCCAATTTTTGGAGAAGGTCGGCTTGGAAGATCTGCAGGACAGCCTGCAGCGCTAAAACAGTTTGCCCGGCGGCGGTGTAGGCGCGTCCGTGCATGGCTGACGTCACTCGGCAGGCTTTGGATGGTAGCGCCGTCTGAGCGCGCCGTCCAGCGGAGGGCGGGCAAAGATGAGACGCTACAGCTGCTTCCACAGGAGGAATGGAAAGGTATCCTCTATCTTTCGCACCGTCCACAGTGGAGAATGCAGCAGAGACAGAGGTACGCAGCCTGGCGGAGAAGGGGGTGTTCCACGATTTCGCGACTTCCTCGTGAAGTTCAGGGAGGAAGGGCACGGATCTCGACCGTGACGGGGCTTCGTCATTTCTGAGAAAGCGACCGTCAAGTCTGTTGCGCGGTGGTGGCGCGGGCGCCTCCCAGTCGAGGCCGATGTTATCCACGGCTTGAGAGAGCAGACGCATCAGCTCAGTTTCAATGCCGGCTCGTCTCCCAGAGGGCTGGCGGGTAGCGGGGGGAGGTCCACAGAGCTCGCCCAATCCTCACTGTCCGATGCCAGGAGAGAACATGCCTCGGTAGGTTCGTCGAGCTCAAAGGCGGACGCGGCGGCAGACACGCAGATGACATGGCGGTCCTCGTCGCTGAGTTGGGCTCGGCACGAGCCACAGGAAGGCATCTTGAAAAAGACGCTAGCTCTTTTAGAATTTTTGGAGAAGTGTTAGTTGCAGCGGCGAACAAACACTCTCAGCAGAGTAAAGGATATAGGCGCCAGAAAGCGCAGCAGGTACGGCGGCTGAAGGCGGCGAGGTGAAGGCCAGCGGCTTCAGACTCAAGGGCTCGTCCCGCTGAAAGGCTTGCGTCGACGGCGCGGCTTCTCACTCCGGATCCAGCGATGCGTGAGCTTCGCTGAAGAGATGAAAATCAGTTTGTATCAGCCTATCGACCTGCTTTTATAGGGCGAGACCACGCCCTTTCTGGCGGGACGTGACGAAGTGGGCGCGAAGTGCCCCCATTGGTCATGACGTCACGCAGAGCCGCTCTCGATAGGCTGCTGCTTTTGCCGCAGGGCAGCCAATAGGCGCGCGAGCTGCCTCGCCTATGTCTGCATGCTGCCGCAACCACATTCACATGGAATCAATGTTGATGCCGTTGAAATCCTACAGCAGAGTGATGACATCTCAGATCATTATCTAGTCTCATGTAAACTTCATTTAGCCAAGGCTGCAAAGTCGACTCCGTGTTACAAATATGTTAGACCTATCACTTCTGCTACTAAAGATTGCTTTATTAATAATATTCCTGATCAGTTTCATCTCCTCAGCATCCCAGATAGCTTAGAAGAACTCGATATTGTGACAGAAACTTTTGACTCTCTTTTTGAGCACTTTAGACACAGTTGCTCCTTTGCGCTTGAAGAAGATTAAAGAAAATAGTCCAACGCCGTGGTACAACGAGCACACTCGGGCCCTTAAAAGAGCAGCCAGAAAAATGGGGCGCAACTGGAAGAAAACAAAACTAGAGGGTTTTTTTCACATTTCATGGAAAAAGAGCACGATTGCGTACAGAGAGGCCTTAACCCTTAATCACTCATCAAGTAGGGTTTACGTTTTGTGTCCTTGGGGTCAAATAGACTGTACCTGTACACAACCATCATATAATGATAAAAATCCATCCAGTGTTTTTTTTTTTTTTTTTTATCTCCTTATATGTTTTTCCCTGTCTCAAATCGAGCCATCTGACCATGTGACGTCACACGGTCGGACGCCCCTCCCACGATTGTTAATTGACAGCAGCGTTTCAACACAGACCCGCCCTGAGCGAGCTGTCATCATAGTCCGCCATTGTTGATACGCTGGAGCAGAATGGCGTCAAAGCGATTTAGGTGTTCTGTTCTTGGGTGTAATAACGAACACAGCAGTCATTTTGATGTTCTTAAATCTGAACCGCTGAAGACGCAGTGGCTGAGTTTTGTTTTCGAAGGGAATATTCCCCACGATCAACGTCAATGCTGTCATGTTTGCGCGAATCATTTCTCACCAGACTGCTTTATAAACGAGGGTCAGTATAAAGCTGGTTTTGCTAAGAATCTGCTCCTGAAAAAAGAATCGGTACCAACTATTCGTGTTCCTGCTGCACCTCCAGAAGAAGTGAGTGTAAAGTTTTATTAACCTTTATATTAATCTTTGCAAATCGCTTACATGCTTCACAATGAATGTGGCTAAGGTTTACACTCAGGGTACATTACGGCATGTTTTCTATGTACGACGTTCTCAATATAATTCATAATCCCACGTTTATAATGAACAACGCATTATGGTTTTTGTGTTATTACAAACTGTGTACGCAGGTGTTAAAGTTAACGTGGTAACACCACACTAAGCTTACTTTTGTAGATGGTTTATAACGGTGTCTGTTACTGATTAAGAAGTAATGTAAAAAAATCTAATTGATACGATTGTACAGATGTGTCCTCAGAGACTCCCGCTGCCATTCTTTCTCCAAAATATACCCTCAACTGTTGTCAAGGCAACACTCCACATGTGTTGTGTCAAAACGCCCCACAGAACAGAGGGGCGGGGTGAGCAAAGCTCATTATCATTTAAAGACACATGCACTTAAATGGCGTGCTGAAAACAGAGCTGTTTTTGACCAGGTAAAATGAGTTTTCTTACAATACTAATGAGAATTTTTAATTAAAGTATATTACAAACTTTTCATTTAGACCCTAAATAATCATATTAACTTGTATTAATCAAAATCACTTAAATGATGATCTTAATTAAATCTAAATTGTTTTTGGACATTGCTCTATGTGTTAGGGATAGAATATCTGCAGGTTTGTGGAAAAACTTTAGGAATTATAGTTAAAGAAAGAAAGTGCAATGAACACATATATCCAATAGAGGTCCATAGGGTCTCATTTAATTTTCACTTAATTTTTCTTGACGCTTCAACTTCTCCTCACAACTTATACACACATATATATATATATATATATATATATATATATAACATTGGTATCATTTTAAAGCTTAGAATCTCAGCTTTTTAATACATCCAAGCACTTTGACGAGTGCTGAGTAGTCCCTCTAAAACGGAGTGTACCGCCCGCAGGTGACACCTAGCTGCGAAAAAAATAATCATATTTTTCAAAGCTACTACATAGATCAACTCAAAATATGCGAAAGCTTAGAGTCTGAAATTTACAATGAATGTAGCCAATTTGATTAACTCCTAAGTAGTGCAGTTATTTGCTGATAAATAGAAAAAAAATGTTTTCATAATTTATGAAATACTTTTTTGTACTACTTATGCAATATGAAAAATACATCATACAGCTCAGATAGGTGTGTCATATGTCATTTGAAAGGTCTCAATGAGTAGAATACAACAAGCACAATTGTTTCAGGCTTTTTACTAAACTTGAGCGAGTTTTTGTACATGAAGCCTCTCAAGACCCAAATCGGGTGCTGAATTTATGACACATTCTCGTAACTTCATGAAACATGCTCAACATAATCCATCACTCAGAACTAAAGATATTCCTCATGGAGTTCTAACACAAAAAAATACCACAGACACACATAGCCAAGCAAGGTAGCTTTGACTTTGCCTTTTAGCTCGTATCTTCATGAAACATACATCGATCGTGAAAAATCTAACATTGTTATTTACAGCAGGAGCTCACGATTACAAAGAACCCAAACGCATAAAAAAACATGTCTCTCATCTTTCAGGGATCCAATGTGTTTTCCAATGTTCCCGGAACCGTCCGTGCTTGTTTTCAAATGTGGAATAACACAAATTATGTATCATCTTAAAGCTTAGAAGCTTTGTCCCTCTAAAACGTACTGTACTGCCCGCTGGCGCCACCTAGCTGCGGAAAAAATCATAATCATATTTTTCAAAACTACTGCCTTGATTAACACAAAATAGGTGTCATTTTAAAGCCTAGAGTCTGAAGTTTACAATAAATGTAGCCAATCTGATTAACTCCTAGTGCTGAGGTATTTGCTGATAAATAGAATTTTTTTTTCATAATCTTTAAAATGTTTTTGTACTATGTACTGCAATGTGTCAAAAACATCATACAGCTCATGAAACATTCACAGATCGTTGAAAATGGCACATCATTTTATACAGCATATTATTACAATTAAAATAAACCCAAAATGAACAATCTATTGAGGAACAAATTAAAAAATGCCCATTAGGGGGCGTCAAGGACTGAACATTTGATCCAGATGCAGCTCACATGTAGAGGGACTTCACCAAAAAAGAAATGTTCTCCTACCTTATTTCCTTCCTGAGTTATTCCATGTCAAAAAAGAAAGATATGCAAAATCAAAAAAGCATATTTATATATATTGTGTCTTTTCTCAGACGTTTCTCAGCATGAGAATGTCCAAATGTAATGTAATGTATATTTTCTAAAACTTTAAAAAGTGTTCTATAAAGCGATACATATCTTTTGACTCTCCTTGTTATAGTTTTGGAGTTATGAGTCTTTAGTTTTGTGTATGTCACTCCAAATGTTCCAAATGTGTGAGGACTAAACAAAACTCATAAATCTATAATAACTGTATTTATTTTAATGCACTCTTAAAGTTTGAATTACATTAATGAGCCATGCCACACCCCAAAACTGCAATCTGATAACCTTGCTTAAATCAACCATTTATAAGTTTTATCAGTGCTTGAAGTGGGGGGAAAAAGGTGCCGGTACTCTCTTGCATTGGCAAATCATGACATTTGAAATTTCTACATTGAAAAACAAAACTTGGAAATATTGCTGGTACAACAATTTATTGTTATTTATTAACAACATAAATGTATCAAGGAGTGCATTCAAGTCGTGTGTGTGCGCGCATTTCTTTACAAAGAAACATTCTCTTTTTAGAAGTTGGTCATTAATAAACTTTATTCTTGAAGTTTGTTAAGATGGGAGGTATACAACAATTGCATGTAAATGGTAAACAACAAAAACAATCAAGAAAACAGCTCTGATATTGTCTTTTCAGTCATACGATACGTTTACAAGACAGCAAACATTAAAATAGCCTACACTCGGGTTTGATTTGGGCATGTACCTGTCTGTGTAGGCTATTACATAAACTAAAATAAAGCTTATATTCTGACTAGTTTGCTCGTTTTATTTGTTAATAAAACGTACTCGGTTACTAACGTAACCTCGGTTCTCTCTAGAGAGGGAACGAGTACTGCGTAATAGCTTACGCTAGGGGAAAACCTCTTTTCCACGAGATATTGAAGCCAAAAATTATCCTTAATTTTTTATTAATGTAAAACGCTTTGCAGCAGCAAGCAGACACAGGCGAGACAGCTCGCGCGCCTATTGGCTGCTCTTGCGGCAAATGCAGCAGCCTATCGAGAGAGACTCTGCGTGACGTAATGACCAATGGGGGCAATTCGCGCCCATATCGTCACGTCCCGCCAGAAAGGGCATGGTCTCACTCTATAAATATGCTCGTTAGGCTGGTACAAGCTGGTTTTCATCGCCGAAGCGAACCAGAGCGTATTCAAAGCACGGCAAGATACGCAGTACTCGTTCCCTCTCTAGAGAGAACCGAGGATACGTTAGTAACCGAGTACGTTCTCTTACGAGAGTATCTCTCGTACTGCGTAATAGCTTACGCTAGGGGAACACAATGCAACACGCCGTGCGTACAGGGATCCAACACCAAAGTCCCAGGGGCCGAAGCCCAGGGCTCATATAGTGCATAATCACCATAAACTCACATAGAGTGGAGGAAGAGAGGCTGGAAGCGTCATTCCTTATAAAATAGCACCCAGCGGGGCTATCATATGACAATTAAACGCGCAGCCAGGGTGAAAGCTTTCAGCCTGATCTGGGTAGCCATACGTGTGTCAACACTCATGGGGCTGCAGTAAACTCAGTATCTGGGCCGCACAGCGGGGCAGATAGCACTGAATTCTAGACCGCCAAAAGCTTAGCTTGTAAGGCGGGTACCTCCAGGTTATAGTATTTTATAAATGTAGACGGCGAGGCCCAGGGAAACCCCGCTAGACCATGCCCACGAAGAGGCCACGCCTCTCGTGGAGTGCGCTCTGACACCCAAGGGGCACTGCAGGCCCTTTGCAGTGTAAGCGAGCACAATGGCATCCACTATCCATCTGGATAGGCTCTGTTTTGAGGCGGCAAGTCCGTTGGAGCGCCCGCCAAACAAAACAAAAAGCTGCTCAGTCTGTCTGAAAACAGACGAGCGCGACACATAAGCTCTTAATGCCCTGACGGGGCAAAGGAGACTCGCGTCCTCCTCCTCATTGAGAACCGGAAGGGCGGACAGGGAAATTACCTGGGCCCTAAACGGTCTATTGAGGGATTTCGGCACATACCCGTGCTTAGGTTTGAGAATGACCTTCGAGTCATTAGGCCCAAACTCCATACATGACGCGCTTACTGAAAGTGCCTGCAAGTCCCCTATGCGCTTCACTGAAGCGAGAGCCATGAGAAACACTGTTTTGAACGACAGGTGTTTCATGTCCACCAGCTGGATTGGCTCGAACGGGGCGCCTTTCATGGCCTCCAGGACCGTGGAAAGGTCCCACGTCGGGACTGAAGGGGGCCTGGGAGGGTTTAGCCTCCGAGCTCCCCTAAGGAAACGCACGACTAAGTCGTTCTTCCCCAGCGACTGGCCAGACACCGGTTTTGCAAACGTTGCTATGGCCGCCACATATACTTTGAGCGTTGATGGGGTCCTGCCCTTATCCAGTAGCTCTTGAAGGAAGGAAAGCACTTCCGAAACCCCGCAGTCCATAGGTGAAAAGCTCTGGGCTTGACACCATGCAGAGAAAACAGACCATTTCGAGGAGTAGAGCCGCCTGGTAGACGGAGCTCTAGCCTGCGCGATCGTGTTTAACACTCCTTCTGGGACCACAGCTCCGGGCGAGGATGCCAAATCGAGCCCTCCGCCTGAGAGAGGAGGTCTCTCCTCAATGGTACAGGCCATGGGGCAGTGCTGGTCAGCTGCATCAGGGCAGGGAACCACGTCTGGTTTGTCCAGAGCGGAGCTACGAGCAGCACTGGGCATCCGTTTTCCCTGATTCGTTCCAACACACAGGCAGGAGCGAGACAGGAGGAAAAGCATATAGGGGGCAGCGGGGCCAAACATGAGCCAGCGCGTCCTTGCTTTTCGAGAAATACTTCGGGCAATGAGCGTTTTCGTGGGACGCGAATAGGTCCACCTGTGCTCTGCAGAACGTTTTCCACAGCAGCTGGACCGTCTGCGGGTGCAGCGACCACTCCCCTGCTGGAACATTGTTCCTGGACAGTCTGTCTGGTCCCACATTCAGGTGACCAGGCACGTGTGCTGCTCTCAGTGAGAGCAGGTTGTGCTGAGCCCAGACCAGGAGGCGTTCCGTCAGCCTGTGAAGGTTTCGTGACCTGACGCCGCCCTGGCGATTTATGTATGCCACCACTGACATGTTGTCCGACCGGACCAAGACGTGGTGGCCTGTTACCTGGGGACAAAAACGCCGCAGCGCTTTGTCGACTGCTATCATCTCCAAGCAGTTTATGTGAAGGAGCTTTTCCCGTTCTGACCACAGGCCAGCTAGCGGTCTGCCCTCGAGCAGCGCTCCCCACCCCGAGGTGGAGGCGTCCGTAGACACCACCTTCACACTCGAAGCGGTCCCCAGACTCACACCTGACTGATACCAGTCGGTTATTTTCCAAGGTTCCAGAGCTGAAACGCACTGTAGGTCGACCCTGAGGCGAAACAGACCTTATAAAGGTTATCACAGTTCCCTGGGTGGAACCCGCGCTTTCAGCCACATCTGCAGTGGGCGCATGCGAAGCAAGCCCAACTGGAGTACAGAGGCTGCTGAGGCTATCAGCCCCAGCATTTTCTGAAACCTTTTGAGCGGAACTATCGAGCCGTGGCGGAAGGATTTCGCGACGCGCTGAATATTTAGTCCGCGCTCCGGTGACAGGCGTGCCGTCATGGATAGCGAGTCTAACACTGTTTCCAGAAAGGAAATTTTCTGACTGGGAGACAGTGAGCTTTTCGCCCAATTGACTGTGAGGCCCAGCTCCTCGAGGTGCTCGAGTAATGCGGCCCTGTGTTCTATGAGCTCCGATCGTGATCGAGCTAGAATCAGCCAATCGTCCAAGTAGTTCAGGACTCGCATCCCCTGAAGTCTCAGGGGTGCGAGCGCCGCGTCCATGCACTTCGTGAATGTACGAGGTGCCAGAGACAGGCCGAACGGCAGGACTGTGTATTGATATGCCTGGCCCTCGAAAGCGAATCTCAAGAATCGCCTGTGATGGGACGCTATTTGTATTTGGAAATAGGAGTCTTTCAGATCTATTGACATAAACCAGTCCCCGTGGCGCACTTGCGCGAGGATTTTCCTGGTCGTAAGCATTCTGAACTGGCGTTTCACAAGCGCTCTGTTCAGCTGTCGCAGATCTAAAATGGGTCTGAGACCCCCATCCTTTTTCGGTACCAGAAAATATCTGCTGTATAGGCCCCCTTCGCTCTGAGCCTGAGATAAAGGTTCTATAGCCCCTTTGCTCAGTAGTTTCGCTATCTCGGCACGAAGTAGATGAGACACTTCATTTTTCACCGTAGTTTCGACACGCGCCGTATAACGGCGAGGGCGTCGAGCGAATTGTAGCGAATAGCCTCTCTTTATAGTGTTCAGCACCCATTCTGATACCCCGGGAAGCTTTGACCACGCATCTGCGTGAATAGCTAGAGGCAGAATGAAATCCGGGCTCTGGCCGCGGCAAAACGGCAGCTCGAGAGCCCTGGTATACTGGGAACACAACACCGTGTTTACAGCGTTCGAGGCGGGGGGCGCGCTGATCACAGCGGGTAGCCTGGCCGCGCTCAGCTTTTCTATGGCAGATTGTGCAGAAAAAGTGAGCGGGGCCGATCCCGTAGGGTGTGTCTGTGAGAAAATGTGGGCACGGGACTGCGGGCACATTTACTACACTGAAAACACTGTCGGTTAGAGCCGACTGAATGTGTGTTGGTTTCGTTTTTACAGAAACCAAGGGACACGCAGCGTGCAGTGTAAGCGGGCATTGTGACATGGGCGCGTTCACTACATTGTTTGCACAATCGACCTGAGTCGATTTTATTTGTGCTAGCCCTGCACCGTGGCGGGCCGTGTCTGGGTGTGGGAATGGGCACTGGGGCGTGGGCATTCTTACAACACTCATAACACCATCGGCCGTGGCCGGAACACCAGAAAATGCACTCTTTATTGGATTTATCTGGGTAGCCGTAAAAACGGCTTTTGTGCGCAGGCAAACGGGCTGAGACACCGGCTGGCTCACTGCGAAATACACTGGGACAGTCGCGATGCTTGGAACTGACCGAGCGAGAAGTTTTGGTGGAAATCCGGCCGCAGCGGGATCTGAACACCGTCGCTTTCCTAGAATGGCTAGGAAGGCTTTGAGGCCCCGGGCTTGATCTCAATCCTCGGAGAGCGCGGTCTTTGGTCTCGGGCGTGGCGGCGCTGTGAAGCGGCGGCGGTGCAGGTTGCGGCTGAGAGCTGCGAGCAGACGGCTGTTTTGAGCGGCCTGCAGCGGAGCTCGAGCGCTTCGGAAGGAAGTGCTTCATAGCCTGCGAAGTCTTCTGCACCTCCATGAATCTGTCCGCGAAATCTTTGACGGCAGATCCGAAGAGGCCCGCTGGTGAAATGGGCGTGTCGAAGAACACAGAGCGCTCGTCATCTCGGACAGCGTCAGCCATAAGTGTCTCTCAGCCACGGTGAGAGAGGCCATATTCCGTCCTATGGCCTGTGCAGCGGCTTTAGCAGCGCGAAGAGCGAGGTCTGTAGCGCTTCTCAGGTCCGCCACGCAGATCGCTTCGGGTCCTTCCTCGTCCAGTTTAAGGAGAAGGTCGGCCTGGAAGATCTGCAGGATAGCCATAGTGTGCAGCGCTGAAACTGCTTGCCCGGCGGCGGTGTAAGCGCGTCCGTGCATGGCTGACGTCACTCGGCAGGCTTTAGATGGGAGTGTCGTGTGAGCGGAGATGAGACGCTACAGCTGGTTCCACAGGGGGAACGGAGAGGTACCCTCTGTCCTTCGCACCATCCACCGAGGAGAATGCAGCAGAGGCAGAGGTACGCAGCCTGGCGGAGAAAGGGGCGTTCCACGACTTAGTCACTTCCTCGTGTAGTTCCGGGAGGAAGGGCGCGGGCCTTGACTTTGACGGAGCCTCGTCTTTTCCGAGAAAGCGTCCGTCCAGTCTGTTGCGCGGCGGTTGCGCGGGCGCCTCCCAGTCGAGGCCGATGCTTTCCACGGCCTGAGAGAGCAGACGCATCAGCTCAGTCTCAATGCCGGCTCTCTTACCAGTGGTTTGGCGGGAAACGCTAGCGGAGGGGAGGTCCACGGAGCTCGCCCAATCCTCGCTATCAGATGCCAGAAGAGAACACGCCTCGTTGGGCGTGCACAACTAAAAGAGGTTTGAATTTTTCTTTGTTTAATTTGCACACTGAATATGGGTTGGAGCTTTTAATTTTGAACTCTCAAAGTACACCAGATTGATGAATTTAACATTAAAATGCACACATTTTTTTTGCCCCCGAACCCCCCTAGAAGGCTCGAGGTCCACCCAGCACAGATTTATCAAAAATCCTGTGAGAAACACTGCTATTGCTATTCAATGCAGTTTATAGCTTGTTTTTTGGATTAATCACTGTGGAGTATATTTCAATTGTATTAATAAATGACAATTTTGTACTTATTTCATCTGTTACTCGTTCCTGCTCGCTCATTAGTTTGGGGGTGGGGGGCGGTCGGGGATCTGGATATTTGATAGGGGGCGCTGGCCCAAAAAAGGTTGAGAACCACTGAGTAGACATTTCAAGATTTCTATAGATACATTTCTCGTGTCTGTGAGGCAATCAGCCAATACGCTGAGTTTCGGTTCATTTCTGTGACGCACTGCAGTTCACAGAGACCAAGACGACAGAGATCGCATCCTGTTTGTTTACTTTATATTACAAAAGCACAACATTTTGTTATTGTCAATGTGCACAAATAAAAGTACTGTAACTGTTTCGAATGATGTCTTGCTCTTATCTGTATGACCAAAAATTAGTATTTTAAGTTCTTTTCAATGTTATCAGGAAAAAATGCAAGTGATCTACGCATGAACACTTGGATATGCACCAATAATAGTGCACATTTATCAAGTTTAACATTAGAGTGAATGGCCATGTAAAGTGGATAACTACAGGCTACTAGTTTCAAATAAGCCAAATTTGAGGTTGGTGAATGGGTGAAGGTTTGGATTTCCTGCCCGACATACTGTTATTATACAAGCCACATATCCAAGCCGTGTAGTTCCGGGAGGAAGGGCGCGGGCCTTGACTTTGACGGAGCCTCGTCTTTTCCGAGAAAGCGTCCGTCCAGTCTGTTGCGCGGCGGTTGCGCGGGCGCCTCCCAGTCGAGGCCGATGCTTTCCACGGCCTGAGAGAGCAGACGCATCAGCTCAGTCTCAATGCCAGCTCTCTTACCAGTGGTTTGGCGGGAAACGCTAGCGGAGGGGAGGTCCACGGAGCTCGCCCAATCCTCGCTATCAGATGCCAGAAGAGAACACGCCTCGTTGGGTTCGTCGAACTCGTGGACGGACGCGGCGGCAGGCGGCGGCCGTTGTCCGTCAGTGAGCGACTCGAGCGAAGCCGGCGAAGCTGGCGGGCGAACCGGCGAGCTTTGGCGGGCTGGAGAGAGCTCGGGAGCGCGCTGGGCGCGGCGCTTCTTGCGGCGCGGCACCACGGCGGGCTGTGGTGAAGGCTCGGAGAATGATGCCAGGCGAGTCCTCAGAGTCACCATAGGCAAAAGCTCGCAATGAGGGCATCCGCCGTCAGCGAGCGCGATAGCCGCGTGATCCTCACCCAGGCAGGACACACAGATGACATGACGGTCCCCGTCGCTGAGTGGGGCGCGGCACGAGCCACAGGATGGCATCTTTAAAAAGACGCAGCTCTTTTGTGATGAGAAGTGTAAGTCGCGTCAAGTAAGCGAGCTAACACTCTCAGCAGAGTAAGGATACAAAGTGATATAAAGGATATAGAACGCCGGAAAGCGCAGCAGGTACGGCAGTTGAAGGCGGCGAGGCCAGCGACTCCAGAGCTCGTCCCGCTGAAAAGCTTGCTTCGACGGCGCGGCTTCTCACTCCGGATCCAGCGATGCGTGTGCTTCGCTGAAGAGATGAAAAATCAGCTTGTACCAGCCTAACGAGCATATTTATAGAGTGAGACCACGCCCTTTCTGGCGGGGCGTGACGATATGGGCGCAAATTGCCCCCATTGGTCATTACGTCATGCAGAGTCTCTCTCGATAGGCTGCTGCATTTGCCGCAAGAGCAGCCAATAGGCGCGCGAGCTGTCTCGCCTGTGTCTGCTTGCTGCTGCAAAGCGTTTTACATTAATACAAAATTAAGGATAATTTTTGGCTTCAATATCTCGTGGAAAAGAGGTTTTCCCCTAGCGTAAGCTATTAAGCAGTACGAGAGATACTCTCGTAAGAGAACATATAGTTTTACCCAAACTGAATAATTAAGACAAGTTTAAATGGCTAAATCTAGTATAAATACTTCATTTTCTTTTCTGACGTAGCCTACTCCAGTTCTTGTTAAAACACACTAGACATGCAAATTCTGTGCATTTTGGGCACTTTTTGTGTGAAATCATATTTATTTTCTCCATCAAAAGTGTGCTTTCACTTTAAATGAGCGTGAGTAGCACAACTCGGCGCCGAACCCCCACTTCACTGCTGCTCACGCGACGCTCCTCCTCGCGGTGTGAATGCACTCCTTGATTAACATGCAAGCCGAAAAAAATACGCGCTGCTCACGCTTGCGGTGGCCGCGATCAGCTCCGGTAGCCGTTTCCTGCCGTAACGCGCCGCAGATGTGTGCAGTGTAAATAAGGGGTTAAACGGCCGTGACGCTTTTTCTGTCAGTAGAGTACCGGCTACATGCGAGAAGTAGCGGTACGCAAGAAAAAGTGCAGGTACGCTTAAGAGTAAAATGTAGAAGTGCCGGTACTGCGTACTGAGTACCGCCCCACTTCGAGCACTGAGTTTTATTGTTTAAATTTAATTCTGGTTTCTGCTGTAAAACATGAAAATGCCTTGACAGTGAACGATACCGGCTTTTGTGACAAAACGTGTTTAGGGTTCAGAAAGTGCAATATGTGGAGAATAATGCATGGTTCAGGTCAGTTTTTTGTTTTGTTTTTACATGCCGTTTATCAGTTTTTGCAAATGAACTCTTCAAATAAACTAGTGTTTTCTGAGTTTTGGCTGTAAAGATGAAGCTGATCTCCGCAGTATAGTGGATGCGCCTTTAGAGAGAAATTTACCGTTCATACAGATTACATAATCAGAGAGTATTTGTTTTCAATTCAAATTGGTTCATTTAAAATAGTGGTTCTCAACGGGCGTTTAGAGAACAACGGGGGGCGTTAGACGCAAGAGTCTTGAAAGGGGGGCGTTCAGGTGTTAATGGGGGGCGTTCACTAGTTTAAATATATAACGCAAATTTGTGTTCATTTACTTTGATTCATTTTAAGCATTTAGTAATTTATTTGTAATAAACACTTTAAGTGGGCTATTTAAAAAGTGTTAGGACCATATATGTTAAATTATGTTGTAAAACATATGCGTAGATTGTGATGTCATAGCTATTGTGTGTGCGCGTGCGTCTATGGTGCTCGTGAAAGAAAACGTCAGCAGCGCTCAAATAAAAAAAAGAAAATCATTCGGCCGTTCTAGCCTACTCCTGACCGCAAGTCCACCGTCAGTATACTAGCAGGTTTTTTGTGTTCATTTCTATTGCATTACGATTGAAAGCAGTATCAATAATGTCAAAAATATAATGTGCAGTCAAGTTCGGATGTGAATGCTGTTTAAATGAGTGTTCTCACCGACACTCTTGTTGTGATTCTTCTTCCAGTTTAATGCACATAGCCTAATGTATCGTTACTTTTGCAACGACTATTATTTTTCCAGTTATAGACCAGCGCTCTGACTAAAATTTTTAGGCATTAACTAGGCTAATTCCAATGCCTAATGCCAAAATGTTTTCTTTGTTCACCAAGTAATTTACTGGTCAGGCATTATTGTTAACTCAATTTGAAAATGACAATTTGATGGATAATTTTTATATTATATTAATATTTAAATATATTCTGCAATCACATTTTGGTAATGTATAGGCTATTCATTCCGCCATCACATCTGAGCACGAAACGCTGCTTGGGTAACATTAGTTTCAAGATATAAAAACAATTAATAATACAATAATAATTAAATTGTTCATATATGTTTATTCTTGCTAGAAGATTTTTCTTTTTACTGATTATGAAAACAAATTAATCACGACAAACCAAATTAATTGTAATTGTATTAATTATACCTGATCCCAAGGTAGGCCTATCTTAGGCCTACAATTCTAACATAATTTTTCATGAAAAATCATGATTGTATTTATTTATTTTTCAAAAGTAATGTTAATGTAAGCAGCTTCTTGCAATACTCTCCTAAATGCTAATAAAACCTACGTGCAAACATTACCGCTTTAATGACTGTCCTTTATTTTTTAGTGCATTTGTTTTATAATATATGGCTATTACTGTCATGGGATTAATATAATATAACTATTATTATGTAGTAGTGTAATGTAGACAAACACAACTAAAAGAGGTTTGAATTTTTCTTTGTTTAATTTGCACACTGAATATGGGTTGGAGCTTTTAATTTTGAACTCTCAAAGTACACCAGATTGATGAATTTAACATTAAAATGCACACATTTTTTTTGCCCCCGAACCCCCCTAGAAGGCTCGAGGTCCACCCACCACAGATTTATCAAAAATCCTGTGAGAAACACTGCTATTGCTATTCAATGCAGTTTATAGCTTGTTTTTTGGATTAATCACTGTGGAGTATATTTCAATTGTATTAATAAATGACAATTTTGTACTTATTTCATCTGTTACTCGTTCCTGCTCGCTCATTAGTTTGGGGGTGGGGGGCGGTCGGGGATCTGGATATTGGATAGGGGGCGCTGGCCCAAAAAAGGTTGAGAACCACTGAGTAGACATTTCAAGATTTCTATAGATACATTTCTCGTGTCTGTGAGGCAATCAGCCAATACGCTGAGTTTCGGTTCATTTCTGTGACGCACTGCAGTTCACAGAGACCAAGACGACAGAGATCGCATCCTGTTTGTTTACTTTATATTACAAAAGCACAACATTTTGTTATTGTCAATGTGCACAAATAAAAGTACTGTAACTGTTTCGAATGATGTCTTGCTCTTATCTGTATGACCAAAAATTAGTATTTTAAGTTCTTTTCAATGTTATCAGGAAAAAATGCAAGTGATCTACGCATGAACACTTGGATATGCACCAATAATAGTGCACATTTATCAAGTTTAACATTAGAGTGAATGGCCATGTAAAGTGGATAACTACAGGCTACTAGTTTCAAATAAGCCAAATTTGAGGTTGGTGAATGGGTGAAGGTTTGGATTTCCTGCCCGACATACTGTTATTCCCACATGGAGCAGCTGTGTTATGATAGGTCCCTCACGGTGTGACTTTGCCACTTCCTATGGACTTTTTTTCAGTGACTAACAGACTAATTAAAGGGATACTCTACTGTTTTTCATATAAAACTATGTTATTCCCTTAACTAAGACGAGTTGATACATACCTCTCTCGTCTCAGTGCGTGCACTACATCGCTGTCTTGCGGAGAAACTTTGTTAGATCTTATCTCAGCCCTGTTCATTCAATACGTGCCAAGAAGAGAAGGGACCAAACACCTCCACGTTTTCCCTATTTAAATACAGTTACACGAATAGTGTAACTCGACCTAGGACGGTGACACAAAATAAAACGTTTCACTTTTCTAAGTGTGTAAAATGGATAACTATATTGTATGGCAGAATACCATAGCAAGTGCTTGGGAGCACTTGGACTCGGCGCAGTAATATCATCACTCGTGAAAAATCCTCTCCCCCCACTCCCTCTCCTCCTCCCTCTCATTTCAACGGGAGCGGACTTTTCACGAGAGATGATATTACTGCGCCGAGTCGAAGTGCTCCCAAGCACTTGCTATGGTATTCTGCAAGACAGCGATGTAGTGCACGCACTGAGACGAGAGAGGTATGTATCAACTCGTCTTAGTTAAGGGAATAACATAGTTTAATATGAAAAACCAGTAGAGTATCCCTTTAAAGTTTAGTCGACTATTAGGGGGCATGAGTTACATGCAACTTGTTTATCCATAAGCATGAGTCTACAGGT
This sequence comes from Rhinichthys klamathensis goyatoka, assembly GCF_029890125.1. NCBI lineage: Eukaryota > Metazoa > Chordata > Actinopteri > Cypriniformes > Leuciscidae > Rhinichthys > Rhinichthys klamathensis. Next base: position 2,202,881 of record NW_026607051.1, read on the forward strand.
TTTTTTCCCCTTGCCTTTACATGTATTAACATAATTCTCCCAACAATTTTGCACATTTGCATTTCATCAACTATACATTGATTGAAAACAGAAAGACACCAACCTGTGATAAGACTGATCACTGACCTGATCACGTTGATGTGGTGCAAATTTAAGCGTTTCCGATATCAGCTCCTCAAATAGCCTATCTTCTCCAACCTTAGAATGTGTGCGACGACAGGCATCTAAAAAAGTCACACATACATACAAGGTCAATTTACGGATGTAACCCTCGTTCCCTGAGTATGATGACGAATGGGGTTCGCTTAGAAGCCTCTCATCTTCGAAAGAAATAAAACGAGCCAATGGCAAGGAAATGCCATGGGTCTGCGGAATTTGCATGGCGTAACTCCGCCCCACCGCATGGGTATAAAAGGAGAATGCCGGCAATATGCAGATATGTTTCTAGGTTTGGGGCGACTTAGAAAATACACATATGACCCAGAGGGAAGCATATGGAGAACACTGGGGTGTCCAGCCGCAGGTGGAATATTTCAACCCCAGGGGTGGCAAGGTGGCTTGCCAAGGGAAAGCCACATGCTCAGAGAGGCTTACAGTGGAAATACACATGTCGGGGTCGCCCAGAGGGGGGACCATGCACACGGAAGCACCTAGCCAATGCGCAGGCAATAGACACTGGCGTCGACGTCAGCAGTGCTGGAGGAACTCAGGGCTTGAGAGAAGCTCACCTGAGGAAATATCGCACGTATCCAGTCCATGGAGTGGAATGGCGAGCAAGTGAAGACACCTGAGCGGGTCCGGTACTAGCTGGTTGAAGCGTCTGTTAGTGAGGCGCCATGCGCTAGAGCCCAAGAAGACGCCACACTCCGGGTGGAGTGGGCAGTCACACCAAGGGGGCACGGTCAACCTTGCTGCTGGTAAGCCAAAGCAATGGCGTCCACTTTCCAGTGAGACAGCCTTTGCTTGGAGAGAGCCTTTCCCTTCAGCTTCCCACCATAACAGACAAAGAGCTGGTCTGAGGTCCTGAAACACTGCGTTCTGTCTACATAGGTGCGGGGAGCACATACTGGACAGAGCAGTGCCAAGGCTGGGTCTGCCTCCTCCAGGGGCAGCGCTTGCAGGTTCACCACCTGGTCCCGGAAGGGCACATATCCAAGCCGGGGTCTCAGGATCACGTGAGAGTTAGCCGGCCCGAACTCCAGGCACGCTTCGTCAACGGGGAATGCGTGCAGGTCCCTTATCCTCTTGATGGAGGCCAGTGCAACCAGCATAGCTGTCTTCAAAGACAGGAAATTAATCTCCACTGATTGCAGAGGCTTAAAGCGAGCCCTCTGCAGGGCAGTTAGAACCACTGAGAGGTCCCAAGAGGGAACAAGAGAAGGGTGAGGACGACGATCAGGTCGTGCTTCCCTGCGGACTTACCTTCCACTGTATCATGGTAAGCGGCAATAGCGGCAACGTATACTTTGAGGGTGGAGGGAGACAGCCTTCGCTCCAACCCATCTTGAAGGAAGGAAAGCACGACACTGATCGAACACCTCCGGGAGTCTTCTCGGCGAGAAGAGCACCAGTTGACGAAGAGGTTCCACTTCAACGCGTAGGCGTGTCTTGTGGACGATGCTCTTGCGGAAGTGATGGTAGCCACCACCGCAGGTGGTAGGGTACTCAAACCTGCCTCGTCCCGTCCAGGAGCCACACGTGGAGGTTCCAAAGATTGGGACCAGGGTGCCATAGTGTGCTCAGAGGAATTGGCCAGGGAGGTGCTGTCGCGAGGAGTACAAGTTCGGAGAACCAGGTCCGGGTGGGCCAGGTCTGCGCAAGAAGGCTCACTGGGGAAAACGCATACTCGCGGCCCCGCAGCCAGCTGTGCGCCCGTGCAGCCATGTCGAGCGTGCCCTCGGTCAGGGAATAATACAGGGCGCAATGGGTTTGAGTCGTGAGAGGCAAACAGATCTATCTGTGCGTCCCCGAACTGGTCCCAAATCAGCTGAACCGACTGGGGATGGAGTCTCCATTCTCCAGGAAGGGGCTGAAGCCGTGATAGCTCGTCGGCTGCACAGTTCAGGGCTCCGGGAATATAAATGGCTCAAAGCGACCTCAGATGCTTCTGACTCCATATGAGGAGGTGGCGGGCGAGTTGCGACATACGGCGGGAGCGTAGACCACCTTGATGGTTGATGTATGCTACAGTGGCGGTATTGTCTGATCGGACTAGTACGTGTTGACCCTTGAGCAACGCCCGGAAGCGGTGCAGAGCAAGACGTACTGCCAGCAACTCGAGGCAATTGACGTGCCATAGGCGCTGGGGTCCTGTCCAGGAGCCCACGGCAGCATGTCCATTGCACATGGCGCCCCTACCCGTGGTGGAGGCATCTGTTGAGACAACAACATGCCGGGAAGCTCGTTCCAGGGGCACTCCAGCCCGTAGAAAACTGAGGTTCGACCACGGGGAGAAGGTCTGACGGCAGGTCGGAGTAACTGGTACTCGGAGGGTGCCGTGTTGCCATGCCCACCTCGGGACTCGGTCGCGAAGCCAGAGCTGAAGCGGTCTCATATGAAGCAATCCGAGCAGCGTTGCCGCGGCTGCAGATGCCATATGCCCCAGGAGCCTCTGAAATAGTTTCAGTGGAACCGCACACTTGCCCTTGAATTGTCTCAGGCAAGTCAGCAGTGACTGCGCGACCGAGTCGATTTCCATACCGAGAAAAGAGATCCTCTGCACGGGGGCAGAGTTTGCTCTTCTCCCAGTTGCCCCGAAGGCCCAGACGAGCTAGCACTAGGTCCCTGTGTTCGCAAACCTGGTCTCTAGACTGAGCTAGGATCAGCCAGTCATCGAGATAGTTCAGGATGCGAACCCCGTGTTCCCGTAGGGGAACAAGGGCTGCCTCGACGACCTTCGTAAAGACGCGAGGAGACAGGGCTAGCCCGAACGGCATACAGGCATTGGAGGGGTGCTTAGGGTCGCCACGCCAGGTGGAGGCACTGTGGGGACACAGATGTGTTGCCACAGAACACTCCACGGGGGGAACCCCAGTGTACCCTTGGCCACAGCCTCTGCGAGGGTAGAGAAGGCGGAAGAGGCCGCTGAGCAGTCGCGAAAAGTCAAAGGAGACTCCCACGATCTCATGACCTCTTCATGCACGTCCGGGTAGAAAGGATTTGGGTTCACCTCCCCCAAAAACCAATCATCAGCCTTAAGTGCTCGGGACATGGCGGATGGTTCCACACAAGCCTGATACTCGCGGCGGCCCGGGAAAGCATAGCTGTCAACTCTGGATCAGACTCGTTATGCTAGCACAACCGAGGATGGCAGCACAGACGAGCCATCATCTCCAGAGGACTCCAGCTCACCTTGTGATGCGGCGATATACATGATTTCATCAGCCGGGGGACCGAATGAGATCGCGGGCCCGCCGGCTCATTCGAACTCATTCGGAACCGCGCGGGTTGCAATGTGAAAGACGGGGTGTGGACCGAGGATATTTCGTCGGTTTAGTTCCAGACCTGCCGTCTTAGGTCACCCTGGCCACCAGCCGAAGTATTAGCTCGCGTGGAGAAAATAGATCAGGGTGTGGATGAGGGGACTCGCTCTATTGAGCTCATCGAGTCTCGACCGTTACATTGCGATGGTCATGTTCCCGCTGGGACAATGTGACGCATCCACGAACGCTGTCTGAAAGTGATCGAAGCCCAAACACGTCAAAACAGCGCTCGTGCCCATCAGCTGAATCTATCAGAATACCGCACTCAGAAATACACGGGCAGATCGTCTTTAGAAAGACGTGCCGCGTACACGCTCTTTTTGTGAGAGAAAAGCTTGCAACAGTGCTGAAGCGCTCAGGGAGAAACACACACGCTGTTCAGTTCAGCAGGCAGGAATGTGAAACTCGCTGGAACTCGCCATCACACCAACACCAACTGGAAGCTGCTCGTCTAGAAGATTCTCGAAGATTGTCAGAGAATAGGCTGCAGGAGTGAAGAGAACTTCTTGGCTCCGAAGCGAAAACATATCTGCATTTTGCCGGCGTTCTCCTTTTATACCCAGGCGGTGGGGCGGAGTTACGCCATGCAAATTCCGCAGACCCATGGCATTTCCTTGCCATTGGCTCGTTTTATTTCTTTCGAAGATGAGAGGCTTCTAAGCGAACCCCATTCATCGTCATCCGACGTAACTCGGAGTGACAACGAAAGGGAACTGAGTATACGTTGTTTAAATTTAATCTATTAAAATTGAATCACATTACAATAACTTTTTACAAATTTACTAAAGGTAAAAAGGTTTCAACATATTGTATATCACCACAGTTGGTTTTATTAAGATAAATGTAAGGTCAGTTATTTTAGAAAAGTAATATATTGATTGAACCATCTAAATTAAAATGTCCCCCTAATTCTCCCTCTGAGAGCTGTTTAAAAAGTCAGGGCTCTTAAATTTTAGGTGATTGATAGCACCTCTGAAGTGGACTTCACTTCAGCCATTTTTTTATAAAAATGCTCATAAAACTCCAAAAGACAACACAAAGTCAGTAAAAATATCCCTTTAGTTTACTACAGTAATTGTAATATAATTAATAAACATTAGAAAAATATTTTAAATGGTCATTAATGGATCATAATTATCGCACAAATATTATTAAGTAACAAAAAGCTAAAAATATCAAATAATTATTGAACTAAAATACAGTAACTTACATGTATTGAATTGATGAAAAGGTACAGTGAGTGTTACACACTTTTGGGTGTGTGACCCAATTATCGTATAGGGAAACATGAGGGTTAAACTCAAGAAAAACATCAATGTAAGGAACTCAGCTTTTGGAAATATTAATAATCAATAATAACTTATTAATTATGAATATGTGGGTCAGTTAATTGGATTAACTTGATGTGGCTGAATTAATATTACAATCAATTAATCAGTTCATCCAACGAACTCTTTTGATTATTAATTTATTCTAAGAAAAGGGTATCTTCCATGGCCCCAGAAGAATAATTATTTCTTAGCATGTACAGCACTTTGAGCAAGTAGCAAAAACCGCGATCGTAAAAGTGACTTTGTATTGCAAACAAGACAGAACCAAATACATATTATGTACAAGTTTTATTAACTAAAAATAGATATGTATATGATAATAAATAAACTAAACAACATACACACATGAATACATAAATAGGTGAGTGATAGAACGAAACCGAAAACGGAAGTATTGAGAAGTTCCATGTAACTATATGAAGAGAACATCAGCATTTCCTTTTCAAAGCATCAAATCAAAAGTATACTTGCATGCCTGGGTAGCGTACACTATTATCTAAGTTGTCGAAAATTGAAGTTGTTGATGATTCTGCGAGTGTCAGATGTTGAAGTCTCAATCATTTTCTTCTTCGATGGATGAAGAAGATATGATGAAATTGCATGATTGGTTTGACTCTGTTCTCATGGCTGGAGTGCAAACCGTGGCCTGCCATGCCCTGGTCTGGGAGGACACGCAGAGAAAAGGGTGCGAGTTGTGACGGACTTCTTCTGCCTTAGGAGAAGTCGTTGTGCCCCCTTAGGTTGTCCTTTTCTGTTGGTAAGGTTGCAGTTTCTGGATTGAAGAAAAACAGTCTGCAAGCACGGCCTTCTGAGAGCCTGGGTTTTCAGTGAAAGGGCACGGGCCCCCCCCACCCCTTTTCCAGTATCAGCAGAAGCAGTTGTTGTGGCCAGATGCGAAAAACCAAGAGAAGAGAGAGGCGAGCGGGGGGGGGGGGGGGGGGGGGCGTCATTTATACCTTTGGAGGAGTCCAACCTCTTCGTGTTGGCTCGGCCAATCAGAGAGTTGGAAATCACGAGCGAGAGTTCTGGTTTTATTGCTCTTTGTTTTAAGAGAGAGCTCCTTGTGTGTGTGTGTGGGGGGGGGGGGGGGGGTTACAGTCTACAGACATTTCGATCTTCAAGGATGGTAAAACATAATAAAAATACACTTTACTTTATATTTCGTTACATATTCTTGTTGTTCAGACCAAACGCATTCTGGAGGTATCAAGAACGCTAAGTAACAGTTATGGGAGTAGCCAGTTATTTTTAAAATGCATAATGAAGGCATTTATACTTTACTTCATGCTAGGCGTGTGCAAACACGCCAGGCTTGTTCGAGGTGCATCGGCTTCTCGCAGATCGATCGCCGCATGACATCAAAGCACTGCGAAAGCGATCCAAAAGCACAAGGAGTCGTATGATCTCCAAACACTCCCGCAGCTCCGATCGGTCCGCGCCGCTCCGATGCATCTCGAACAAGCCATCAACAATAACGGACGTTGCGTTACTATGGATGCTCATGGGTTTGCAAAAATACATCGGAATCCAACGCGGTTGTGCAGCTCGCCGTAACTTACATAGACGGATATTATAATCAAGCTGCTATTAGCTCGACTAGCTGCTATTTAAAAATGGCGGTCACAAGTTTCTATTCGTCTTGTTGGTCACGGTAACCCCTCCCCCAGCCCCTAACGCAAGCGGTTCTTACTTGGCTCTGTTCTAGACCAGCAATGATTTGGTGCTACTTAAGAACCACTTTTCCTGGTTCGGAGCTAGTGCTTTCCGTGTGGAAAAACAAAGAACCGAATTGAAACTAGGCTCTGGCTCCGAACCAGCACCAGCTCTGCCTTGGTGGAAAAGGGGTATGTGTGTGTGTGTGGGGGGGGGTTGAAGATGCCCACCTGTGAGGTTGAAGATGCCAACCTGGGAGACTCCAGGATCTCTACATCTCCCCCCTTTTGTCTGATGAAGTCCCGGTGTGGACATCATCGGACAACAATCATCACCATGGATGGATGACAGGTGAATCATGATGGTCGGGTAGCAGGTGGCTATTAGGGCTGAGGGCTCAGCTTGATGAGGTTCAAAGCAGCCTATGGCGTGGTACCTTCTTTCTGAGGATTTCGTGAGCTTGGCTGTAGATGTTCGCATCTCGTTGAGCCTCCTGTACAGGATGAAGGCCAAGCCCAGTGTCAGGGTGTGGTTGATTACCGTAGAGGTACCGAGCGCAGAATCAGCTGCAGTCCAGGATTGGACAACAGGTGAGGTAGTTAAGATGGGCAGTTGAGACAAAGCTTGGAGGGCTGTGTCGGTAGAAGCAATGTCAGTTAGCTGGGACCCCCCTTTTGCAGTCCACAATTCCAGTTCTGGAGTTAGGGTGAAATTGTGGTTCTTGAAAAGGATGGGATTTGATTCAGGTTTGGTCTCAGCAGGGCAGCGTGTGTCTTGGGTCAGAGGCTGCAGACCAGCTGAGTTTGATCAAAGTCATTCTGGAAGACAGTAAACAGCTGTCTCATGGAGTTCACTGTCTGGTTCAACAGGTGTTGAGAATTTTCCACAGTTCCCTTCAATTTCTTGTTGATGGTCTGTAAGGAGGCACTCTGTGTTGTGAGTTACCTTTTAGCTGTGGGATTTCAGTTTGAATTTCAGCCACATGTTGTCTCACGGTGGCTAGGTTCAGTGCATTGACACTGGACATGCTAAACAGAGTTTCGACGGCAGCGGCGGCTCCGAGCAAAGCTCCCAGGAACCGTTTGGAGTGGCGGTGGTGTCCACCTAACTCCGCTTGTGTACCAGTCCTTTTCTCAAGTTGGTTGAGCATGTGTTCGACATTGGACTCAGCGTGGGCGAGGGAGTGGAGTCGAACATACACTCTCTGGGTGTGGGTCCTGCAGTTGGTGATAAGGAGTCCCGGTTGTTCCTTCGGGACGCTGCCTGATACCGGACCTGGTGAGATGACCGACTGCGGCTGTCCTCTGGTTGGCTGGAGGCACAGGAAGACTAACCACAGCAGCATCCTGGAACAGACAAAGGGGAGAGGGAGAGAGAAAGGGAGGAAAGATCTCAGCGACTGTCGTCCTTTGTTGGCTAGGACAGTCTTTCCGCTTCGAGGACGCCGGTATGCCACTTGCTTCAGTGTTCTGGTGCTGCGGTGTGCAGCACATGGTGCGTCATGGGCATACACTGGCATGACCCCCCCTTTTGCACTGTGGCACCACAAGCTTTGGCGCAGCGATGTCATCAGGTGCATAACACAGAGTGTTGTCCTGTGCACGCAGCATGTTGACTTCAGTTGTCTGGGGCACCGGTTGTCGGTGGTTTCTCATAGTGTCCATTGGTTTGTCATAGTCTTTGGTAAGCTGGAAGGTTGGGGTCAGGTTAAGCAGGGCCTCTGTGACATTTTGGCACACTTGTGGTGAGAGACTAATGCATGACCCTAAAAGTTCAGAACCACTGTATAATGGGTTCGCTAGATATGTAGCATTAAGTTAGGTGTTTCATGTGTATCTAGCTAGTGATGTGTCTCTTGTATCTTTATCATCTTAGCTGTGGATGTTAGGAGGCTAAGACTTGTGTGGTTCCTAGAGTATTTCCTGGAAAGGGCATAGCCGAGATGAAATAAATGACTTAAGATGGTTCTTATGACTAAATTATTTCTCTGGACTTAAATGGTGGTTCACTACGGCTTGACGAAGTGAAGGATAGGAGGAAAAGGGACAGCTTTCCTATTCAAATTATGCTTATTATCAATCCTCAGGACTATAGTTATGCCCTAGTAATTGTTGAAAAACTTGTGTTGCAGGGTCACAAAAATGAGTGCACTTGTTGAAAATAAACACAATCACAAATAAAGGTGTCTCTGTTTCCTTTCTGGGCCCAATGGGAAATGGAACCACATTCGAACAAGAGAGGAAATGGAATTAAATCATATAGATGACCGAATAGACAAGGGAATAGCTGACTGCTATTATTATCAAAGTGGAAATAAAAATAATAATAATAAAAAAAAGTAATCAAGACAGCGGTAATGATCTGAATGTGAGAATAATCAGTAGCACTAGTGACTAAACTTTGGATTTGCCTGGACCAACACTCCATAGTGGGTTACAGCGGTTGCGTGTTCAAGACCACACTGTGTGTGTCCCTCCAAAGGTTTAGTCAACATGCTGATGGAAATTCTCATTACTATACGAATTCTTCTCTAGCTACACCGTTTACATGTAGTTAAACTTAAGTTTAATTGACAGGGCATCTGCAAATTTAGCCTACAGCGCTCAGCCAGGACTATGCCTAACTAGTGAAGGTGAAATTTAGCTGAGAAGAATTGAAAGTACGGAAAGTGAAGAATTAGAAACCCTAACTGGGGTTAAAGAAAGTATTCTAGAATACTTTGCACTGTGTAAACAAAAGCTGTAATTAAGGCTTCAATTGAATGATGCTAACTGCTAACGGTAGAAGTTATTATTTAGCTTAGCCTAAGCTGGATGAATGCTAGGTTAGGTTAGCTTAGTCTAAGCTGGATGGACGCTAGGTTAGGTTAGCTTAGCCACCTAGGCTGGTTTGTTTACAAAGTGACATCACAAGTTAGCACTTCCTGTGACCAGTTGTTGTCATGGGAACCAGAGCATGTCAGAACAATTCAACAGTACCTGAAGAATGTCTGCACATTTTACTGAGTTATGCATGTTTAAACATGTTAAAAGGGGGCGCCTATACTTTAAGTCTTTCAAGAACTTGATGTTACATTCAGTAAAATGCAAATGTGTTTTGAAATTTGCTAATTTTACTCATGGAACTCTTCTCTTTACTTTACACAACTTATTCTATTTGTTTACAGAGTAAGGAAATAGATTTGCTGTAAGTCAAAGCTTGTCTAAGCCTATATAGTTACGTCCCTCTCATGCATAAATGCTGACTTTTCATCGAGTTTTGATCGCTAGGTAGCTCTCTGCTTGTAGATGCAGCTAAAATTTAGGTGAATTACATCAAACTAACAATAATTTGTAAGGCCTTTGCCTTGTAGAAAGGGGAGCATCACCCAGGTCTACGTATATATAACACTGTCTTGAGCTTTCTTTGTCAGAAACAGGTTTAGCAATACTGCAATTTGGATTTCTTTAACCAAAGCAGGATAGATATCGGTACAGTTTACAAGCTGCTGAGATGAGATCCCTTTGTCAAACAGACTTACGCTTTAATGCTGAACTTACTGATACCAGTTGGAAATCTAAGGCGATTTCACTTACAGTAGAGATGTCAATTCCAGCTATCGTTTTATCTGCATTTAGACAAGCCAGCAACCAGTGATCAAAATGCGTATCGCATGTTGTGTTCCAGTTGGACCGCAATGGTCAAATGCATGCCTGTAGGTTAACAGTAGTTTAAAGCTCAGGTGATTTTCCTACACTCTGGCATCAAGGTGACGGATGCCCTATTTGGAGCTAGTGTTTCCTGTAACCCTTCATTGTCATGGAAACTAATGTTTAGCAGTGCCAATTCAACCAGCATGTAGCAAATGTTTGTTTCAAAAGAGTCGTGCATAGTCTGTTGGCAGGTGAGGCTTACACGTCCATTCAAGATTTTCTTTATATCAGTAAAATTCCACTTTTACTAATGCAGAGTCTTGCTGCTCTTTGAGCACACATTTTCATCTACTTTAAAAGTTTTATGTCCTATGCTGACCGGGGACTTTTTTAGCAGAGTCTTGCATTGTGTTCATGCTGTGTGCCTTCTGGTTTTGCAGTTCAGAATCAATGGGGTCTTAGGAACCCTTTCTGAGGAGGCCTTCTGTGTTAGAGGCCTTCTGCATCAGGTCACGCATCGTTGAGTGGGCATTGCGTGGGGGCAGGTGAAAATATGGTGACTAACTGGTTTTGGAGGAAAAGTTTCTTGAAGCTGGTGTCCTCCTCCGTCACAGGTTCGTTGTAAGTTCCACAGAAAACTCGTTCGGAGTCGGTGGTGGTAGCACAGGCCCTTCTAGGTCTGTCCTACTTGGTGTCTGGGCAGGGCCCAGATGGGCTGGATGTGTCCAGATCAGATGGAGTCTGTCTCGGTGTGCCACACCGGTTGGAGACTGCAGGTGAAAGTCAATGTCTCGTAGATTGGCAGGGATGTTTCTGACCTTTCACTTGAGATTGTTGAGTGTCACTTCATGTGCCATTTCAGGGTTTGTCTGAGTTACCTTTTCCTCCTGCAGCTGCAGGGGCTCTCAGGACACTGGCTGGTAAAGTGTTAAGCTGAGGGCTTTGGCTCCTCCCCCCTTTGTGCAGGGCTGGGGAAGCTTACGCTGCTGATGTGAAGGTCAGCAGGGTACATCTTTCTTGTGTGGTCCATTTGCAGTGGGTTGGACTGTTGCAGCTCTCTTAGGACCACATGGAGTGCGTCAATAATGTTACAGCATCGCTAAGTCAGTGTTCGGACTTCCGCTGCACATTGATGGCTTTAGCTCTCTTTGAGTTCAACCATTTCTTTAAGTTCTTTGAGTGAAACAGTTCTTTACCCGTCGGTTTGCAGGTGCTCAGAGCTGTCGTCCGCCTGAAAACTGATGATCTCTTTCAGTTGCTCTGCTCTGTCAGGGTCCTTACATCTGTCCTGTGTCCTCTCACGCTGAGCAGGGTTTGTTCTCTGTGGAATTATGTGGCTGGCAGCATTAGTTCATTTACCTCCTGTTTGAGGCCTGCGGGAGCGCGGCCAAGGAGAAGATGATTCTGGTCAGCTCTTGGTGGCTCAGGCCGGACGTCCGCTTTCGTTGTCGTCTAACTGTTCCTTTCTCTGCCGTGGCAGGTCGTTGCCTGCTTCAGGCTGAAGGATGTCCATGACACTGCTCTGCCGGGTCTCCAGGGGGTCCTGGTGGGAGGCAGGGCTGGATGTCTGAGGCCTACTGGCACACTTGTGGGACACGAGATAGAGAGGGCAAAGGCAAATGCAAGTTTCTACTGAGGTGGTGAGCTATGAGCTTACTCATAACAAAATGTTTTGAGTATCCTAGTTGACGTGCTTTAAGCAGCGTCGACTGATGACTGGGCTTTTACATGTCACAACTATCACTCAAAAATGCTGATGGTTCTTCTCACATGTTACAAAAATTAATAAAATAAAATAAAAATAAAATAGGATGAAACCAGAAAGGAAGAGGAAGAGAGGAGTGGTTTACCTATTTAAATTTAGCTAGGAGACACAGTGTCACTTATGGGTAAGCTGCTGTTTAGACTAAACTAGCAGGGACACATCAAACATCAGGGTCAACAGAAGAAGAAACAACGGGAAGTGTTTCCGGTTCTGTCGGGGGCCTACTGTGCGTTTGTGTTAGCCGTACTTCATGTACTTAGCTTGGTGCTAAGGAGTGAGGAGAGGTGAAACACAGACAGGAAGTAGGATGTTAATGACCTGTGTAACTCGCTAAGGAAACAACAGTCGCTAGATATTGTAATCCTATAGAGAGAGAGAGAAGATGAGGATAGTGACTAGTGATCTAAAATACGGTAAAGGTAAAGTTAGAACATCCTTATAGCTCTGAAAAACTAAAAGGAAAGGGAAGCAATTAATTTAATTAAATTTCAAATTTAGTTAAGCTTTATTTAGCTGAATATAAGAATTCAGGTCGAAACAAAGGTAAATAAATTGAAATAAAATAAAAATAAAAAGGTAAACATAGAGTGTTCTCATAGCTCTGGTAACTAGCGTGGAAATTGAATAAGCAAATTGATTTAATTAAAACCCAAATTTAATTAAATTCAACTTAACCGAATAGGAATATTCAGGCTCAACAGGTGTGAAGACACAGAATACGATAGGGGTAGGTTTAGGTCGAAATAAAAGAAACACAAATGAAAACCAAAGTATCTGGGTTTCAATCTGAAAGTGAAACCAAGAGGAAGGGGTCGAGCGAGAGAAAGAGAGAGAGAAGAGAGTGGTTTAACCCTCTTATGACACGTGCTTCGTGAAGCTCTGACACCAGGGTGAATCATTCGTCTCAAATCATTCGGAGTGTGTGAGATGCTCACAAGTCTCTGAACTAGAGTCCAAGTCAAGTCTCAAGTCTCTGAACTAGAGTCCAAGTCAAGTCTGAAGTCTCTTGTGGTTATAATAAGTGTTGCATCACGTACAGCGACCCATCCAGGCTGCTTAGAACACTTCATATATAAGGAATTCAAAGCATGTAATGTTATTATGACTCCTTTATCTATTAGCATACCGTATCAGCTTTGATTTAGGTATATAATCAGTGTAAACAGGCTATTTCAACATGACAAAAACACCAAGAATGCTTTACTTTTAAGTTAATATCTGTATCTGAAAAAATTGAGGTTCTGAAGAAAAAGGACTCTCATGTCTGTTGCTGAATTATAATGAAAGGCCTTGGCTCCTATTGTGCTGGCTCTGTGGAGCCATAAGACCAAATATAGAAAATGTTAAAGCCTACCTCACAGCACTAAAATTGACATAGTGCAAAACATCACAGTGTAGCTAAATGCAAAACACTATTGGAACCAAATGATGTGAAATACATGGTTCCCCATACGTTCATATATTTGTGGCGGCCCGCCACAATATCAACACTGGCTGACCGCCACACATTGATTTTCGATTTTTTATTTTATTTTTACTAAGCCTATTTAAAATCGTATTTGATTGCAGAGCGCCGTAGCGCATTCGCGCCGCACTACCTCTCGCACGTCCCTCTCTCTCTCTCTCTCTCGTTCACCCACATTCTGTATCATGAACCGGAAGGTATCTTGAGCCATCCCTGGCCACCAGTAGCGCTGTTGGAGAAGTGAGAGGGTTTGTTGGCTGCCTGGGTGTCCCGAGCCCGGAGAGGTGTGTACTGAATCCAAGAGGGAAAGGCGGAGAGTAGATGGTACGAATAATTTTCCCTCTGGACCTCCCGGCGGAGCATGTTCGTTCAAAGTGGCGTCGGCTATGAGTTCATCGATGTTCCACTGGATGGGGCTGACAATCATGGCTGGAGGGAGTATGGTCTCTGGATTCTTGGCAGAGGTTTCAATCTGGTGAAGGCGAGACTCTTTGAACCAGGTCGATAGGTGACTGTGAAGTCAAAGCGTGTGAAGAAGAGTGCCCAACGAGCCTGGCGTGGATTGAGTCTTTTGGCTTCACGGAGATACTCAAGGTTGCAATGGTCAGTAATCACCTGGAAAGGATGATTGGCTCCCTCCAACCAGTGTCTCCATTCCTCCAGAGCTAGTTTGATGGCCAGAAGTTCTCGATTACCGACCTCATAATTCTGCTTCGCCGGGGACATCTTACGAGAAAAGAAGGCACATGGATGGAGTCGTGAAGGGGCCCTGCCGCTGAGAAAGGACAGCTCCTACTCCGTTGGTGGATGCGTCCACTTCCACAATGAAGCGCAGATTAGGATCAGGATGTTTTACCATAGGGGCCGAACAGAAGGCTTTCTTCAAACACTCAAATGCTTCGGAGGCTTGATACCCTTTTTCACCATAGAAGTCAATGGAGCACAGAAAAGAGCAAAGCCCAGGAAGCGTTGCAGCTCTTTCAGGGTTTGAGTCTTGGACCAGTTGAGTACAGCTTCCACTTTGTTTCGATCTATTGAGATGCCGTCTGGACAAATTACGTACCCCAGGAAGTGCATGGTCTCCTGGTGGAATTCACATTTCTCTAACTTCAAGTACAGTTGGTACTCACGGAGACATTTCAAGACCTTCTTCACTTGCTGGACATGTTCTTCGAGATTGGTAGAAAAGATCAGGATATCGTCGATATAGATGATGACAAACTTGTGGAGCATCTCGGAATATCTCATTCATGAAGCCTTGGAAGACAGCTGGACTGTTCGAAAGGCCGAAAGGCATGACCCGATATTCGTAGTGTCCAGCAGGGGTAATAAAGGCAGTCTTCCATTCGTCTCCCTCACGGATACAAACCAGATTACAAGCACTTCTCAGGTCAAGTTTGGTGAAGATACAAGCTGAACGCAACTGTTCCAGGGCTGAGGGCACCAGAGGCAGTGGGTATCTGTACTTAACTGTAGAGGCATTCAGAATGCGATAATCTATACATGGGCGGAGTCCTCCATTCTTTTTCCCAACGAAGAAAAAGCGAGGCGGCAGGGGACGTAGATGGCTGAATATATCCTTGACGTAAAGCCTCCTCCGCGTACTCCTCCATGGCCTTCTGCTCCGGGATGGACAATGGATATATCTTTCCATGTGGTAGAGTGGCCCCAGGCAGCAGGTCAATTGCACAGTCCCATGCCCGATGAGGTGGAAGAGTGGTGGCGAGATGTTTGCTAAATACGTCCTGGAACGCCCGATATTATAACACCGTCCCGTTTGGTATAAACTTTTCCTTGGTATAAACATTGCGCACCAAGACTCTGAGTTGGTTTGCCTCCATGGCTGAAAAGGGAACCACCACCGGAGGAACTAACACTCCAGCAGGAAGAACATCATCTTCAGGACCCTCTACAATGTAAATATCTTTCTCCAGAGGAGACTGACAGTCCATGTGACCCACCACACATGTCTCAGTCTGAGGAGGGAGTGTATGAAGAGGGCTATCACCTGCCCACCTCACCTCACCCACAGGCTTTTCTTCGGGAGCAGCAATTTTACTTGAAGGGACTAACCTATCTGTTATCCACTGAGACTACTATCCTCATAACATGAGAGGTCTTGGGCCCTGAACTTCCAGTACAAATGTCAACTAATTTTTGGAAAAAGCTGGTATTGGTCCCCACAATCACTGGCGTTTGTTCAGGCCCGACTGGATCCGGACACACCAATGCAAGTACTGAAATTACCTCAGATGAGCCCATCAGAGCCTGTGGGAATTCCATGTCTACCACAATATACCCTCGATAAGGATAGCTGGATGAACTCAAACCCCAGATAGCTAAGCCATCAAAGTGATTTAACCCTTAGGGGACCAGGGTGTTTTTGGGGCCCTTGGGATGTTTTGACAAGCACTAACATTTGTGCTTTTTTCAGTTATTTATAAACATGTTAATGGCAAAGGTGTAAATTCACTCTATATAGCGCATACGGGGCTACCATAATATATGAGCAACATGTATGTACATGTTTTTATTTTTAAGAGAATAATGTTTATGCGTGGTTATTGAAAAAAATAAAAATGAAAGTTGCTGAAATAAGACCACAAAACACATACTAAATATGTGTCCACAAGACTTTTGACTAATGGATGTTGTCGCTTCGAGTTCTGGCTTCAAAATGATGTGAAAACCATCCTGCCTTATTGTTCACATAAAGCAAAACATGAATTCATACTTTGTATGACAGTTTTTTGGTCAGAAGAGGTTTATGCGAGGGGGTGGTAATGGCCTATCAATATTAATGAGATTCAGACCAGGGGTGTGACAGACACTTTCCCAATGGCTAATGGCACATCAAGCGAGGCAGCC
The DNA here is from genome assembly GCF_029890125.1 of Rhinichthys klamathensis goyatoka. Classification (NCBI taxonomy): domain Eukaryota; kingdom Metazoa; phylum Chordata; class Actinopteri; order Cypriniformes; family Leuciscidae; genus Rhinichthys; species Rhinichthys klamathensis. Next base: position 2,219,077 of record NW_026607051.1, read on the forward strand.
TGAACCAAGAATGAGAGGAGATTCAAAGGTTTTTCAATCTGTTTTATTGTAATTCCTCTATATGGAGAAACTAAATGTTCTAAATTTGCTCTAAGCAAATCAAATGTGAGTAAAATAAATAAATAATCAGTCGGCTATAAACAAAGCAATTGTGAAGTCATACAGGCTCATATTGTATTAACACTAAGTATAAACAAAATTGAACTAACATCTGTAAAATTGTAGGTAAATATGTACTTTCTTTCTGATTTCTGACTGTGTTGCTAAGCGCACTCCGGTTGCAGGCGGAGGTAGTGATGAAACTACATTCCTTTTTTTTTTTTTTTAAGTTGAGGAATATTATTACATGAATATAACCATAGCAGCATTAGTCTATAATGAATAACTGATGTAAATAATTTTAGGCGAGTGCAATAAATATGCGTGTCAATGGGCCATTGCCGGAGAGGCACACCGCAAACAAAACACATTTGCGCAAGTCATTAACTGGGAGCATTAATTTGTGAGCATGCATCGTCAATGATAATAATGAGGCAGCATTTAAACTAGTCAAAATATAATCTAAACATCTAGTAGGCCTATTTTCTAAAATAACTTCTACATTCTAGCTTTCATACACAATGATCTAAACATATCATTTACACATACAAATTTCCTAACTGGGGTTTACAGTGCGTAGCATGCACTAAAAAACAACAAAAAAAAACCCTTTTTCTCTTTAACGCGAGATATTAAATTCATGGTATAGATATGCACTTTCATTAGATCGTGTTGAATATATCAAATGTCAATACTCTGGATGGCAAGTGGAAAATAGTCCACCCAGTATAATATGTAAGCTATGTTTATATTGAATAGCTTGTCAACTAATGGAAGTAAGACTGCTTGTCAACTAATGGAAGGAAGACTAAATACTTACTAATACGAAATTCTATCCACGGCTCGATCAAACGGTCGTCATCAGAGTCGCGCTCTTCTTCTGATGAAAATGTGGATTTTTCGTCGCTAGTATCCAGGACGAGCTGAAGAGCTTCTACACCGGTGTATCGTGCCATCTTCCTAACGCGCAGGTGAACTGAATGATGAAACTTGAAGCCTTTAATGCATTTGCTTGGGGGCGTTTACCTGTTTTCCATAGATGGCTTAACACATTATCTTGTGAATAGCGCGCTCCGGGAGTAGGCGTGAACGAATTAAAGTGAATGAGCTCGTAATGAGCTCGACTGGAATCGCTCTATTTTCATACAGATTACAGAAGCTGAGAATATTTGTTTTTAATATAAATGACTTCATTTAAAAGATGCGATCTCTAGCTTTATGCCCGTGGTATGTTTGCCTGTTTGACTGAATTTTCGTGGAGTTACAGATCATTTCCGAACGCGTTTCAAATTGGAGTTCGCTGACAGAGAGAGTGAAGAACTCGCATCATGTTCATTTTTCATTATTTGGCAAAAAGCAAAACACTTTATTTTTATTGTGAGTATACAGAAAAAAAATAGAAACTGAACAGGATCGATTGATGTATAACACGAACATGAAAGATCAAAATTAACAGAGCAGTTTGAGTTTATTTTGCATTGCTAAAAAAAAAACCGAGCAAAACGCGCGGGCGCGTTTCTGGTCCCCAGAGGGTTAAGGGTACTTGGGGTAGATGACGCAAGTACCACTTCTCAAAGACAATGGTCACCTGTGACCCACTATCTAACAAAGCTAAACAAGGCTGTCCATTAACCTTGACCTTGACTGCGGATGATGGCCCTACTAGACCAGCTGGTACAAGACTAGGCTCAGGAACCTCAATTAGGCTTTTCTTGGAGAAACAATCACTCTTCCCTACATCAGTATCTCTTTGTCCTGGAACGGGTTTTTTCTCTTTAGATTTGCGAAGTAATTGTAGCAGTTTCTGAATGACTAAAGCAGAATTTGCAGCATGTTCACATTTGCTGGCAATGTGGCCATCTCCTCCACAATTGTAACAGAAAAAGCCGTCACTGCTTTTACCTGCCGATCTTATTGGAGCAACGGAACCACGGCTTACAAGGAACTCTTGAGTATTCGGACTACTCGCCCCTACACTAAGCACAGACAATTGTTTCTGTAGTTGTTCTACTTGAGCTTTTAGGGCTAGGACCTCTGCATTTAGCGGGTTGTCTGAGGGCCTTACCTCAGTTTTGCTTTTAACATCATCCCTCTCTGAGGGCCACGACAGGCTTGTGCTGCCCAGTTGGAGTCTTAACTCTCTAGCATCTACTTTCAAGTTGTCTCGATTTGACAGTGAGCCTCTCACTCTATCTTTTGCTGTCTTATCTTTCCCACTGACACCAAGCTTACGTCTAGCCGCTTCGTTTTCTTCTTCTTCTCGAATCTCATTGAGAAGTTTAAGAAACGTGGGGGGATTTTCTTTCCGTTCATGCAGCCGCAATTTCAATAGCATCAAATCTGATTCAATCGCACCCCTTAACAACTGTTCTACACGGGCACGATCAGCTCTCTGAGGAGTTAACCCTCCCCGTTTGATCACTAACGTTAGCAATCTTTCTTGTCTACGAAGAAAATTAGACAAGGCCTCCCCAGGCTCTTGTCGAAGCAAACGGAAAGCAAAATATAAGTCCTCACCCGACTCTGAGGTGCTAAAAGCACTCTCCAAAGCCTCAATATACTCAAGTGCTGTAGCATCTGTGTTGTTGGTTCTTACCGCCTTTATCACCTCTAAGGCTGGCCCTTTAAGGCTTTCCACAATACGTTTGCGCTTCTCCTTGGCGGAGCAGTCTGACTCAGAAATCATCAATCTAGCTTGCTCAAGCCAATTCTCACTATTCTCTTCACCTACTGGGTAGGCTCGAGACCAGAAAATATGCGAAAGCGACGGTAGGTTTGACCATCGCTAGTAGGCTTAGTTTTCTCCAATAAATTCCCAATGGCATGAATGATCGTCTCAGGTGATGTAACATTTGAAGCCAAGGGGTCAGTAATGCTTCTGCCCTCCCTATTTAGGAACTGAGCTAATCTGTCTGAAAAGGCATTCGTATCTTTTATCACAACAATTTCCCAGGTTTACTCTCTGCATTCACACATTCTTTTGTTGCGCGAGCCCAAACTCGACCAAAGACTTTGACCGTTTGCACCGTGTCTTCGATAAACGCAATATCGGTGTCAGCTGGCACACCAACAACAAATAGCATGTTGGGGATCAATTTTCTCATTCGCGGACCAGCTGCAAAGTTCCCGTGAAAGATCGTTCTCCGACATTTTTCTTTTACCTTTTGTTTAGAAGACAGGAGATCCCAGCGGTGTCTCCATTATGTAACCCCTATCCACCAACCATTTACACTAGGCCAGAGTTTTTTGATAAGGAGCCGAGTTCTTTTATTTATAAATTATCTTTTAACCCTGTCTTCTAATATAGATTAACCTCCAAGGAATCACTTTACCTCACCTCACAATATCATTAGTGCACTCGAATGTTTACACACTTCCCACCCCGTTGCAGGCCTGATTCGGAGCTTGAGTGCATATTGGCCGAGAATACGAAACTGGCCCCTTCGCTCCAGAGAGCAAACAAAAAGATTGTTTAGATGGTTTAGGTTACCTCAATCTGGTTGCTAGTGTGCGTTGAAACATGTCTGGATTCATCACATTGAAATGGTCCTGAGTCCCATGTGTTGCAATGTCTCCGTGTACAACAGGTGTGGTGGCTGTTTGAGCGTTGGACTCTCATAAAGTTACTGGATGATGCTCACCGCCATTTTCATCCCGGGAAACAAAAGTCAAGTCAAGTCAAGTCACATTTATTTATATAGCGCTTTTCACAATACAGATTGCATCAAAGCAGCTTCACAGTGATAACATGAAAGTAGTACAACACAGTTCAATAATATTGTTGAATATTAAATATCCCCAACTAAGCAAGCCAAAAGCAAGGCGACAGTGGCAAGGAACCAAAACTCCATCAGATTGGATGGAGAAAAAAACCTTGGGAGAACCCAGGCTAGTCAGGGGCCAGTTCTCCTCTGGCTAACAATCATAGGGTTTTAAAGAAGCTTTACAGTAAGTGCATATCAGAGAGTACCTGGAAAAAATACATTTAGTTAATCATGTAATATTTAGGGGATAACATATCGCCGGCGTTGAGTCGTCTCTTCGCAGGCGTTGAGTCGTCTCTTCACAGGCGTTGGTCTTCTCATCACAGGCGTTGAGGCATCCGAAATCCCCGTGAGAGGCAGGATACCAAACTGGAGCCTACGAACGCCATTTTTCTCGGGACAAGCGTCCCGAGATAACAGCAGAAAGGCAGATGGGAAATAATTAGCATAGCTGATGTTCATAATGATTTCCATTACACGGGAGTAGGTGTTAGAAAACCATAATCTCACAACTCTCCGCAACCCAAACTCTCCGCAACCCAACCGCAACCATACGGACCGACCCGTTTGTCTATAAGGCTGTCGAGCCCCACTGGTGCGTTAAGCAGTTTCAGTGGCAAACGGTTCCGTATGGCATAGCAGAGGACTAAAAGGTAAGCATTATGTGAATGCTTGACTAAAGAGACACGTCTTTAGTCTAGTTTTAAACTGTGTCAGCGAGTCAGAGCATCGGACCGTATCGGGAAGGCTATTCCAGAGTTTTGGAGCTAAATGCGAGAATGCCCTCCCTCCTTTCGTGGACTTATCCTATGGAATATCCTAGGAATGACCAGAAGCCTTGAATTTAGTGATCTTAGAGAACGCGGTGGATTGTAGGGCGAAAGAAGGTCCGTTAAGTACATAGGAGCTAAACCATTAAGGGCTTTATAGGTCAGTAGTAGTACTTTGTAATTGATACGGAACTTAATAGGTAACCAGTGCAGAGATGATAAAATCGGTGTTATATGATCATATTTTCTTGATCTAGTAAGAACTCTAGCGGCTGCATTTTGCACTAACTGTAGCTTGTTTATTGAGGATGCAGGACAACCAGCTAATAAAGCATTACAGTAATCTAGTCTCGAGGTCATGAATGCATGAACTAACTTTTCTGCATCAGAAACAGATAGCATGTTACGTAATTTAGCAATGTTTCTAAGGTGGAAAAAGGCTGTTCTTGTAACAGATGAAATATGATTTTCGAAAGACAAGTTGCGGTCTAGTATAACACCCAGGTCTTTTACTGTAGTGGAAAAAGTAACAGGGCATCCTTCTATATTAAAGTCGTATTGTAAGAGGTTTTGTGTGTAGTTTTTTGGACCAATAAGTAATACCTCCGTTTTATCTGAATTTAATAGCAGGAAATTACGCGTCATCCAGCATTTTATATCTTTGAGACATTCTGTCAATTTAGATGAGGTAATGTTTTCATCTGGTCGTGATGAAATATATAATTGAGTGTCGTCTGCATAACAGTGGAAATTAATTCCATGTTTTCTTATAATATTACCAAAAGTCTGTGTCTTTATCCTGAAACTCTGCTCGGTTTAAGCAGATGACAACAAGAGTTTCAGTCTAGAAAGTATGCCAACATGCACAAAGTTCAACTCTGGCCGAGCCAAATATGCAGCAATTGCAAACTTACATGAAACCGTCCGAAGTCACAACGAGCCACCTAGTGAAGAAATACGAGCAGTACTTCTGATTACTGGAAAGATTCTCGTTTTAAACACTCAAAGACAGCGCGCTAAAATCACGTCTTTTCTCCCTCTCCTCCTTTTTCTCCTCCTCTTCTCTCTAGAACTTTCTCTCCTCTTCCTCCCAACAAAACACTCCCATAGGCAAATCTGATTGGCTCTTCTTCTTCTTCTTCTTCTTCTTTGGGGTTTTATGGCGGTTGGCATCCAAAGTGTTGCATTACCGCCACCTACTGAATTAAATAGTTTTCCCAGTGCAGTATATTTACAGTGACCACCCTAAAGTTCACTGCCCGTTCTATATGTCATACTCAATGGTCTGAGATGATATAAATTCTTTCCTCAGCGTATTATCTAGTTCTTCTCCTGATATGTCCATAATGTCCAAGAATCTTCTCGCCGCATCCAACACCATCTTGATCCTCTCTGATTTCCCTTTAATTTCCACAGCACAATTGACCACCATAGCAATAAATCCTAGAAATCGCTTCTTGTCCATACCAATAATGTTATTCTGATCATCTCCCTTCTTTTCCGGCTCCTGTTCTGTTTGCACTACTGCTCGTTCCTTTCTTTCCATTCTCTTGGTAGCTTCTGCGTATGTTAGCCCTTCTTCTGCTCTGATTTTACTCACTTTTACCTGTTTAATTTTTTCAGGACATTGCATTGACCCCGCATGGTGATTTCCCGAACAGTGAATGCATTTTACTTGTTCCTCTTCACACTCCCCTTTTTCACAAGTATTTTTCCCACATCTCCCACATCTCCTGACTCCTCTACACACTGCAGCCACATGTCCATACTCCTGAAAGCAAAAACACCTTAATGGAGCTCTTTCATAAGACCTCACCCTGTAGCTTATATAGTCTAAGTATATCCTCTCTGGCAAATCTCCCACAAAAGTCAGACACACAGAAGTACTTTGTTCCCTTTCTCCTTGATGGAATCTTGTCAGTCTTCTGGCCTCACAAACTCCTTCAATGGCCCGAAACTCCTCGTCTTCCACTGACAGCGGTACGCCACTTACTACTCCTTTCTTTTTATATTCTGTCCCGAGCGGGAAGCATTTCACAACACTGTAATCTTTGTACAACTTAATCTTTAGAGCTTGTTCTCTCTGACGCCTTGACACGCATTCAATAATAACCATCCCACTCCTTGTTATTTTAATGGACCGAACATCTCCGAGTTTCTTTCCAACGAATCTTCCAACCTCTTGCGAATCCTTGAAGATCCCGTCGCTTCTTGTTACTGCTATCATACCTACTTGATATCTCTCAACAGTTCTTCCTGTCTGGCTTCCGTCACTTGAAACACTGTTCTTTTTCCTTTTCCTGTTCTCAACTCCTCTTGTATCTTCTTCAATTCCCTCGCTCTCGTCTGACTCCATTTTTTAATCTCCGCCAATCTTCACCTCCCAGAATCATCTGATTGGCTCACAAACTTGTCAGTCTATTATTTGGCCAATGCACATCAACTAACAACCCAAAATGATAGACACGTTTTTCGCATGTACACCCCAACCAAACTCTAATATAGGAAAGAAAAAAAACAATACATAATAAGCAAACATATTTCAAATTACAAAAAAATTAAATAAAGCATTTTATCATAATTTCACCCTCAGTAAATATAGACAATGACAAATATATACATCAGGGTTATACCACTATCAAATTCCGTCATGTAAATAGCGAATCCACCATGGCGTGAACACAACTGGCATTTAAAGGGAATGGGAGATGAGACTCTGATTGGTTTAACGCACGTAAATCCCAAAACACACCCATTATTACTCATTAAGAGAATAGAGACAACCCTTTTAGACCATGCGCCTGGCGCGCCAACCATTTTTCCCGTCATTAAACTAGCAAAAGTGAATTCGAACACGCCCTAAGTGAGCTTTAGACCATGCGCTTATCGTTAAAATAGGGCCCTATTAGTACACGCATGTTCAGATCTCGTGAGAATTCTCACCTACTCTTTTATGAATAGTAAGGATTCGTACATACTTATTCGCTCGCCTACTGCTTTTCCCCTACTAGTAGGGAACTATGCGGTTTCGAACGCAGCCGTATTAAAAAAACAGTAGGCGAAAAGTTTCCCTCCTCGTTTCCTCGCTCCTCCGTCCTCCATCCGCCTCCATCCTATGACCCGGAAACCGATTGAGCTCATCTTTAAGGACATCTCAATTCTCTATTTCGAGGCGAGAATCGAGGAGTGAGGAGGCTTCCAGAGGAGTCATGAGTGAGGTGTATCCTTAGCGGAAGAGTTTTATCGACAGGACGCGGAATGCGCGGCGCTGGCCGCTGGGTTCAGCGCTGCTTTTCAGATATAACGTGATTTGCGCTGCGCTATGCCAGAGCAAATTAAGTAGGCGGAGTTTTCAAAAACTTTAAGCGGGAGATCTATACGTCAGTATAATAACGTTACAGTATAATATTTTGATTGTTGTTCCTCCTTTCGGTCAGCAGCAAACTATGTATCTGTCCCGTGCTAATTATATATTAAAACACACCTGACATGCCAACTTGAATGGAGATATGTCTCCATGACACAGCTTTTCTGACGATGTCCCTATAAGACCTCAAACTTGTATAGTACAGCTCAGGAAATTCCGACACACACAGGGTGCTTCTCAATATCCCTCCTTGTTTCCTCACTCCTCTGTCCTCCATCCTATGACCTGGAAACCGATCGAGCTCAGCCATCTTGAAGGACATCTCAATTCTCTAATTGCACCGCAAGGAGGCGAGGAACGAGGTCTGAGGAAGCTTCCAGAGGAGCTATGAGCGAGGACAAGGGCGTAACTTTGGGTCTACCATTGGGGGGGTTAAACTCGCGGCATATTTATTAATTTATTTATTTACTGAATAATTTTCTTGTGCAAAAGGTAACATGCTAATTTGCTGTTCCTGTATTATAAATACATTGGCCCTCATTTATCAAAAGTGCGTACACCAAATTTCCAGCGTACACCTGGCGTACACCCAAAACCACGGTGACTTTGAAATTTATCAATATGGACGTTGGCGTATGGCACGCTCAAATCCTACGCCAGCTCAGGAGGTGGTGTACATGTACGCACGTTTTGAGTTAGTGCGGAAATGCGCAGAAAAACAATTCCTAACACCATAAAATGCACTGACAAACTAAAAGATATGATATATTATGACCCACTGTAAAACAAAAAAACAAAAACATAGTAATTATTTACTTCAGTGTTTATTTTTGTGCAACATGGACTTCAATGTTTAATTTGTGTGACTTTACCAAAGCATTTAATTTATAAGCATATGTATTCCTTCAGTTGCGAGCCTGTGCGCTTTACCCTGACGTTTCATGGTTAGGCCTATACCCGGCAGGTGCGCACGGACTGGGTTCGGTAACGAAAGGCTTTCAATGACCAACAAATAATTCAGACTGACAAAATAATAAAAAATACATTCTTCTTCTTTTAAATAATAATAATAATACAAATAATAATAATGACATTCTTCTTCTAAATAACAATAAGCGTCATTAATAATACAAATTATACTAATAATAAGAAGCATATTACAAATTGTCATGCAATTATTAATGTGAATGAATGGTAGGCCTACTCCACATCACATCATCATCATCACTATTGTACACCCCAATACATGTAACGTGATTCGAAATTGAATGCTAATTCAGAAGACGTGCTGTAAAATATTGCATTGTGATAGGTCATTTCGGCTCCACGTCAGAGAAGTTTCTCTTCTTTGCCGTCTTCCGTGTGTCCATGGCGTAAAATGAGGGCGTGGGGGAAGCGGAGACTTGGGCGTGTTATTCTAATGATGATCGTTTTCAGCCGTGGGATTTATCAAGGGCAGGTATTGCGTACACCTGGATTTCAAAGGTACGCACAGCTTCATAAATCAGGCGGTGAGAGGAGTGTAAGCATAATCTTGCGCCAACATATACGCCCGTTTCTATGCAAGAATGATAAATGAGGGCCAATGTGATACTGTATTTTATTAACATCACATTTTAAAAACTTAACATCAAATAACAGCATTAAAAACTTTCAAATAGAGAAAATGAAAGTGCAATTATATTATCACTTAGCATGAAATAAGACTCAAAAGTAGATAAAAAAAATTGTGTTTGCATTTAGCCTCTGATAACATCAAATTCAGAAACTGAGCAAATACAAGTGTGGACTAACGTTAGTTGTGCTTTAATTCATTTTGTCACTCTGCAAACTCCATGCAAAAAGAACAAAAAATAAAATTAAAATAATAATAATAATAATCTCAAATTGAGCCGGAGGTGGTAAATTCTTAATAATGTATGTTTTTTTTTTTAGGTATTTTAATAAGATACCTAAAATACGTTGCGCATACAGCTCAACTAACGCGATCGTTATAAAGGTGTTTGAACAACAAAACACATCTACTTGCACATATTTGACAATTTTGAATAAAAAAGGAAATAAAAGCAGATCATCAGTCATTCAGCTATTGTGGCTGCGGTGTGACAAGCAATGAATGACGCGTCTCCATGGGAACCATAAAGTGATACTACGATCAATAACGGTCGCATTGAAAAACTTTTAAACTTACGTGTGAAAAGGTTAAGTAAGGCTTACATTTAAATGTGTCTTTGTTTTGTTTTGAGTGTATGGTCAATAAATAAAGGAATAAAAAAGATGGGCACAAAACCTGTTTGTCGCGCCCCACTTGTCATGTTTCTATTCCCCACCAGTGGGCCGCGCCCGCGCCCCACACTTTGAGAAACGCTGAGGTAACTTAACAGCTAACTTAGCAATGGGGTACCTCCGTTTGGTCAGGATTTTTCCTCTTTTTGGCTGGTGTCGACCAGCAATGAAAAATCGTTGTCTGGCTGCCTTTCAGTGTCCTTTTCATCTTTCCATCCGTTAGCATGCACCGTCAGCTTTTTCTCCGTCTATGCTTTTTCTCCAACCAAACGACTGCGCAAAATAGTGAACAAACTTGGTAGAGAAAGCGGGTTGGGTAATACCAAGTCGTCGGTGCGGTGGGCGGGGGGTACATTACAGATTATTTAAAATATGATACTATCTTTCTTGCTGGCAAATGAATTTAATAAAGAAAACGAACAAAAGTATTCATTCGGAATATTTAATATTTATTTTAATCTGAATGATGTGATGATTTTGGGGGTGTTATATTAGCTGGATCTGATTTTTGAGGGGGTCATGACCCCTGTAACGAACGCGTTTTAAATAGCAGATCACACGTCGAAGACGCGCGTTTTGATGCAAAAGAGCACAAAGCGAGCACAAAGTGAGCACAAAGCGTTAAGAACGCGCGCTTTTATGGTAAATCTGTGTATGTGTAGCGGGATATTTCACTACAATGTAGGGGTATGTATCTATTCTGAATATCTTGGACGCCTAGGGAAATGGCAGGATCTAAATCCCCACCCCTAGGACAATTAACTCCTTTACTTATTATAAATAAGTATGTTTTAATCTGTCTTGATCAACTGTGCTTTTTTAGCAATGACTGGTGAGAAGGCGACTCCAGGACTTAAAGTGTACACGGTAGCTTTCCCAGAGTGTAATAAAATTAATTAACCCCTTTTTTTCTACTACCAGCCTACAAGACAGGAGGAATGCCCCTACTCCAAGATGACAGAGATTGTAGATGTATTTATTCTAAATCAAATAAAATAAAGGAAATGATTATAAGTGCAAAACATAAACTTTTGTTTCACATCACGTATGAATGAAAAATAAACAATATCAGAATTAAAGCTTCACTTAGCTTCAAGCTTAAGTTCAGTCTCTTTCCTTTATGCAGGAATACTCAAGTCAAACAAAATAAAATAAACAACAGCTCCAACAGAATATTCAGGTGAGAACCAGTTCAGTCAGCAGTACATAATGAATATTACATTTCACATCAGATATTTGTCTCTGTCAATCCACATACCTGAGTAATATTCACAACTCAATGTTTAAATTTTACCTCACCACAGAACTGGGCTGGCTTTGGACTGTCCAGGTATGGCAGGGAAATCAGAACAGCTATACGGAACTTGTTCAAAGATAGCAAGTCTTTTCCTTCTTCAAACACAGGAAATGAATGGTTTTTCAAAAAAAAATAAAAGGAAAAATATTATTTTCCACGAAGAGGCAGTCTCCAAATGCAGATTCACTCACTTGTGCAAACTAAATTGTCCGTACACAAGTCCATGCAAGTGTTCAATTGTTGTAGAATTACAAAGTTGTTAAGCAAAAATACTGCAAAGCGTCCAAAAATGTATTATAGAGAAAATATAGAAAGATGAAAAGCAATTCTCAGGAAAGAGGCTATATACTCAAAAATAGGGAGGAAAAAATTAAATCAAAAGAATTTCAAAGAGTCTGTAATGCCGCTTGCGTCCACAGAGCGGCGCTAATGTGTCAAAAAGGCTGGCGAGGATTTTTCTCGAAAAACAGGAAAAACCACTCGTTCTGAATCGGCTTTATTCTACATCAACAACAACAAAAAAATGATGTCCGTGATTTTCTTCTGGATGTCAACTGTATTGAAACAACAGTGAAGAAACCTCACAGTACCTCAGCTCCCTTAACTCGGAGACAAAAGGTGTGTTCGACATCGGCTGCGGCTGGATGTAAGCGATCGGCGAGAGTAGCCGCGTGCAGGCGGGGAGGAGCTGCAAACGGAGACGTGAAGTCGGACACTTTCTGGTTCCCGTAGTGACCGCTCGTGGTGTTTGTATACTTTACCACAGCTGAAGTGAAATAAATTCAATATTTGCCAAATGCACAGATGTTTCAGACACATTTTCATTCAATACTTTATGTACTGCTTCATACTGCATCTGTTTGAACAAGAATAAAGTTCAAAATAGCCACTATCAATGAAGTGCAGTCGACGTTTTTTAATCACTTTTATTTTGATAAACATAACACAATATAGCCTAACATCACGACTACATGAAAAGAGTGTTTACTGTTATAAAAAACTGATTTGTGTGAACTAAAGGTGTGAGAATAAACACGAAACGCACGTGATCGTTGTCATGCGGTGAATCCGGCCAATCGTGGAACAGCTGTGTCGTCATCAGAGCTCGTGCAGCCCAGAGCAGCCGCTCTTCAGAAGCTGCGCTGGCTGAGTCCTCCGGCTACTCTCGAATCGCTCTCGCGGTACTTTGATGGCATACGTCACAGTCACGTGGCGTCGGCGCTGTATCAAGTCGGACAAAATTTCTAACCGGCATGCACTGCTTCAAGTCTGCCGCCGATCGGTCTGCGCAGAGCTGCATGAAGTCGAAGTCAGGCAGTCTGACTGACTGACCTAGAGATTGGCATGGTGTTATTTCAGTTAGCCTAATAGCTGGTTTGATTTGCATTTAAAGATGATCTTATGGAAAGTACCCCATGCCAATCTCTAGGTATGGTGAAGGGAATGTGATGATGTGGGATATTTTAATTCCAAAGGCCAAGGGAACTTTATCAGGATGCATATTATCCTGGATCCATGAAATAACTGGCCTTTAAAAATAAAAATCTGCCTGACTCTATGGGAATTTAACATAGGGGGGGCCTGACTTATGCACCCTGTATTTTAAGGAAGAACATTTATTTATTTATGATACATTATTCATACACAAAGAAAATTGGTGTCCTTAAAGGTTGGATTTTTCCTCATTTTTCTAATTAAGGCATTAAGATCAATTTCCAAAAGATGATTTTTTATTCCTCTTTTTAGGCAACTTTAGCATGGGGGTAATAACTTATTCACACCACTGTATCTTATACCACAGAGCTGTTGAATGCTTGATTCTGATTGGTTGAGAACGTTCTAAGGTGCGCAATTATTTTCAGGGAAACGCACGGCTAAAGTAGTTCCAGGCAGGTTTGACCGCATTACAGGTCCAATCAATGTTGGGGGGGCACAGTTGCAAGTATGGCAGCTGAGAAGGCCATTCTTTGTGTTCTTTGTGAAGAATTTTCGGAGCCTGATGAAGTCGGTATAAATATGTGTTTAATACTACAAAATATGCCCGATGTTACAGTTACTGCACTTGCCGCCCAGAACACAAGAGAACATCCCAATAGAGTGAAGGGATTTGTGGAAACTGAAATGGAACCACAGATCTTACCTAATACAGACTAAAATACATCTATTTAGCCTCACATACTAACTTTATTTGTAGTTCATACTGTTTTAATACACTGCATTTTCTTTCTCATTTTTAGGAAAAGCACTTAATTACCATTGTTTATTTCTATACCAAATGTCATACACTTGCAATGAAGCTAAAAATATAAACAACTACATCATTATGTTGATATCCTATATTTTTACAATAAAACTTACGACAAACATGTCTTCTAATATCCTCAGTTGTTGCGTATACCGAGCTGCATCGAACACATTTATAAAATACTTTCTTTGAAGCCATTGTGCGAGTTCACTTTAATACTTTATACAAGTGCTTTATACATGTTGCTGCTGATTGGACTGCAGTTCTGACACACCCACCAAACAAGAGAAAACTTATCTCAAACCCCGTTGCACACCGGTGCATGCCGTTTCCAGGAAGTGTTCAACCCGGAAACCGTAGCAAAACGTTGCGCACCGTTTTGAACTTGAACGTGCCCCTGACCAGGCGTTTATGAATACTTTGGCTTGCCATACAGCGCAGCGCATTCCGCGTCGTGTGTGAAAGGCTCATAAACGTATAAATTCTCCCCCTTCCCATCGTCACAATAATTTTAATTTATACTTTACCTTTGCAGTTTATATAAACCACACATCTCACATATTTCAACAGGGTATCTTGCTTTATTATTATTTATTATGAAAATCTTAAATAACCAAACTTCCACAACATAAGGGCAGATCCTTTGAGCGCTGCTGATGACGCTGTGAAGTGACGCTCGAGTGATCAAGTATTCCAATATATAAAAAAAGCTTTCATTCGATTCCTTCGTCCTCCTTTTCTTTCCTTGCAGCCTTCCCTCGTATCCTACAGGGGGTGGAGCTGAGACGCAAGGAAATGAAACGAGGATGCACAAATAAGAATTGAGAAGCACCCACTGTGTGTAGCGATTTGGCTCATGTGATTTGTTTCGTGCTTCAGAACTTCTGTTAAGGGAACATAGTATGAGAACACAAGATCACATATTGAGAAATGGCCTATGTCATCATCAACCGTTGGAAGTTCAATTCCAACCCTGCGTCCCAATGTGCATAATATCCATCCTAAATATGTGAGATTAGAAAAAGTGTGTCACAAAGCATATTAGAAGAGTATGCCAAAAGTATGAGGCGCCACGTAGGATTTAAATCAAACCTCGCTTATCAATACATGCATAACACACGTGCATATGCACCTATAAATTACTCGCATATACATGTATACTATTGGATGTTCAAAATACATATATAAAATACACGTGCACACTAATATGAAATTCATACCAATACATATTATGTTAGTAATGAATGCATATAAACTTGTGAATAACTTGCATACACCTATAAATACTCGCATATACATATAAACTTCCATGCACATACACCTATAAACACTCGCACATACATACACCCGATGCGCGCATACACATCCATAAAACACTCGCGCATACCTACAAAATAAAACGTGGATGCATGCTTTAGTTGTGTATATATGTATATGCGAGTGATTTCATATGTGGATGTGCGTGAACTTTTCAGTGTAAAGGGAAGTCATTTCAGTGTAAAAGGAAGTCATTTATTCTTCTTCTTCTTTTGGAGTTTTATGGCGGTTGGCAAACCAGCTAAAAGGTGCATTTACCGCCACCAACTGGACAGGAGTGTGAAGCGTCAACACAGGGGGCGCAGAGATATCACGCAACACCTGAAATAAAGCTTGCCACAAAGAACCTTTCTTTTACTGTCTATGCAAAGAACCGGCGAAAGTAATGATTATGCATGAAACATTTGAATGGTTGTTATAGTTCATAAATTGATAAAGTTGACGATGCAGACTCGCCATCTTCGCTGTAGTGAACGCGCCTAGAGAGAAATGCACACTTCATATGAAGTGTGAACGCGTCGGCGCCTCTGTATCCTGATTAGCCTATATTGTCCACTATATTTGCTTCTTATTTATTAATCCAGGCAAATTTGTTGATGAAACATTGATTAAAATTAACATACAATTTATAAAAAAAACGAAATAAACTTTAAAGAAAGGCTGTCTACAAAATAAAACTTTAAGTAGTAAGTGGTCAAAATCATGTCTGACCCATTCCAAATGTTTTCCGATAGCCTATATCTCATGATCCTATCTTACTCATCTCATGCGGTTCCCTTTTCATATAATCAACATAGATGAAAAAAAAAAAAAAAACATTATATTATTTAAACATAAATATAAAAATGTTTAAGTTTTTTAACTTATAAGCGTCACACCGCTCCGCTTTGCTCACATGCTCTGGTGTGCAGGGATGGGCAGTATTTCAGATACATGTATTTAAAATATGTATTTGAAATACAAAATACTATTTTGTATTTTGAAGCCTTTGGGGAAAATCAAATGTAATTTGTATTTAAATACATTTAAGATGAGTATTTTTGTATTTTCAAAATACATAAAATACTTTTTGCCAGTCAACCTCTTTATCCAGGTGCTGGTTTCGTGCATCAACTAGTTCAGACTCATTTATAATTTTAATGAACTTATAGAAACAAATAAACTTTACATAAAATAAATATAAAATTACTATACTTAAAAAATAGGGGTGTAACAATATCGTGTCACAATATATCGCAATACAAAAATGCAACAATATGTATCGTGGATAATTCACCCCCCAAAAAAAACTAATGTGTGAGAAAAAATTCTAGTTTACAGAGTTTTAGTGTCAGTACTACATTTAACTACTATATAGTGTTGAATATAATAATAATGCAATTATTAGGGAATATTTGTGGGTCCTGATAATGCCAAATGTCTGATGTTAAAGGGATAGTTCACCCCAAAACTCTGTCAGCTCACCCTCATGTTGTTCCAACCCCGTAAGACTTTCGTTCATCTTCAGAACACAAATTAAGATATTTTTGATTGAATCTGAGAGCTGGATCACTCCTCCATACGCTTCATTTCCTTCTCTGTTGGCCTCGAGATAGTTGTAGTGTAACAGCGCAGCGCTTCTGTGTTGTATGTCACACGTAGGCTCACTATTGGCCGACGCTGGTCATGTGTGTGATGTGTGTGACGTACAACCCAGAAGCGCTGCGCTGTTACACTACGTGAAATCTCGAGGCCCACAGAGTAGGAAATAAATAGTTGAATAAAGTCGTTATTTTTGTTTGTTTTTTGTGCACAAAAAGTATTCTTGTCGCTTGATAAACTTAAGATTGAGCCACTGTAGTCACTTGGACTATTTTAACGATGTCTTTAAAAACTTTTGGACCGGCCAGTTTCGATCCCTTAGAAGCCTATGGAGGAGTGATCCAGCTCTCAGATTTATTCAAAAATATCTACATTTGTGTTCCGAAGATGAACGAAAGTCTTACTGGGCTGGAACAACATGAGGGTGAGTAATTACTGACAGCATTTTCATTTTGGGGTGAACTATCCCTTTAACTGTAAAGTAAAGTATGTGGCCTACATTATTTGGCCACATACATATCTAGTCATTGAAAGAGTGCAAGCATATTCGTCTTAAATAATTCTGTTTTCAGCTTCAGAATCATGAATATTATTGTTATTCTGGTGTCTCTATTGTCCTGTGCTTTGGGTTTCCAGCACAGAGTCCAAACCTATTCATTTACACACACAATGTAATATCAAATTTAGCATTTTAATCAACAGTACATTTTTTGTTAACCTTTTTATCATATGTCTTGGAGTATCTCAATAATATCGTATCGTGAGTTCAGTATCGTGATTTGTATCAAATCGTGAGATGAGGGTATCGTTACACCCCTACTTAAAAAGCATTGGACTACCCGCAAAAAAAAAAAAAAAAAGCTTCAACAGAGTTTGAAATTCAGTTTTTGCTGTTGTATTAAAACTGATATTGAGAATTGTGAAACCACGATATATATTGTTACTGTGAAGTCAGATTTTGGGTCATATTCTTTGCTAGAAAGCAGAAAAGGTTCCCACAGTTTTACATGCAGTATGAATTTTTTAATAGTGTTCACCACAAGTAATCGACTACATTGTAACCTGGTCAGAAATAAGTATATAAATGGCTGCTATTTTGCACAAGTTTATTTGTAATGTCCAGCAATTAGGCCTATGTAGTTTCTTTATTCACTGTGACCTATGCCTGCACTGGATGGCCAATTTCACATGTATTTTGTGTATTTTCAAAATACAAAATACTGTATTTGTATTTAAATACATTTTTCCACACAGTATTTTGTATTTGTGTTTTAAATACATTTCAATGTATTTATGCCCATCTCTGCTGGTGTGTAGCCTATAGTAGCCTATACATGCATGTGTGTGTGGTGGAGGGCTGCGATTTTCAAATAATAATCAAATAATACCCATCGATCTTCGAATATTAGCTGTGCTTGAAAATTTCGTTTTGTATAAATTGTATCTTCATTTTAATCAATGTTTCATAAACAAATTTGTCTGGATTAATAAATAAGAAGCAAATATAGTGGACAGTGATCAGGACACGCGACGCCGGCGTGTGAACTGGAGCGCGTAAATTAACCGAAACTCAGCGTATAAACTACTTGCATCACAGACCTGTATATCTATAGAAAGCTTGAAATGTGTACTTTTAAACAAAACAATTAAAAACTAAAGGAAATTGGCTACTCTCTGCTTATGTAGGCTAATTCATATGAAGTGTGCATTTCTCTCTATAGGCGCGTTCACTACTGCGAAGATGGCGAGTCTGCATCGATTTATGAACTTTATCAACCATTCAAATGTTTCATAATCAATACTTTCGCCGGTTCTTTGCATAGACAGTAAAAGAAAGGTTCTTTGTGGCAAGCTTTATTTCAGGTGTTGCGTGATATCTCTGCGCCCCCTGTGTTGACGCTTCACACTCCTGTCCAGTTGGTGGCGGTAAATGCACCTTTTAGCTGGTTTGCCAACCGCCATAAAACTCCAAAAGAAGAAGAAGAATAAATGACTTACTTTTACACTGAAATGACTTCCTTTTACACTGAAAAGTTCACGCACATCCACATATGAAATCACTCGTATATACATATATATATACACAACTAAAGCATGCATCCACGTTTTATTTTGTATGTATGCGCAAGTGTTTTATGGATGTGTATGCGCGCATCGGGTTTATATGTATGTGCAAGTGTGTTTATAGGTGTGTCTGCATGGAAGTTTATATGTAGGCTATATGCGAGTGTGAATAGGTGTGTCTGCGTGCAGCGAGTGTATATGCATGTGTGAGTGTTTATAGGTGTATGTGCATGGAAGTTTAAATGTATATGCGAGTATTTATAGGTGTATGCGTGCGCGTCAAGTTTATATGTATAATATATATGCAAGTTATTCACAAGTTTATATGCATTCATTACTAACATATGTATTGGTATTAATTTCATATTAGTGTGCACGTGTATTTCATATATGTATTTTGAACATCCAATAGTATGTATGTATATGCGAGTAATTTATAGGTGTATATGCACGTGTGTTATGTATGTATTGATAAGCGAAGTTTGATTTAAATCCTACGTGGCGCCTCATACAAAAGTCCCCGGATGGACCACTATTTCCAGAAGATTTGTGATACTGATCCGTTCACACTCTTACTAGTACCTATTAAATAGATACCAGTACTTATTCATTAGATACTAGTACTTATTTCCATAGTGACTAGTAACTATTATTTTGTTACTAGTAACAAATTGAATTTTTTGCCATTGACTTCTATGGGGATCTGTCATTCAGATATCAACTATTCAGTTCTGACTAGTATGTATTCCAATTGTGACTAGTACATATATATAGTTATTCGTTAGGTACTAGTACTTATTTTTTAGGTACCTATTACTAGATAGTACTAGTATTTATTCAATAAATACTAGTACTGAGTCATTAGATACTACCTATTAAATAGATACTAGGACCTATTAAATTGACACTACTTATTCATTAGCTACTAGTACTTATTCATTGGCTACTAGTACTTATTAGATACTAGTATCTTTTGTAATTGTTATTAGTAACTATTCTTATCTTACTAATCAAAACTGCTTTTTTACTAGTCTTATGTTATGACTAGTCAGAACGGCCACTGTAGAGTTGAATTCAAAATCTTACTAGTAAAATAAAAAATCTTACTAGTAACTGTCAGGTTTTGTACAGGTTGCTGAAGACGAGGGAACAGAATTTCAATGCAGCTGGTTTATTCACAAACTCAGGTTACAGGAAAATACAGGAACTCAGGAAAATACCAGGAACTCAGCAAAACACAACGATACATGGACGACGACCCACAAACACTGAGGGAAAACACAGGGCTTAAATGAACTGGGGTTAATGGGAAAATTAACTAGACACAGGTGTCGGGAATTATACCACAGACAGGGAAAACCTAACAGGACTAAACCAAAAACCACAAAGATAGGGGGAAACAAGATCACAACACAGAACAGAACACATTAACAATGTGAGAGTAACATTTGGAATAAATACTAGTATCTAATAAATAGTTACTAGTATCTATTTAATAAGTACTAGTAGCTAATTAATAAGTACTAGTATCTAATGAATAGGTACTAGTATCTAATGAATAAGTTCTAGTATTTAATGAATAAGTACTAGTATCTATTTAATAGGTACAAGTATCCAATGACTTAGTACTAGTATTTATTGAATAAGTACTAGTATCTAGTAATAGGTACCAGTATCTAAAAAATAAGTACTAGTACCTAATGAATAACTACTAGTATCTAATATATACTAGTCACAATTGGAATACATACTAGTCAGAACTGAATAGTTGATATCTGAAAGACAGATCCCCATAGAAGTCAATGGCAAAAAATTCAATTTGTTACTAGTAACAAAATAATAGTTACTATTATTACAGATAATAATATTACAGATGCAAAAAGGCATGAGCCTATGTCAATTCCATCAGACATACCACCTATCAACCCACCAGAATACCAAATGGAGGTCTGTGCATCTAAGTGGAAAGAGGTAGAGCAGGCTGTGAGAAAGGCAAGGGCTTCATCATATCCAGGGCCTAATGGAGTTCCGTACAGAGTGTACAAGAGTGCTTCAGGAGTTCTGCGAATTCTGTGGAAATTGATAAAAGTGGCATGGGAAAAACAGGTTGTACCTAGAGCATGGCGCAGAGCAGGTGGAGTCTTTATACCTAAAGAAAAAGATGCTACAAGCATCAGTCAGTTTCGTCCTATTTCACTATTAAACGTTGAAGGTAAGATTTTCTTCAGCATTATTGCCCAAAGATTGTCCACCTACCTATTAAAGAATGGCTTCATTGACACTTCAGTTCAAAAAGCGGACATTCCAGGGTTCTCATGATGCTTAGAACACATCAATGTTATCTGGCAACGAATTCAGTCAGCTAAAAAGGAGAGGAAGGAGCTCCATGTGACATTCCTGGATTTGGCTAATGCATATGGTTCAGTGCCATGCACATGAGCTTATTTGGGCAGCATTTGATTAAATGTACCAATGTCAATAACAAATTTAGTGAAAGCCTATTTTGGAGATTTGCAATTTAGTTTCTCAACTCCAAAATTCAGCACTGCATGGCAATGGTTAGAGGTTGGAATAATGGCAGGATGCACCATTTCTCCACTGGCTTTTACCATGGCAATGGAAGTAATCATTAGGGCATCAAGATGGGTAGTAGGAGGAGAGCGCTTGGCTTCTGGGATGCGACTACCACCAATCAGAGCATACATGGATGACATGACAACCATGACTACAACAGTAGCCTGCACTAATCGGTTATTGGGGAAGTTAACAGATAATATTGAATGGGCACGAATGCAATTTAAGCCCTATAAATCAAGGAGCATCTCGATAGTTAAAGGAAACGTAGTAGATAAAACATTCTTCATTAATGGTGAGGCAATACCAACAGTTTCTGAGAAGCCAGTGAAGAGTCTTGGGAGATGGTACGATGGGGATCTAAAGGACACAGTTCGAGTGGGAGAAGTTAGACAAGCAGTGGAAGGGTTGAAGAGCATAAACAGCTGTCCTCTACCAGGCAAACTAAAACTCTGGTGCTTTCAGTTTGGTCTACTGCCGAGGTTGCTGTGGCCACTGACTGTGTACGAGGTTTCTTTGACAACAGTGGATAAGCTGGAAGCGTTAATAAGTTCATACATCAGGAAATGGTTGGGAGTTCCACGCTGCCTCAGCAGAGTGGGACTTTATAGTAAAGGAATATTGCAGCTGCCAGTCTCTGCTTTAACCGAGGAGTTTAAGTGTGCCAAGGTCAGACTGGAAATTACCTTAGTAGAGTCACGCGACAAATGTGTAAGGGAGGCAGCCCCTGTGTTAAAAACTGGTAGAAAGTGGTCAGCAAAGAAATCTATAGTAGAGGCAAAGGCTGACCTTCAAATTGGGGATATCGTGGGACAGGTACAGCATTGAAGAGGGGGTTTTGGGCTCAGTTTAGCTCCTCCTAAATGGCACAAGGCAGGCCCAGCTCAAAGGAGGAAGCTGGTAGTCAACGAGGTGCGAAAGCAGGAGGAGAGGATGAGGTGTATAAAGGCCATTTCCCAGGCCAAGCAGGGAGAGTGGATGAGATGGGAGAGTGTGGAACAACGCAAGATGGGCTGGCAAGACCTTTGGTCAATGGAAGAGAGTAGGATCAGTTTCCTTATTAGGTCAACATATGATGTTCTCCCATCACCGCAGAACCTAAACCTCTGGGTAGGAGAGGATCCCTCTTGTCCTTTGTGTTCATCACCTGCCACATTAAGGCACATTTTGACAGGATGTAAGGTGGCTCTTAGCCAAGGTCTGTTTACTTGGCGCCAAGACCAAGTATTGCGATTTTTGGCTTTAGCATTGGAAGGCAAGCGTAGTATGACCAATAAGTTGCCGCCTGTTCTAGCAAAACATTACACGCAGAAGACAATATTCCTCCGCCCAGGCGAGCAACCACCAAGAAAAAGTGTTAACACCAATTCTCGCCCAGGACAACTGGAAGCTGCTGGGGACTGGAAGATGCTGGCTGATCTTGATCAACGGCTTATTTTTCCACCTGAGATTGCCACCACTAACCTACGACCAGATATTGTTTTGTGGTCTGGATCAGCACGCATTGTTCAACTGATAGAATTAACAGTGCCATGGGAGGATGCGGTAGATGAGGCATATGAGAGGAAGAAACTGCAGTATGCTCATCTGGCCACTGAAGCAGAACAGCGAGGATGGAGAGTCTAGGTTTATCCAGTGGAAGTGGGTTGTCGAGGTTTTGTGGCACACTCTACAACCCGGTTCCTCAGAGACGTCGGATTCAGTGGCCAAGAGTTGCATCGCACAGTAAAGAACTTATCTGAAGCAGCAGAAAGGAGCAGCAACTGGCTGTGGTTGAGACGGAAAGATTCTAGCTGGCTGTGTACAGGCCGCCACGCTACGGTTTCGTAGAATTCTTGAAAACTTGAAGAGTCTGTTGGTTTATTTGTATATGTTGTATAGTATTTACAGTCATTACGTTCCTGTGTATATTGCGTGAATGACGGGTGGTTGGGCAGATATTGTGTTTTGCGGTAGGTGGTATGCCATACGGAACCGTTGCCACTGAAACTGCATTAACGCACCAGTGGGGCTCGACAGCCTTAGGGCCGTTACATAGTCAACGCGAGCAACGCGAGCAAGCAACGCGAGCGACGCGAGCTACGCGCTCCTTTTCATAGTACACAAGCGTCACCGGCGATGCATGAAATGCAATACACCGATCACGCAGCAGGGGGTAGTAGAGTCTAGAGTCGGGTCACGTAATATTCAGATCAAAATGGCAACTGAAGAGGAGTGCATATTGCTGATTTTACATCGGCGGCAACAAAGGATGTATACGAACAAGCTTGCATAACTTTTCCCCTTCGCCCGCCATTGTATTCAAATCTTCTTCTTCTGTAAACATAATAATATACCTTTTTATGTACATTACTTGCAATGTCGCCCCCACCGACAACGCATAGTATTGCGTGCATCGGCGCGTCGCGTATCAAAAACTAGGATGACACATTTGGCTACGCATCGACGCATAATGGCGGCCGAAGCGTAGCGATGTGTAGCCTTGCGCACGCGTATGCGTACCGATGCGTTGACTATGTAAGGGCCCTTAGTCAAACGGGTTGGCGCGTATGGTTGGGTTGCGGAGAGATTGTGGTTAGGTCTCAGCAGCAGGAGGAATGTAGAGGTCAGTAAGCTGGGCTGAGTTGAGCGGGGGACGGAGGGGGGTGACTCTGGGACGCCAGAGTCACTGTCGAGCCCTCTTGAGGTGTTGTGGGCTAGTCGACGAAACACTGAGGACGGAAGGTGCCCACTTGAAGACCCTAGAGATGTCCCCTACTCGGCTCAATCCAGACGGTTGTCGTGCTGGTCCACTAGGGAGACCACACTGTAGTTGCAGCCGTCGTGTATGCTGACGCGCCAAGTACACTGCAGCCGTTAACGCCGGACAGAAGGGGAGTCACACCACCATATGGAAAGAAGCGTAAATGGATGAAGCATAGTTTACTGTAAAGCTACGTCTTAGTGTTGCTTATCTTGGCGAAAGCCGAGTACAAATCAGCATGAAGTTTTAACATCTACTCTCGTGTAATGGAAATCATAAATGCATCATGCAAAAATATGAGGAGTCTCAGCATTAAAAACCCACCACTGGCAGATCAACATGCTACTTCTTTTCTCTTCAATATGGTAGGAAATTAAATGAAATGTAGAGGAGGTTAACTGTGACGAGATGGTTGACAGGCCAGTTTACAGTGACAGGATGCACATTATTATACAACAATGCATCGGTTAAAGATGCAATTTTATGACGTAATGGTATGTCCCAAATCTTGTCTTATACTACACCCTAAAAGTATATTCTCTTTTTGTGAAGAAACACTTTTGTGTGTAGCAGTAGGCGGCGAATTGGTACAACGCAGCCTGTAAGCTTTAAAGTTGTCGTTCTCACTTATGGATAGTTCACCCAAAAATGAAAACTCTGTCATTAATTAGTCACCATGTTGTTCCAAAGACGTAAGACTTTCATTCATCTTCGGAACGCAAATGAAGATCTTTTTATTGAAATTGAGAGCTTTCTGTCCCTCCAATGACAGGCTGCGCAACAACTACTTTGAAGCTTCAAAAAGTTTTCTGAAGAGACACGATCGCTTTATATGATGAAGAGATTGAATTTAGAATTTTATACTCAAACTTTGATCAGCGAACAAACAAGCTCATCCGAACCTGCTTGACAAGCGAGAACAAACTTCATTGGTTTAATATCTAGCACCATCAGATACCGGCGTTCACATTAACATTTTGCATGTCACACCTATATCTGTCTTTCTGTTAATAAAATGTCAGTTCCAGTGCAGTTTCAGCCTCTTTGTTTAGAAGGAAAACTTATTACATTTTCAATTTCTTTAAAATATGCAAGAACTCATTTGAGGATGGACAAACATTGATATTGAGGAGACCAAAGGCACCCAATCAGAGAACAAGAACATTTTATTTACAGCATGTTGAAATCATATTTAGGAAACCATGAAATACATTAAAACAGAGATCAACATTAATTGAGGCACACGTTTCACAGATGGAGAGCTAACATAACCTAAGATATTCAGAGTGGCTAAAGAGCTTTTTATTAAAAGCTACTCAACAGTTTCTTTAAATGTGTGATTTTAAAAAATTGTCTGATGCTATAAAAAAAAAAAAAAGTAATGGGATAGTTTGGTTCCAGACTAAAGCTAATTTTAGACCTCCAAGTTTTATTTTAAAGAAGTTAATCTCATTTTAAACTATGTTTTAGTCCAGGGCTGCGTTTCTCAAGCGCATCGTGAGCTAAGTTGATCATGAGACCATTGGTGGCAATGATTCAATGATCTTCTTAGGCTTACGATACTTTTGGGAAACAGCCAAGGATCCAGGACTCTTCTGGGTCTAACAAAGGAGAACGCATGAAGTGTGAAGGCAAAAAGAATCAAATGTAAAAAAAAAAGCATAAGGACATTAGGACAACTGGTGATGGTAGTGTGCAAGATGTCATCCACTGCTTTTAATACTTCTTCCACTCTACATCCTCAGGTGGGTTCATCTCTACTTTCCGTTTACCAACATCTATCCAATTGGTGCTGAGGACTGTGCCTCCTGATTCCATCTGTGGGAGAGTATTGAAAATGTACAACTTTACTAAAGTTGTATGACAGCAGAAGGGATTGAAATGAGGATGAATGTGTCATGTTTGTTGAATGAAAGACAGCAGCTCAGATTTCAGTAGACCACCATTCTATGAAGTCTTGACACATAGAATCTTGTTAATTGAGCAGAATAGAATTGGACCATTAAATACATTTTCAATTTTTTCATTTTCCCAGAGAGTTACTAAACTGCAGAGACACAGAGACAAAAATATGTTTGCCGTTTTCTAAATAATGTTTATCAAATCTTAATTCAGTCTTGGTGGTTCTTTTCTAGTTTACTGTTCTAAACTGCACACAAATTATACCATTTAAAAAATGTGGGCATACGACGTGAGAATAGTGCTGGGCGGTATACCGGTTCATACCAAATACCGGTGTTTATTTTTGTTATGATATGAATTTTTAATATACCGCAATACCTGTGTATGTCGCCTAAACAACTTTGGGAATGCTTTGTGTACAGCCGTTACCGGGGAAACCGTTATTTCTGCCGCTCCTAAAGCGCCTCCTGCTAGCACCTCTTTGTTAACAGCATCATTTTGTGGGGCCTTGCAAACCTGTATTAATACTAGTGTGGATTTTTTCTACAATATTCACTCGGTAAAGTGTGATAGAATGCCCTATTTTACTGCCATGACACTTGAAGTCAATCTACTGCAGATTTCCACTCTCAATCAGTAGAAAATGTGGTTAACACCCAGTCATGCTTGAAAAAAAGAATAATACCGCCATATACCGTGAAACCGGTACAATTTTGAAAAATACCGGGATATAAATATTTGGTCATACCGCCCAGCACTATGCGAGAACATCAAAAGAGATATCAAAATCTATGCGTACTTGAGCAGCCTTGAAATACTTACAAAGGACTTGTTCATTGCCCGCTTGACCTCATCCGAGCCGTCTGAGTAGATCTGCTGGAACAGCTTGTTGAGAGCAGCATCCCCCTCCACCTTCTCGCTCTTTTCCTCCTCTTTTATTTCACCTACCAACTTGTCCCAGTTGCGTGTGTAGTGGGAGGATGATGGGTACTGGTCTAATAAATTTAGATGGAAATAACAACAACTTAATAATAATAATAATAATATAATAATAATAACCTGGTTTAACCCACTTTGGCATTAACATAAAATGCTGGCTTTATTCTGTGCTTTTCAATACTGACTGGGAGTAAAGTGCTTCATGTTAGAAACTGTGCCTTCTCCTTGCAGTTTCTCCCACTGTGTGGCTGCAGTCTTCTTCATCTTAATCTCTATCTGAGGAAAGAAGAGGGGGAAAAATAGGAAGATTACAGATTTAGAGATTAAGTGCCTTCGCACAGAATGCATGCTTCAGAAGAGCAGCAGGAATTGTAAGAACCATGGCAATCAATTAGGGTGTGTTTAATGGAAATGACTAATCTTCAGAGGTGGGAGTAAGTCACACATGTGCAAGTCACAAGCAAGTCTCAAGTCTTAACCTTCGAGTCTCAAGCAAGTCCAAGTCAATTTTTTATAAAAGCAAGTCAAGTCAAGTCACTGCCTTATGTCAAGCAAGTCAAGTCAAGTCACTGCCTTATGTCAAGCAAGTCAAGTCAAGTCGTAGCTTGGGTCACAAGTCATACAAACGTTTGATGATTTCACTGAATTTATATATTAAAATAAGTTAAAACTACATAAGTTGTGGACTATGGTTTATTTGCAACATTTTTTTTTTTAAATATGCATTTCCACATACAGCTGAGTGGTTACTACAATAAAAATCTAAAAAATAAAAAATAAATACAATTTCAAACTACATAGCCTAAAATGTAAATGTAACTGAAATTAGGCCAACATTAAAGCATGAAAAAATAAATATGCCTCAAACATTGCAGAAGACCATTAAAAGGTATTAAACAATTCACAATTCAAGTATAATGGTTCCTATGCCACCAAATGGCATTCTTCAAACTGGCATCCCCTTTATATAGACCAATTTCCAGCCGACGTCACAGTTGCGTCACGGCACTAGCTGGTGGCAGAACAAAGGGAAAACTGGAGGCGGCAAATACAAACCAGCACAGATTCGGCTACAAAATAAGGATCTTAAATTATTCTTCTTATTATTAAATGTCATCTTGTTGTGTTGTTGGGTGCAAGAATCAATGAAAAATGAATATGCTTTATCTGCATTTTTTTTATTTCTAGAAAATATTCACCTCATTAAAATTGCACCGTAATGTCACTCTTTACATTGTCGTCTTCATCGCGCTGGCTCAGCAGAACTGCGGATCGTACCACACAAGTCTTGTACTTGACCATTCAGCACATAGTTATAGGCATCTAAAAATGTATGTGCCCTCTGTTTCTCTATCAGGTAGGTGTAGAAGTCAGGCCACTCAACCGGAGGTAGCGTTAACGTTAATACTGTCAGATCCTCAATCAATGAGTGTAAGGGTCGGCCAATCTGGTTCCGTCCGTTAAAATTAACTTTTGCAAAAAACAATCGTGGTCCTGGACAGTGAGCGACCTTGCACATTAAGATAAAATCGGATTTTCTCCAGCCATTGTTAAAAACAAGCTAACAAAACTTGCAGACTTTACGTTAGTGAAGCGGCCAGAGGGATCGTTCTGCCACCACCTAAGCTCCGCCCACAGAAAAACGTCACCATGTTTACCAACTGAAAATTGGTCTATAAGTTATATAACAGCCGTTGGCATTTAGCCTATTATGAAGTTAAAACCGCCAATAGGTGGCGCCAAATCACCGTCTTAATGTACGAGTCATAGAAGCAGTCAACTGATTTGTTCAATATGACAGATTCGTTCTGGAACTAAGCAACTAGGTCACTGAATCACAAATACACATAACTCTTTCTGTGGCTTGTTTGGAACTATTGTCATTGGAGAAATAGAGCAAAAACAGAGAATATTTAGAAAGATTATGTCTAAAATGTCACATCACAATATTCACTCTTTGTTTACTGAACTGTTTTATAAAATCATCACATTTGCAATCGCGCCAATAATCTGGAAATATTTTTTTATATAGGCCTATGTTATAATTATGAAAATAACTCAGCCATTTTTCCACCACATTTTGAATTTTGGGTGCATATTAATTCTGCTGGCATTTTTTGCCACCAACCCCCTGATAACATTAAGAGAAACATAAACGACAAAACTAGCAGTTTTCTATATTGTTTTTCGTCATTGGAAAGAACAACATTTTTGTCTTTAAAGCATGATTTAAAAAGAAATGTGGCAAATGTTATACAAAACATATACCATCATTAATTATCATTTGAATATTGACAACATTAAGCTACATTTGAAAACATAATTGTGTATAAAGAGGCATGCTGTTTTGACCAATATTATTCTCACTAGATTTAAAGATAGTCAAATTAACTATAACAAACAGGTTAAACAAGCAAAGCTTACTTTTAGACGTGGTGAATGAAGTTCGACTGTTCGAGGTTGTGATGGTCGTCCGATATCCCTTGCCAGTTATTATGCGTACAACAAATCTTCTTGCATGAATATGGTCATTTTCTAGTGTTTAAATCCAAAAAGAAACGATGCTGGGAGATGTTTTTGTATTTAGCGCGCTCACCGCGATGTAGACTATTTCTGGGCTTGTGCAGAGTCACGCAATCGCGCAGAATCTGATGACTGACGTCAATGGTTCCGTTGCTTTCATTTTGTTTATCAATTGATGTTGCGATGATTTATATAAAAATTTATATCAAGTCATTCTCGAGTCATACAGTTCAAGTCAAGTCAAGTCTCAAGTCATTGGATCTCAAGTCAAAGTCAAGTCGAGTCATTTTCTTAATTTAGTCAAGCAAGTCTCAAGTCCTTAAATTTGCGACTCGAGTCAAGTCATGTGACTCGAGTCCCCCATCTCTGCTAATCTTAGCTTAATTACAAAACATTTGTGGTTCCTGATAAGGACACGCAATAGAAACAAGAGCTCTGGTGGTGACATTTGTAGGGATGTGAATGGTTAAAGAAAATAATGTTTTTGATCCTCGATTCCAGTTCTGTAGAGCTTCATTAACAATTTAGTACTTAGAAAAGAATTGCAATTTCATTATCAAACAACAATTTAAATGATTAATATAAAACAATTCAAAAAAAGGATATTTTATTTGTTATAAATTACTGCTAACAAAACTCAGTGTGCATATTATACTCCTGAGTTCCAAATATGAGGTGAGACAGGAAAAACTCCTATATTTATTCATCACTGTGGGAAAGATCCACGAATACAGTGTGACAAAATGTTGAGCTGGACAAATCAGGAAATGGCTATAAGAAAATAGTGTAATTGTTGAAATTCTCATTTTTACAATCTTGCACCTACAGATTGCCACAGATTGCACCCCTATGCACCTACAGATTGCCAGGTGTTACTGAAACCTTTAGTGGGACTGAGTTTTATGGTAAGATAAGACTAAAATAGAGTTTTTTGGAAACAAACACCAGAGGTAGGTTTGAAAGCCATTGGAAAGCCAATTCAATATCAATTAATCAAATTATCTCAGATATTTCAAAGAGCCTTGCCGCCAACGAAGCAAAAAGGACCAAGTAGTTTAGTAACAAGTAGTTTAACTTGTTAAAATTACCCAATCCTCTTCAGTAATTGCAAAACTGTAATTCACACCTACTTAATCTCTCTCTCAAGAAAAAAGAAAAAGAAAAAAAAACAGAAGCGGCTCAAGTCTGTTACTATTGCACTTTGCAATTAGCAACTGAGGCTTTGAATGTTTGTAAAAGAAAGATGGATAGTAAAGTAGTTCAACACACAAGAGGACAAATCCTCAAAATGACTTAAAACACCTGAAAATGTCTTGTAGTAACCATGGTATAAGAAATAGAATTAACCCTAGACCATTGAATTACTGAAAAATAATGCTCACTCGAAGTGCATTACCACCAGAGTGTGCATTACTTTTAAATCATTCAACAGCCTGTAGTTAATACTTTCTTACATCGGTAACTTAACTTAGATCGGGCTTCGATTAATGGCATAAAATGAATAATATTAGTATGAAGAAAGTTAGTTTAAAAATAAAGAACATTCAGCTAGACAAGCATATACATCAAGGCTGACCTTGGTTGAAAGGATCCTGTATGTGCTCTGCTGTGTGACAATAGGATGCAGAAGATAGACATTTAGGGAGTAATTTTCTCCTGATGGAAGCTTTACCACAGCTGTCAGCTAAGACAAAAAAGAGAACAGACTCATTAGATTTTAATTTAGGTAGACGGAACTCAAGCTAGTCTGATATGTCATTATTTTTGGTACAGATCTTGGCACCCTTTGGGCCCCTAAGTACCAACTGAGCATTGTTTAAATGCCACAGCCTACCAGAGTTTTGTTGCTGAAAATGTCCATTTCTTTTTTTCTTTTTCTTTTTTTTTTAGAAACTTTAATCGAGGACAGTAAGAATGCAAGGGGGCTTTAGATACTGCTTTGGATGCGACTAGCTTAGTGAACTCTGTACATTGTTTGGGTCCGGCTGAAGAGCCCGTGCAGCAGGGCAACTGGGTGACCATGAGACGCTGTAGTCGCGGGACAAAACACCGCTCTTCCGTTCCGATTACCATAACAAATAGATTCTCCCCACTCAGTGAAACACCCCCTGAGAATCCTGTTGAATGTGCCCTAGTTATTGCCGATTCTATAACACGGAACGTGAAAATAGAGACACCAGCCACCAATCACATGTTTGCCGGGAGCCAGAGCGCCTGACATAATTTTTTTTTTAAAGTGATGGCTAATGCTAATCGTAAATTCTCTAAGACTATTATTCACGTCGGCACTAATGATGTTCGACTTCGCCAGTCGGAGATCACTAAAATTAACGTTAAAGAGGTGTGTGAACTCGCAAGTACGATGTCAGGCACTGTAATTTGCTCTGGCCCTCTTCCTGTTCGCCGGAGTGATGAGATACTTAGACAGCCAGCCATTGAGTGAGGACAGTCTACTAAGTGGTGTCCGCAAAATAATATAGATTTCATAGACAATTGGAAAAGTTTTAGGGGCCTGACGTGTTGAAAAGAGATGGTATTCATCCCTCCTGGGATGGTGTTGCTCTTCTCTCTAGTAATATGGCACATAGTCTTAGAGCTCAGACATGAATTCGGGCTCAGGTCAGGAAGCAGACAGACTGGCTAAACCGACCGTCTGCTAGCTGTCTCACGTCACTGAGGTCGGATAAATCGCATCACATAGAAACTCTTTCACATAGATATCATATACACTCACCTAAAGGATTATTAGGAACACCATACTAATACTGTGTTTGACCCCCTTTCGCCTAGCCTGGGAAAACCCAAACAACTTCCGGCAAATTTAGATTTGCTCTGAAAGTTAGTCTGGCAAAGAGCTCATTCAAGCCCATTTCCAATCCGTCGAAATCGAGGCACCAATCAGAAACGTTGGGGCGGGCTTTACACGATGACGACAGCGCTGGGATTTTGAAGCAGATTTTGTAGCCTACATTACAAAGATGGATGCCGCCGTCGAACATCACTCGTTCGAATCAGCTATCGCGTCTGTTTTAAGCGATTTAAACGTTTACTTTTTGTTAAAAACCGAGCAAAGAACAACACTCGGAGATATTTCTCCGCCGCTCTGCATACGTCATCTCCTTCATTGCTCTGATTGGTTTTAGGTCTGTCCGCGAGGTCCGTTGGTGACGCCCCTCTGGAAATGATTTGTCTATGACGCTTTGCCAGACCATAACTCAGTTACAACTGAGTCTGGTTTTAACCAGGCTACCTTTTGCCTTCAGAACTGCCTTAATTCTTCGTGGCATTGATTCAACAAGGTGCTGAAAGCATTCTTTAGAAATGTTGGCCCATATTGATAGGATAGCATCTTGCAGTTGATGGAGATTTGTGGGATGCACATCCAGGGCACGAAGCTCCCGTTCCACCACATCCCAAAGATGCTCTATTGGGTTGAGATCTGGTGAATGCCCGTCTGGCACCAACAACCATGCCACGCTCAAAATTGCTTAAAATCACCTTTCTTTCCCATTCTGACATTCAGTTTGGAGTTCAGGAGATTGTCTTGACCAGGACCACACCCCTAAATGCATTGAAGTAGGGCTGGGCGATATGGGCAAAAAAAATTATCACGATAATTTTTTTATATCAGTCGATATCGATAATTATCACGATAAATGTCAAATCTTTATTTCTTTCAAGTTTAAGGGCAGATTTTTGCTCCTAAGTGAAAGTTGTAGAAACCAGAGCGTTAATTGTGGTTTTAAACTACTCACAAATCTGAGGTAGAACATTCAAACATTTGTCATTGTTCCTTAACAAAATAAATATCTGAATAGAAAAATATATTTCTTAGTTTCTGCATGTGCTAATGGGGGATATTGTTTCAAGTCTTGTATCTTGTTTCAAGGCACGTATCTTCAGCACAGTTTGCAGTGCAGGCTGCAATATTAATATTACATTTTTTGTCTTGAAACGCATATTTAACAGTGAGTTGATAGTAAATCTGCATCCTAACTCAAGCTAATACTACTATGTTAAATTTATGTTCATTAACAAAAACAGTAACATCTGTTAAAAAAATTTAACGACCCCATTTTTATTTGGTAAAATGTAATATTCTGACTGTGAGTTTTATTAAAATTAACCATTGGTCATCCAATATCATGCATTTAGATCATGATAACCACAGATAAAACCAGGCATAGCCTATAGCAGCTTACTAGCATGGCAACATTTTACTTTATGGTTTCTATGGTATTTGTAAAAAACGGTAGCCTAAATACATGATTAAATACTGTAATTATATTCCATTAGTCATTTAATACATTGTCTACATTAATAATATAATACAATTCAATATGTATATCCCACATTTCATGGTGCAGTTAATATTACTAGGCCAACGTTACAGTAAATCCATGGTAAATGGATTCAGTATCAATTCAGATTCTGACTGTATCGTTGCACACAGTGTTTCTCCTGTTTGTCAGCGCTGTTTCATCTGCCTTTAAACTGGTTTAAATCACTGAGACGTTTGTGTTCTTTGCTGAATTCAAGCGCTTCTTACTGGATCTAGTGAGCGAGACGCGCTGCCGTTTGGACTTTGAGCCGAGCAGATAAAAGCTCCGTGTGGCGCGCGGTTCAAATGAGTTTCGTTCCGCTTTTGGCGCTGTCATGATTCTGCTATCATGTCCGTGATTCTCTTAGTATTGCGGCAGGATCATGACAGACCCATGTTCTGTGTGCAAGCACATGGCCTTGTGTTTTGGTCATGTGCTTGTGTTGTCTCGTCTCTTAGACCCGCCCCCTTGTTATCCTGATTCAGTCATTATTGCTTTACCCGTGTCACCTGTTATGTCTTGATTAGTCTCCTTATTTCATCCCCTTGTGTTTGCTGTCTTGTGTCGGTTCATTGCCAAATGTTACCTGTGAGCATTCTGTGGAAAGTCTTGTCATTGAATGTCGTAGTTAGTAGTCATTGTTAGTTAGTATTATACTAAGTGTTGTTTGTTTCTTGTTTAGTCATTATCTAGTCTAGTCTTGCCAGTCTTATATCCCTTGTTTCGTCTGTTTTGCCCCCTCGTGGGTTTTGTTTTCCTGTTTTGTCCCAATAAACCCTGAGTTCATTGTACACCGTCTGCGCTTGGGTTCATCTCCGTGCACACCCGTAACAGAATGAACCGACCAACATCGAACCCAGCTGACGGTATGTCCTTCCTTGTCAAGCATGACTCCGATGAACTTAAGGATTGGTGGTTCAAGACCATCGCTGACTCGAGGAGAGGCAAACTCCCGATTCCCGCTCAGGGACGGCTATCGATAAGGGAGTATGCCCGGGTTGCGAACGAGAGGGGGTTTTTCATCCCGGAGTTCCTCCTAAACTGCTACCTCGTTGCAGGTCTCAACTCTCTTCCACCCCTGGCTGAACGGGAGGAGCTGGTGACCTATCCGTTCACTGATTTGGTGGATTGCTTGTCTCGGAGAGAGTCACAGATACCCACGAGCTCATCATCCGCCAAGCTGCCCGTGATCCCGGAGGGTCGTGTACTAGCTGTGGTCACACTTGGGGACCAGGCCCACACCGCTTCAGTTCCTGAGACATCATCTCCGCCCACGAGTCTCTGCGGCAAACGGGGAAGACGTGTCTCGTGGGAGTCCGCTTCGGAGTCCTCCGCTGCGGAGTCAGCTCTGTCTGAGACTGCCCTTCCTGGACCAGTTACGGTTCCTGTGGAGCTTTCCCAACCGGCCACGAGCCCAGCTAAGGCGTCTGCTCCCCGACCTAAGAAGAAGAAGAGGAGGAGGGGAGTCTCTGGTCTGTTTTCGTCCCCTGTGTCTGCAAGCGCTGCCCCAGAGCCCACTACTGTAAGCACTTTCCCAGAGCCCGTTACTGCTGGCACTGTCCCAGAGCCCGCTACAGCCGAAGGTACCGTTCCTGAATCGGTCGCTGAGGGCGCGGCTCCAGATTCTGCAGCGGTAAGGGTTGTTCCCAAGCCTACAGCCGTGAGTGATGCAGAGAGAGAAGCCGCCGATTCAGCTGCTGAGGCTGTCGTACGCTCAGTTTCAGCAGAGCAAGAGATGCCGGTCGTTATTGCTGCAAGGACCTTGTCAGAATACTTGTCTCGTCTCATCAAGATCCTTGATGTCCCTGTCCGTCCTGTCTTGCCCTCAGTCCCAGTATCCGCCGCCGAGAGCGCTGTCCTCGTACCTGTCGCCGAGGGCGCAGCACCCACGCCTGTCGCCGAGAGCGCAGCACCCACGCCTGTCGCCGAGAGCGCAGCACCCACGCCTGTCGCCGAGAGCGCAGCACCCACGCCTGTCGCCGAGAGCGCAGCACCCACGCCTGTCGCCGAGAGCGCAGCACCCACGCCAGTCGCCGAGAGCGCAACAGTCAACGCCTCTCCAGAGTCGGAGGTGATGAGTCTCACCTCTTCTTGGGGAAGCCTTGACTCAAGTAACTCTGTTCCCGTTCCTGCTTCCTCTTCCCCTGTCAGTTCCCGTGTCTCCGTTTCGTCTCCCGCTGCTGCTGTCTCCACTCCCTCCGGACTCCCGTTTGCTTCCCCTGTCATGGCTCAACCCAGGACTGTTTCTCCCTCTACCCACACCACTCCACCCAAGTCCGTTCGGACCCCCCATCCTAAGCCCACACCCCGTAGTCCCAAGATCACCGTCCCGCCTACCCACCCTGGACCCTCGCTCAAAGACTTTGTTGTCCCTCCGCCTCCCCTTCCTTGTTTATTATTTTTGATGTTCCACCCCAACCCTGTCATTGTTTACTCTTGTATGCCCTTGTTATTATTTGTCATGTTTTGTTGGGTCTTGTCTATGTCTCAGTCAGTCTTGTCCCGTGTTTGATGTCTCCTTGGGGAGCGTCTGGTAGCCGCTCCTTAAGGAGGGGGTTCTGTCATGATTCTGCCATCATGTCCGTGATTCTCTTAGTATTGCGGCAGGATCATGACAGACCCATGTTCTGTGTGCAAGCACATGGCCTTGTGTTTTGGTCATGTGCT
Organism: Rhinichthys klamathensis goyatoka; assembly: GCF_029890125.1. Taxonomy (NCBI): domain Eukaryota; kingdom Metazoa; phylum Chordata; class Actinopteri; order Cypriniformes; family Leuciscidae; genus Rhinichthys; species Rhinichthys klamathensis. Next base: position 2,255,537 of record NW_026607051.1, read on the forward strand.
TGTGTTGTCTCGTCTCTTAGACCCGCCCCCTTGTTATCCTGATTCAGTCATTATTGCTTTACCCGTGTCACCTGTTATGTCTTGATTAGTCTCCTTATTTCATCCCCTTGTGTTTGCTGTCTTGTGTCGGTTCATTGCCAAATGTTACCTGTGAGTATTCTGTGGAAAGTCTTGTCAGTGAATGTCGTAGTTAGTAGTCATTGTTAGTATTATACTAAGTGTTGTTTGTTTCTTGTTTAGTCATTATCTAGTCTAGTCTTGCCAGTCTTATATCCCTTGTTTCGTCTGTTTTGCCCCCTCGTGGGTTTTGTTTTCCTGTTTTGTCCCAATAAACCCTGAGTTCATTGTACACCGTCTGCGCTTGGGTTCATCTCCGTGCACACCCGTAACAGGCGCATAAACATTATCGAACATTTATCGAACTCTTGATATCGTTTTATCGAGAAAAATGATATCGCGATAATTATCGTTATCGTTTTATCGCCCAGCCCTACATTGAAGCAACTGCCATGTGATTGGTTGATTAGATAATTGCATTAATGAGAAATTGAACAGGTGTTCCTAATAATCCTTTAGGTGAGTGTAGAGACTGTGTCTGTTCCCCGAATTAGGAAATACAAAAAACTCCCAAACCCATTTAAGGGTAAAAATGTAATTGATATTCAACAGTGTTACTCGATCTAAGACCACAAAATTCTTTTAAATAGACTCAAAAATTATGTTGGCATTAGTGTAATTGCATTATCATGGTTTAAATCATACTTATCAATCACAAGTTCAGTAGGAGTACCACAAGGCTCAGTACTAAGACCGTTACTGTTCACCCTGCACATGCTACCTTTGGTAGATATCATTAGGAAGCATGGCATTAGTTTTCACTGTTATGCTGATGACACTCAGCTCTATATTTCTTCACGCCCTAACAAAACTTACCAATTCACAAAATTAACGGAATGCATAGCTGATTTAAAAAAACTGGATGACTAGTAATTTCCTACTACTTAACTGAAAAAACAGAGATTCTAATTATTGGACAAAAAACCTTCCTCACGTAATAACCTAGAATACTGTCTAACACTTGATGCCTGCTCTGTCAAACCTTCGTCGTTGGTTAGGAACGGTGTGCTCTCTGTTGGGTGTGCTCTTTGATACCAATCTTTCATTTGAAAGTCACGTTTCTAGTATCTGTAAAACCGCATTCTTTCATCTTAAAAATATATATTTAAATTACGTCATATGCTCTCAATGACAAATGAGGAACAATTAGTTAATGCGTTCATGACATCAAGGCTAGATTATTTTAATGCCCTTGTGGGTGGTTGCCCTGCATGCTTAATAAATAAACTACAGCTGGTCCAAAACGCAGCAGCTAGAGTTCTTACTAGAACCAGGAAGTATGACCATATTAGCCCAGTTCTGTCAACACTGCATTGGCTCCCTATTAAACATTGTATACATTTTAAAATATTGCTGATTACTTATGAAGTACTAAATGGTTTAGCTCCCCAGTACTTGAGCGAGCTCTTAACGCATTATAGTACTTCACGTCTATTGCGATCTCTAAATTCCGGCCAGTTGTTATTACCTAGAATATCAAAAGAATATTTACTCGTTACATCATAAGAAGAATTGCATCTACGCTATTATTAGTCTTTCTGTTTATCCCGAGGTTTATCGCAGTCCGCCGTATCCAGGCCATATCCAGATCTGATGAAGGATCTGCGCCTGAACACGTCGACAACGCAGTCCTGAAGTGTCCACTAGTCTCTCCCCTGTGAAGGCCCCTTCTCCTTCCCTTTACCTCTGTACAGTTAAAACGCTGTCAAAATAGTTCCGGTTCAATAGCTACTCGAAAGCGATAAATAATTCTGTATTATAAATTTAAGGCCAGACAAGTAACTTGTTGAGGTCAATTTATAAAGAAAGACTACACGCCTGGGCAGATACAGTATATACTCAAACGTGCATACCTATGACTAAACACGTAATACGCATGTGCACGCCGTTTTTAAAGCTTGTGCAGAGAAAAAAATTATATATATTTATAATTATATAGCTTTCACCTTGGAACCTATTTCAAGGTTTGCGTTCTCGAGCCCCCAGGCACTGTTGTTGTGCGAATGAGCAGGCTGGAGCGCGTTAAGGGTTTTCTGTTAGAACGGTGTCGTGTAAGTCCCCTAAGTTAATAACTAATGATCTTTGCAACGGAAGTGAATTGATCAAAACGAACTATAGCTCGACAATAACTTTATTCTAGAGCTGCTGTAAAGCAAAAACAATCTCTTATACTTTAATTTCCTATTATCACTGTAAAGCTGCTTTGAAACAGTCAATATTGTTAAAAGCGCTATATAAATGAAGGTGACTTGACTTAATGACCACAGGTTACCGCAGGATAACACGCCATGTCACAAAGCTCAAATCATCTCAAACTAGTCTGTTGAACATGACAATTAGTTCACTGTACTCAATGGCCTCACTATGGCCTCCACAGACACAAGACCTTAATCAAATAGAGCACTTTTGGGATGTGGTGGAATCATTTGGGATGTGGTTTGAATCATGGATGTGCAGCCGACAAATTTACAGCAACTGCATGATGCTATCATGTTAATATGGAGCAAAATCTGGGTCCAACCCAGTACTAGCAAGGTGTACCTGATAAAGTGTCCGGTGAGTGCATATAGCTAGAAGCCACTTTAAACAAAGAGGAGACAATTTGGTTTTCCTCTATTATCTAAGCGAGGAATAAGATGGATAGAATAACTGATGATTAATGGATAATTGTCGTCATTTTCTTGGTCTCATTCCAAGAGCAAGTCCAAATTTGGAATGTGGACTTGTAATTGTGTTCTACTGTACTGAAAATTCATTATCAAGTGTTATTGAATGTGAAATGCCCAGTTGTCTCTTTCTTCAGTGAGCGTTCCAGAGAAAAATCCTCCTGCCAGCCAACTGGCTACCTAATTCATTAAAGTTTAAATGTTTAATACATACACATTTGTTGGCCTCTTTTCAACATTTAGAACTTTAAAGTAGACTCATCTCTGTCAGTGCTATTAACATGATGAATATATTAGTGACATGAAGAAAAGCATGAACATTACCTCTCTTTCACCAAAGTTGACAGTAACATCCTCCTTCTTGGCGTCTTTTACCATGATGATCACTGCAACATGAGACTCTGTCTGGTACCAGTCATGTCTGAAGTGGAGTAGGTACTTATCAAATGTGACATGATTTTTGCACATCTTTTGGACACGTATTGGATCATAATTTGTGTAACAAAACAAAGATGAACAGGGTGTTTAAAATAAAACAATAAGCATCATCACCACACTTACTTGACAGAAAGGGTTGAAGATTGCTGCTGTTTAAACAGTCAATTGTTCGTGCATTCCAGTTGAAACCAAAGAGAAAACGACAACACAGCAGGGAAAATCATTGTTCACTAAAAAAAACAGTTTACAGACTTCTCCTCTCTCCTCTCTAAGGACTGCATTTAATAAAATACAATGAACAACGAATACATATAAGATGATAAAAATCAAGCAAGAAAAAGGCAGTTCTAGACAATTATTCTTTAATGAGAGCTCACTTAAGGGAAAGACAACAAACACGCTTACCAAATCTGAAGTTTTGTTTGGAACGTGTGCTGAAAATTCAGAGAAAAAGAGGGTATTAGTTCAAGCAATAAACAAAAAAATGCATTTCATATTGACTAATGTAGAACATTTATTTGACACATGGGTGGAAAGGCCTGGTGAAGTTATACATACTCGCCAATTTGTTCTCACAGTGCTGGATCCATGTTTGAAATCCTTCAATAGAGCCTTTGTAAGACAAATACATGTCAAAATGCAGTATTTTACAAGCAAAATTAATGAAGATCACTCCAAACTAAAATTCAACTATATCTGATTCTTTGTCATAGTCTATAAATGGACACAGCAATCTTACATCTCACATTTAATGCACTTCTACATATTGTAAAACCTCTTACATGAATTTAGATGATATGAATAGATTTGCTCCAATTACACTTCAACTGCATTATTTAGAATGCATTTAGATCTGGCTTTTTTTTTCTTTTCTTTTTTTTCACAGAATCATACACAAATTTTAGTTACAGTTTAAGGTGAAGTCACAGTAGATGATTTTACAGCCAATTTCCAGTCAAAAGTCTAGTTTAGATAATCACTGCAGATACAGAAGGAGCCTGTAGGCTTGGCTGCATCTCTTTGGGGAAGTGTTAACAGCCACAATGACTATTTCCAATGAGCTTCAGAAGAAATGACCAGCAGCTGTCCTGCTCACGTCTGGTTCTTTTGCAATTGAAAAGCCACAACGCAAATGTAATTGTTTCTTGATTGAAAGTGTGTGCAATCAATAAAACAAGAAATTGGAGAAGGAACAGTCCGTTTGTTGTATTCAGTTCTTTGTTTTCTCACATAAGCTGCTTGGATCTATGATTCCTACAGCAAATTCACTATTTTACTCTGGTACATGAAATGCATCCAAATTCAGTCCAAAACAAAAGTGTATGTTAGTGTGGCATTCTTATTTCGGTGATCGCCATATGGCTGGGAAAAAGTATGAAAAATCAGAGGTAGCTATTTTAATCGGTCACTGTCCGCGTTTTTAAATTTTTTATTGGAGCTTCGACAGAATCAATAAAAATGGCAGGTGAGTATCACAAAAGTTTGTATCACAATAATAATCAAACTATACTACTACAATATAATTTCTTTTGTTGGAAACAACTGGTGATTGTTACAAAATCAACATTTTAGATAACAGTGAAATTTCACAATTTATAAGAATTAAAAGACAAAAATAAGAAATAACACTACTGACTGTGATATTTCACCAACAGAGAAAATGCAAACACCAGCATGCAGCCGATTCTAAAGATTTTACTGGTCAATGATTAAACAAATACTAATCCTAATTCTTAGTATACTGTTGGTAGCACATGCTAATAGACTAATAGACAAACTGTTTGACGCTATCAATTCTAAAATTTTATATTAGTCAGAAGTTTGTGACTGCTGTGATGGATTTTTTTTGGTTCATTTAATCATATTGGTTCATATAAATATCTGTGTAATATTTTTACTTGTTACACAAATTAGAGTGTACTTGTTTACTGTTTACAAATTAGAGCTGAAAAGGCATGGACAGTTATTTTTGCAGCAGACCTTATTGCATATGCATTTGTAGGAGTCTCCCTTTCAGATGCAACATTTACGGGACAGTATTTAAATAGATCATGCAACATGATTTACTAAGGTTTGAGGTAGGAATTTTACTGGCATTTGCACCATTATTTACCATCCAAAATCATCAAACATCCTTTTATAGGATTGAAGTCTCATGCTAATTTGCCCAGTGTAATAAATCTGGCCCTAAGGCTTCAAAATATACTTAAAGGAAAATTAAAGAACAAACTTGTGTGACATTTAGAACAAAATTAGTCCAAAATAAAGGGTTTTTTTCAGGAGTTTGAAACAGCTTTCCAAAGCAAACTACAGAAAGGTTTTGTTGTTTATCTTGTTATTGGGAGGATGGAGCACAGCACATATTTACATGGATGCTGTGTTAAATATTTAGATATTTAGATAGAAATCGAAAATATCATATCGCCCAGTCTTACCCATAATCACAATAGAGTAATTATGAATCATGTAATGCAACAACACCTTTAAACTGTACACTTATAAGCCCAGACATGAACTCATTGACACTCACAATCAAGCTCTTTTCCAGCTGTGAGGGCCTGAAGAGCAGTAATGAAGTTATGTAGATGATACTCTGCAATTCTTCAAAAAGAATAACACATTAGGCATTAAACACATTAGGCCTGTTATTTATAGTTATTTTATGAAATGGCATGCAGTAAACGTCCTGACAGATATCACTGAATTAGCTGTCCTGAAATATCACACCTCTCTCTTTGACAGCAAACAAAAAATTGACCGCTCTGTTCTGATTGTGTAAATATCTTATGTAAATATACTCTCTTTGACCTTAAAGGCATAGTATGTACGTTTCGCCGGTAGAGGTCGCTTTTTCAGAACAATAATAAAGGCGTAGCTAGATGACACAGTGAATGAGCGTGGAATCATGGGAGTTGTCGTCTTCATCTTCACAGCCGATGGAAAGCAATCTGACGGGAGTCAGGCAGAAATCATGTTCATTGGTGAGCAAATGTATTAAAGTTTTATTAATGTTACTGTGGTAAGAAGCAGTACGTTTAAAGTTTAACGTCCACCTCCTTCGTCCCTGAACACTTATTATTCATTTTAAATTCACATTTTATTTAATTCTAATGAAACAGCAGCAAATGCTGAATTACTACTCAAACAGGTCACTTTATCTGACGAATTAAAATCTTGGGGTAACGCAGCACTGTTTTACTTTGTCAAAACAATCATACTAAAATACGTTTGAGTGTGTTGAAAGTTGTTATAACATACCAGCCACCGAGCTAATGCACAGAGTCATGAGACGCTTGTTGCACACTGCAGTAAGCTGGAGCGATATTAGAATATTATATTAATAAAAGCTGGATGACTTGTGTTCGTAAATGGAATGGAATTGAATATATTGTATGGTGTAGAAAATGCTGCATTTACAGTTACTACAAATAAAGCTCTTTCTGATTGTGCCATGTTAACTATGTGACAAAATAGTGTTGTATATGAGGCATGGTACAAACATGTTACTCACGGTAAATCAAGAAATCAATAGATTCAACCAATAAGACTAACCGTGTTGAGCTATATAACAATGATTCGTTTCAGTCGATAAAAGTATCCAAACAGTTGCATATTAAAACGTCTTTAGTGTTTCCATGGTTTCTACGGAAATCAAGGTTATAGCAGAAATAACGTCATTGACAGGCGAGGCAGTGATACAGGCCGTTACACTGGTTAAAATAGCCGATTTCTCTGGATTTAAACATTGTTGAAACATTTGATTTAACATTCACAAGTCAAACAAAAATATATATAACATTGTTTTAGTTGTTTTTGGATATTTTAATTAAAAAACAAATCGTACATACTATGCCTTAAGAGTGCGAGTTGATATCCCCAAAAGTGAGCATGGTCTGCTTTTGACTCAGAAAGCCTGGATTTAACACAGATTTAAAGGGGTCATATAATGGTACATGCACTTTTACAAGTTGATTGTACTGAAATGTGTGTTGGCAGTGCCTGTACACAACCATCATATAATGATAAAAATCTATCCAGTGTTTTTGTTTTAATCTCTTTATATATTTTTCCCAGTCTCAAATCGAGCCGTTCGACCATGTGACGTCACACGGTCGGACGCCCCTCCCACGATTGTTGATTGACAGCAGCGTTTCAACACATCCCCGCACTGAGCGAGCTGTCATCATAGTCCGTCATTGTTGTTACGATGGAGCAGAATGGCATCAAAGCGATTGTGGTGTTCTGTTCTTGGGTGTAATAACGAACACAGCAGTCATTTTGATGTTCCTAAATCCGAACCGCTGAAGACACAGTGGCTAAGTTTTGTTTTCAAAGGGAATATTCCCCACGAGCAACGTCAATGCTTTCATGTTGGCGCGAATCATTTCTCAGCAGACTGCTTTATAAACGAGGATCAGTATAAAGCTGGTTTTGCTAAGAAGCTGCTCCTGAAAAAAGAATCGGTACCAACTATTCGTGTCCCTGCTGCACCTCCAGAAGAAGTGAGTGTAAAATTGTATTAACCTTTATATTAATCTTTGCAAATCGCTTGCACGCTTCACGATGAATGCGGCTAAGGTTTACACTCAGGGTACATTACGGCATGTTTTCTATGTACGAAGTTCTCAATGTAATTCTCAATATCAACATAATCCCACGTTTATAATGAACAACGCGTTATGGTTATTGTGCTATTACAAACTGAGTACGTATACATCAGTAAACACATAGCGTTCGTACATCTCACTAAGTTACTCTAACGTTACCCTGCCAGTAACGTTACATACAAAGATAGATCAAAGTGACATTATGTTAAAGCTCCAGTCCGTAACTTTTTTAAGTTAAAAATAATCCAAAATAATTATATTAAAAAAAAACTTATTCTGCCAGTGGTCAAAACTATCTGCTAGCCATAGCTAGATTCAAAACGGTTAGCTTGTAATAATGATTTTAATTCCAGTGGTACTGGTGGGTTTCCGCGAGAAATTCGAGCATGTCTTTGCGTCATTACGTCACACCCGTACACATAAAGAAGGAGTTTCGGCTATAGCCGGCTATACTGCGCGTGACGAGATGTTTAGATGTATAGGCTTTTCTCGCAGCACTTTACATAATTAAACTTATGGCATCCAGAAAGATACAAACAACAATCATCAGTGTCAACTGGAGATTCAGCAGTTATAAAACCCAAAAGACTTCGTACTTCGGATTTAAGGTGGCTAGAGAAAGAGAAAGAAACCGTCTCATGCGAACACAAGGATTTAAACATCGGCAGGGCTTTTGAAAGTGCATGAACTCCGTGTTTTGAAGGGGTTCAAAACGGAAGAAGAGACGGCTTTTTTCTGCTGAACAAGTAGGACATTTCAATAGTTCAATCGTGTAACAGTACGTTTTCTTAATTCACACAGTTATGGAGTTTCCTTTGTTGTGCCTTTCTCGTTTTGCTATTATGGAGAATATGAATTCTGAACTACACAGGTAGCTGCTAACCATAAAACACATTAAATTTAACATTAGTCACGCAATGCTGATGTTGTTAACATGAACAATTTGAGAACAAAGTAGGCTATAATTTGCACAGTTGCTGTAAATCACGTTGATTAAATCTAACGAAGCTTATGTCGAATGCTTTTTCCCCCTTAGTTGGTCAGAACAAAAATGGATTTTACTTACTTGTTCAGAAGACATTTTCTTATGAAAATTCTTATGTTGGTCAAACTTTCAAAAAGTGAATCTGTGATTCTGTATGACATTATATCCACACAGCGCGGTGACTGACAGCAGCACTCGCCTCAAAGCACTGTGTTCATCCGCGCTGTTTCATGCCGATTTACAACCCACGTAAAGATAATAATTCCGCGAATCACTGCAGTTACAGATTTCGAACAGAGAGATGGCGACAAAGAGGAAAAGTTCCGGACTGCAGCTTTAACCAACCATTCAGAAACGTCCTGTTCGAGCCTTAATTGTCGAACTTCTTTGCGGCCGTCATCTTGTTCCGGGTCCGACTCCAGTTCAAACTGATACGATTGCACAGATGTGTCCTCAGAGACTCCCGCTGCCATTCTTTCTCCAAAATATACCCTCAACTGTTGTCAAGGCAACACTCCACGTGCGTTGTGTCAAAACGCCCCACAGAACAGAGGGGCGGGGTGAGCAAAGCTCATTATCATTTAAAGGCACATGCACTGAAACGACGTGCTGAAAACAGAGCTGTTTTTGACCAGGTAAAATGAGTGTTTTCTTACAATACTAATGAGAATTTTTAATTAAAGTATATTACAAACTTTTCATTTAGACCCTAAAGAATCAAATTAACTTGTATGAAAATGGCATTATATGACCCCTTTAAACAGATCAATAATGAAACCACACAGTGTAGTTCCACACACAGAAAGGAGAAATTAAATGTTTGACTACATTTTTCTAAAAATCCTAAACCGTTTTAAAATGAGATATGCGTTTGCACTGGAATGTCAAATCTGAAATGGTTTGCAAATCAATGGTAATTGGATTCTAAAGTTCAGATAGTTTTTTTTTTTTGTCATTTGCTCACATCACACAAGGAATACTGGCCATTGAAATGCTTAAGACAAGGCTCAGGTCAAGGTCAAGTGCAGGACAAAAACATTCAGTCAGACAACACAGTCATAAAATATACAGACAAAGCAATTTAGACATAAATAGAATAATAATATAGTATGAAACGTAACATATAACAATAAAAATTCACTGTTGAGGTAAGGATGTAGAGCTACAACGATTTAAAAATATAAATTACTGTAAAATCAAACTGGTACAGTAGTGGCTTAATAAAGTGTAGTAGTGCGTACTGTGTATTAGGGCTGCAACAACTAATCGATAAAAATTATTATTTTCATTATTGATAATAATAATAATAATCCACAACTAATTTGATTATCGATTAGTCGCTTCAGCGCTGTGCCAGTCAGTCAATCAGCCAGTCACGTCACTTTACAGTAGTAATAAGCCCATTTCTTTGGGCAAAACGAGTTATGGAAAATAGTGGAGGACACAGAGTGAGCTGCTCTGGGAAAGGTACATGATCCAAGCTGTACATGATCCAAGAATGCTTATACATATAAGCGCTTCAAACAAAAGCATAAGCTTTTACCAAGTCTTGCCCTCTCGTGCTTTGACAGATGTGTGTGCTGTTTAATGCTTCTTCTGACACGTGTTCTCCTCAGCGCATATGCCGCATATCTTACATTTTATGGTTATATCCTTATCTGTAAATGTTAGAAGGTCCCGCAAGTATTTACATTTTGCATATTCTGACAAGTGAGTCTTGTTAAACTTCAATGTTCAATGAACGAGCACCGGTGGGCACATGCGAGTCAAACAGACGGAGCACAGTAGAAGAGCGGCGCAATAATTCTGACTAAAACACATTTTGCTAAAATATTTATTTTGTAAGAAATTAACTGCAAGTTCAAAAATACACGTGTAACACGAGTAGTCATATTTATGAGAGCACTAACAGTAAATGCAGGAATAGCCGATTAATGTAATATAATTACTATGTTTATATGAGTGAATGTGTATGTTCATCATGCCTCATACAAGTTAACATTTTGTGCATTTGTATTTATCATAATTTTTAATTTAGTCATTTTCATTTCTGCTTTAAAATAGTAAGCAATCAGTTGTTTTTAGATTAAGAATGCATTTTAACCATTTTTTGCTTATGTACAGCATAGCCTACATTGATACATTCACTATATTTGCTTTCATAGGCTTTACATTACACATTGTTTGGAGGACAGCACTGGGTAGGATGTGGAATAATATTGTTTAAAATAATAAAGTAAAATTAATTTAATTAAAAATATTTTTTTCATCTGATTAATCGAAAAAATTATCAAAAGATTAACCGATTATGAAAATAATCGTTAGTAGCAGCCCTACTATGTAGTAAAGTGTAGGCGTGCAGGAGATGATTAGAGGCTGTTGAGTAGCCTGATGGCTTGAAGGTAAAAACTGTTCTTAAATCTGGTAATTCGTGGTTTACTGCCACTAAATGTTACTATTTTATTTATTTTTTCTAGAAGATGCTCTGATAGGGCTTTTCTACAGATCTGCGATGGCCATTCAAGGGACTGCTAAGGATCTTGCTGCAGCATGATTTGCAATAAAGCAATAATGATGATTAAATGGGTCATGAATTACATTTTTCTTTGTATTTTGTATTCATCACTCTTGTACTTCTTCCTCTTTATTACAGAAGAGATAAATGAGTTGTTTTGGCATATTAAAGTCCTTTATTTTATGTTGGATATTAAAAGTGTTTATTTGTTGATGGAAAAGGCGGACAATTTGTAAAGCAAGCATTTATTTTGGGGGGGGGAAAGTTAGACTGAACATGTTGCTGTCTGTTGGGCCGTGGAACAGGGCAGTGTGATTTGATTTTTTTTTTTTCAACAAACTCTGATTTGATCTGGTGATTGTCACTATTGGTTGGCCCCTTTTCATGATTTTCAACTTTGGTCTAAAAGAAATACTCTTTACCTTTCAGCTCTACTTTACTATGTGGCCACATTCTCGGTATTGCTAAAAAAGATTACCCTCTGTATTAATGATTCGACAAAGAACAATAAGGTAACCTGTGCTGCAGCTCTCTTGCGCCACCTCTGATTATAATGGTCTCACTGTTACAACAGTACAACGGGAAGCTTTCTGGATATATCGCCTGCAGGCTACTAAATTTCCAGGCTTGAATGAGGAACTTGACCTCAGTGTATATCTGTGATGTTCTGTTGTCTTATGGTGGTTTAAAATTCATATACTATGCTTGCATTTTAACTTTTATGTGTCACCGTGTTGGTGTGTATTTAATTGATTAGTTAAGAAGTGGAAATGATGACATCTGCTGTCCCTTTTGTGTACTAACAATTGTAATCTGAGCACCTTAGTTGACAGATGGAGACTTCTGATTGGTGGACTGTTAGTTCATCAGAAACTCTGTTTGTTTGAGATCTGTTTAACTCCCAGAAGAAGGCATGTAGCCGAAACACGTTGGAGTTTTTTAGATGGTTAAATTTGACCAAGCCATAATAATAAAGGCTTTTTAACTTTTTCAATTGAGAGTGCCTTGGAGTTCTCTTTTTTGATTTTTGGTATTTAGTTTCCCATCCAAAGAGCACCTCTATCTTAACCAAACTTTGGAGTCCAGGAAGCGCTCCTCTACCCCTCCGGTTTTCTTCGTTACAACAGTACATTTGAAAAGTATTCCAGTATTCCAGAATCCCCAGAATGCACAGCATTTCAATGACTTATTAATGATGCAGAGGCATACAAATACACAGGTTTGTGTTTTATTTGAGAAAACAATATTGTGAACTTACCCGGTTCTTAAGAAGGCAAGTGCAAGACCTGGCTGCAGCTGCTGGGCTTTCTTGGCATCATCAATTGCTTCTAAAAGACAAAGAGAGATTCATTTCAACTCAAAAACCGCAATCTATCCACAGTCTTAAAGAATTGTATGATAAAGTTCTTTAAAAAAATCCTTAACCATAATACACAATCATAAAGGCACTTTCCACAGACATGGTACAAAATAGGGCCTGTTGAACTCAAACCCAGACCCAAGAGATGGCATACCCAAACTAAAAGTTCATGAAGCCTTTGGACAACAAGCATAATTGTGGTCCTATTTGAAAGAAGACATTTGGTGGTCTGTTGTTTCATAATTTATTACAAACCATACTGGTTACCACGCAGAATTAAATTTAAGACCAATTTCATAGTTACATTTGCAAAGAGAACACATTTCCATCCTTAAAACACATTGTCTGACATAGAGAGTGTACACTGCATACCATTAACCTGATCAATGAGTTTCTTATTACATGATCCAAGTTCTTGTCTCAATTTGTTGTGATTAATCTGTTTTTCCCTGTATAATGCTTCCTCAGCATGTTAGATTTTGTGATGTTTTGTGCCATCAAAGTGCCAGCTTTTCCTTCAGCTTCTTCTGTGCTTGGACATCAGTGATTTTCTTACTATTTTGCTGACCGAGGTGCATTCTATATCTAGACCCATCTAATGCCAGCAGCTCCTCAGAGATAGGGACATTGAGGAGCCAAACACAGATGTTGACAATCACATATCAGTCAACAAGTGATCAGTCATCTCCTGCATATTCTTCTTTGGTTATGGAGAACCCTCTCTCCCCTGTAGCCTGCCAATGGGACAGGAGAAGCAGTTTCTTGCAAAAGCCCATAGCTCATTATAGCGCTGGCCCCAACACTGTGCAGGAATAGATCTAGCCTGGTCTGAGGGTCGGTACGAGAGGATGGTCTCATTTTCAACAGATAAGAAGTCACTAAACTGCTGGATTATCACATCACCTGCAGAAAATATATGAATATACATTATTGATAAATATTTACACAATTAGTTGATTAAATATGATACAACTAAAAAGGACATTTGACACAGGACCAAGACTAAAAAAAAAAAGGCTGACAAAATTAACACTTTTTTTAAACCCATAAGACCTTCGTTCATCTTCAAAACACAAACAAAGAATCTTTTAATGAAATCTGACAGATTTCTGTCCCTCTATTGAAGGTCTATTCACCCAAAACTCTGACACTTAAAATCGTTCAAAAAGTTTCTGTCAAACAAATTAATTGTATTAAAATAATTTTCATACAGGACAACACTATGACATAAAAAAAAAACCACAGCAATAAAACTGTATTTCTACACCCACTGTAAACTGAAACAAATAGCAGTTTGGTGCAGTTATTCATAACTGTAAACTATGAATTTTATGCAGCCAAAAATGGGACAGGAGTGTGTGTGTGTGTGTATATATATATATATATATATGTATATATATATATATATATATATATATATATATATATATATATATATATATATACACACACACACACATACATATACACACAATTTTATATATAGAGCTGCAATAATACAGTTTATACATTTTAAATATAATGCATGTTTAAACAAATCTGTCATGAAAAATTAGGACAGACACTGTTTAAATGTTTATATTTCAACAACGAATTGGAGTAGAAACAATTATATAAGTTGATATTAAAGGTGCTCTAAGCGATGTCATGTGTTTTTTAGGCCAAAACATTTTTTGTCACATACAGCAAACATCTCCTCACTATCCGCTGGCTGCCTGTCCCCTGAACACACTGTAAAGAAACGCGATCTCTGTAGACAGCCCATGCTTCACAAACAGCACCAAAAACAAACTGCAGCGACCCGCTCCCCAAAACATAACAAACTGTTCCAGCCAATGACCGACAAGAAGGGTTTGGGGGTGTGGTTTGGGGGGTTAGTGTGCGGATGAGGAGGAGGGAGGGTCTAGCTAGCCTCCGTTTTGTTTGACAATAGTTCGAACGTCAACAAGAAGTGACGTCACCCAGGATCGCTTAGAGAACCTTTAAAACTGCCTTATGTGCAATTTAAATGGTTGTATAAACCCCAGTGTTGTATTTGAGTGTTGAATATGATATCTAGAAACAAATAGCATTTTAAAGGGTTAATTCACCCAAAAATGAAAATTCTGTCATTAATTACTCACCCTCATGTCGTTCCAAACCCTTAAGTCCTTCGTTCATCTTCGGACCACAGAATTTTTGGATGAACTAATCTTACAGTTTGGGAATAGTAATTTTGACACACTTTCTCGCGATTAGAACTGTGATTGATTGCATTGATCATCTGAAGCGCACACACTGGAACAGCACTCCTCAAAGTGAAAGCGCAAACATCATTTATATCACATTTAGTATTAGTAGAATAGTTATTCAAAGCGTTTTAGATGGTTCATTATTATATGTATAGTGCATTAATAGTGGGAGAGGCGGGTCATAGCAAGCACCAGGAGAGTCTGTGCGTGCGTAGAGAGATTTGTCTGCGTAAAGAGATTTGTCTGCGTAAAGAGATCCAACGAATATCTCCATTGAATGTGCGAGTACTGCGTGAGGAAAAAACAAATGAAAGAGTTTCAGTGACATTACTACATTAACCCTCATGCACTGTTCGGTTCCTGGCTTCAGCCTGCATGGCCCGGGTCAAATTGACCCCTAACTGGATTCAATACATTCCCCAAAAATCACACTATGAAAAAAAATTACATTATTAATTAAACAGTTGCTTTTGAATAGCTGTCTATATGGATCAAATTGACCCATGAATAGCAAGATCATATAACATTTCGGAATGCACATTTAACAACACGTGTTGAAACTTTGCATGCATGTTCGTCACCCTAAATGAGAAAAAGTCTTAATTTCAAGAAAAACAACGTAGGTTTATTTGTATATCAGATAGATTGAAAAAATAGCTAATAGCTAAATTTTACCATATGTGGCTGACAAAATATTATTCTGTATTGAAATAAGTGGGGGAAAATCTAATTTTTTAGCTTCATAGGGTAGTAAAAAACTGAAATCACAAAATATATCAAAGTATGTCAAAATACATCAGTGTGTTGAAATTTTGCATGTATGTTCATGACACTAAATTAAAAAAAGTCAAAATTAAACAAAAAACATAGGTTACCGTATTTTCCGCACTATAAGGCGCACCGGATTATAAGGCGCACCTTCAATGAATGACCTATTTTAGAACATTTTTCATATATAGGGCGCACCGGATTATAAGGCGCATAAGATACTGCAGTCAAACGTTTGACTGGGTTTGCGTTATGCATCCACTAGATGTGCTAAAGGGAATGTCAACAAAACAGTCAGATAAAGTCAAACTTTATTAAGCGTTCTGACAACTTGTTCAAACGTTAAAGGAGAACTCCGGTAAATTTTTTTGTAAATTTGGAGTGCTGTCAGTACAGATAACAACGACAAAAAACGGTGTTGCCTACACTGTGTTATCCTCTTTTTAAAATTTGCACCCCAATGACTTAAACGGGGCAAGTTTTAAACCTGCTTTTAGCCTCTTAACAACCATAATGTGTCATTACAAGTGCACAGCCATGTGAGTGAACACGGTGAATCTGACTGCAGTAAATGTGAAAGATATTAATAAAAATTATGTTTATTCAGCCAGCTCACATACCCGTATTTTCTTCCTGTTTTTTGGTCGAAGTCCACAGTAGGCGATTGTCGAGTGTGCGCGCGCGATCATTGGTAACTAAGCAACAGTGGAGACTCAGACTGTCAGCCGATGACGGTGCTGTGTGGTGTTCAGAGAATATCAGCTCAAATGGATAGTTCATCCGAATCAGATGTTGAACACACAGAGGAGGTTTGATCGCGCGTGCAAACTCGACAATCAACTACTGTGGACTTCGACCGAAAACAGGAAGTAAATACGGGTATGTGAGCTGGCTGAATAAAGAGATTATGCCTGCCTTCGTGAAAGCTCGGATCACAGTTGAGACTGATATATCAGCCCAGGCATCCACGATCCATTGGCAGATAGTGGCGTAAGTCGCCCGGCGCTGTCTCCCCGTCTTGGTGAACGTGTGTTCACCATCCATATATAAGGCGCTCCGGATTATAAGGGGCACTGTCGTTTTTTGAGAAAATTAAAGGCTTTTAACCCTCTGGGGTCTGAGGTGTTTTCGGGGTCCTTGAGATGTTTTGGCATGCTCTGACATTTGTGCTTTTTTCAGTTGCTTATAAACATATTAATGGCACAGGTGAAATTACACTCTATATAGCACACACAGGGCTACCATAATATGTGAGCAACATGTATGTACATGTTTGTATTTTTGAAAGAATATTGTTTATGCGTGGTTATTGAAAAAACTAAAAAATAAAGTTTCTAATATAAGGCCACAAATAACATACTAAATATCTGTCCACAAGACTTTTGACTAGTGGATGTTGTCGCCTAGAGTATTTGCTTCAAATTGATCTGAAAATCATTCTGCCTAATCATTCACATAAAACAATAGATTGTTTTAAATTGTGAAAAACATTTTTTTGTTTGCAAAGGCAATATGCGGATGGGCGGATCGGCCCAACCCCCTCATGAATAATTAGGCAGTTCTCACCTGAGCAGACTGCATACTAATGAGCCTTTCATTCAGGGGTGTCACACAAGAAAGAATGCAAGGACAATATATATATAAATAAATAAATATTTATACACACACACACATATATATATATATATATATATATATATATATATATATATATATATATATATGTGTGTGTGTGTGTGTGTATAAATATTTATTTATTTATATATATATTTTCCTTGCATTATTTCTATAATAATAAATAAATATTTATATACACACACATATATATATATATATATATATATATATGTGTGTGTGTGTGTGTGTGTGTATAAATATTTATTTATTTATATATATATATTGTCCTTGCATTCTTTCTTGTGTGACACCCCTGAATGAAAGGCTCATTAGTATATATATATACATATATATATATATATATATATACAAACAATCAAAATATAAATGAAAGCCAAAAGCACATTTTTAGTCACACCTTTTAGCCATCCACATACCATTTTTAGCCATCCACCGCGGTAAAAATAAACCAGTCGCATTTCAAAGTCGTACGCGAAATGACCGCCAGGTGGCGCAAAGGGACATTTAGCAAAACGTAAGTGGGGCAAATGTCTATTAACAGTAGCCTAAGGATGAAATACTACAAGTTATGGTAATTTCCAAATAAGCCTACAACAAATTGTTGGTCATACAGATAAGATATAATCTTTTAAAACTGTAAAAGGCTAAAGTAGGCCTACACTCACAGGCTAAAGACAAAACGTTTTCTCGCTCATGTGAGAAACAAACGTTTGGATATTTCTCAGTAACAAAATTCATAGCCGAGCGGTAGAACTTACGGTTCATCATCAGGATGACACAGGTTCAAATCCCGCACAAACATGGTCTGCTGTAAATTTTATATTTATTATTGCAGAGAGATTTGTCTAGCTCTAAAACTCTGTTACACCATACAGTTTTTTTTTATATAGGCTATATATATATATATTTTTTTTATTCCAGGCTCTCACGCCACACCCCCGATTTCTCACGCTGAAGTGTCAACCCGGTTGGTCAAATTCCTGAAAGATATAGTTTATCTATAGATCTACCTGTTGAGCCACTCGTGATCGACTAGTTATACCGCAAATTAGTTAAAATATCCCGTAATCTATCTAGAGCGAGCGTGCATGCAAGACAGATATTGTGCTCCAAACCGTGCGCGCGCATGGCAGAGAGGTCTGTTCCCTACAACCTAGAGTTTTTAAAAACATGGTTTTAAGTAAAGTGTGATTTGCCAGGGGGGACTGGGATTTCCTTCTGGTCTAAACATCCCTACTTCTGCTGAATTATTTTTATCCCCACACCCCTCCCTCCACAGCTAATCAATGCTATAGGCTACTTCACCAATATAAAATATATAAAATAGAGATATGCAACAGGCACGTTTAAACGACAAACAATAAAATCAAAACCAGCGTTTCAGTTGTTCATTAGTTCCAGTGGCCTGAATGCATGCACGGCTTTTCAAAATTTCATAAAGCGTGTTGAGATTATTTTGAATGAAATATTGAAGTTTATAATTAAGTGTTTTGGCACACCACGCCGAGTGGCCCTATGCATTTTTCTAAAGTCGGGTTTTATTCTGGCATGGTGAGTTAGTATTCGACAAACGCGGCGGCGCGTTCATTTAGATTAATTTATTTATCTCATTATTACAGCTAAAATAACTTAATAGGCGACTCCGTAATTTTTTGGTCATACAGATAAGAGTAGAGTAGCTTACATCGTTCAAAACTGTAAACTTGTATTCATATTAGGCTAACGACAAAAACAGTATATCTGTCCTCTCTGTCTCCGGGAACTGTGCGTCACAAAAATGAACCGAAAGCCACTTCAGCTCAGTCACGATAAGAAATCGGCTATGTCTAAAGAATTTAAATGTCTAAATATTTAGGCTAATAAATGTTATCTGATTATGTAGGCTAATCCATATGAAAACGAGAGGTACAGATGATCTACTCAAACATGCGCTTCCCAATGAGAAAATGACAAGACAAGGGTGAAAATCTCGCTCTAATTAAATGTAGGCTAAATCGCCCTGAATTAAAATGTAAAAACATAATAATGTATTTGTCGAAATGTTGCGATATTGTTTCATTTAAGTTCATAATTATTCTATAAATGTTATTTAATTTAGCAGCATTACCACGAAGCACCATGTTTCGATATTTATTTGAATAATACAAAATAAAATAAAAACTTAATTCACAAATTGCATGCCTGGTTGTAAGGATCCAAAGATCCCTGTAGACTTTAATATTAAGTTGAACATTTTGTTCATGACAACAAATTAACATGCGTTTTTTCAGATTATATTTAGTTTTGCTTGGAAAAAGCTGCCCCAAACCAGTTTTATTTCATCAATTATTGAAATAATGAAATATTTAGTAATAAACTTTTATGACAGAAATATCACTAGGCTACATGTAAATTAAATCATTTAATTCCTTCATTATCAACACTGTCTAGAATAGCGATTTAACCCTCTGGGGTCTGAGGTGTTTTCAGGGTCCTTGAGATGTTTTGGCATGCTCTGACATTTCTGCTTTTTTCAGTTGCTTATAAACATATTAATGGCACAGGTGAAATTACACTCTATATAGCACACACAGGGCTACCATAATATGTGAACAACATGTTAATACATGTTTGTATTGTTGAGAGAATATTGTTTATGCGTGGTTATTGAAAAAACTAAAAAATAAAGTTTCTAATATAAGGCCACAAATAACATACTAAATATCTGTCCACAAGACTTTTGACTAGTGGATGTTGTTGCCTAGAGTTTTTGCTTCGAATTGATCTGAAAATCATTCTGCCTAATCATTCAAATAAAACAATAGATTGTTTTAAATTGTGAAAAACATTTTTTTGTTTGCAAAGGCAATATGCGGATGGGCGGAACGGCCCAACCCCCTCATGAATAATTAGGCAGTTCTCACCTGAGCAGACTGCATACTAATGAGCCTTTCATTCAGTGGTGTCACACAAGAAAGAATGCAAGGACAATATATATATAAATAAATAAATAAATATGTATACACACACACACACACACACACACACATATATATATATATATATATATACTACCGTTCAAAAGTTTGGGGTCAGTGAGAATTTTATTTTTATTTTTTGGAGGAAAGAAATCAATACTTTTATTTATCAAGGAATAATTAATTTGATCGAAAGTGACAGTAAAGACATTTATAATGTTACAAAAGATTCTAACCCTAACCCTATTAATCAAAGAATCCAAAAAAAAAATAAAAAACTGTACAACTGACAGACCAACAACTGTTTCAACATTGATAATAATAATAAATGTTTCTTGAGCATCAAATCCTCATATTATACTGATTTGTGAAGGATCATTTGACACTGAAGACACTGACACTGGTGATGCTGAAAATTCAGCTTTGATCACAGGAATAAATTACACTTTACTATATATTCACACAGAAAACAGCTGATTTACACTGGAATAATATTTAATACTATAACTGATTTTTGTTGTATTTTTAATCAAATAAGCACAGCCATGGTTAGCAGAAGAGAATTCATTTAAAAGTATTTAAAATCGTACCGACCCCAAACTTTTGAACGGTAGTGTGTATATATATATACAAACAATCAAAATATAAATGAAAGCCAAAAGCACATTTTTAGTCACACCTTTTAGCCATCCACATACCATTTTTAGCCATCCACCGCGGTAAAAATAAACCAGTCGCATTTCAAAGTCGTTCGCGAAACGACCGCCAGGTGGCGCAAAGGGACATTTAGCAAAACGTAAGTGGGGCTAATGTCTGTAGCCTAAGGATGAAATACTACAAGTTATGGTAATTTCCAAATAAGCCTACAACAAACATTTATAGCCTACTCCGTAATTGTTGGTCATACAGATAAGATATAATCTTTTAAAACTGTAAAAGGCTAAAGTATAGGCCTACACTCACAGGCTAAATGAAAAAATCGCTCATGTGAGAAACAGACGTTTGGGTATTCCTCAGTGAGAAAATTCATAGCCGAGCGGTAGAACTTAGGGTTCATCATCAAGATGACACGGGTTCAAATCCCGCATAAACAAGGTCTGCTGTGTTTTTTATATTTATTTAGATTTGTCTAGCTCTAAAACTCTGTTACACAGGGTTGGGTACCGAAACTCGGTGCCAATAGGGAACCGGTTCCGACGTAAACGGTAGTAACCAGACCGAATAAGAACGAAAATTTCGGTGCCTGATTTCGGTGCCTAACTTCATTAGGCACACACCACACACACACACACACACACACACACACACACACACACACACACACACAAGGTCTCTCGCTCTCTCTCTCTCCGCCGTGCGTGTGCTACACAGTTTGGAGCACAGTTTCTTCTGTCTCGCATGCGCGCTCTTTCTCACAAGTAGAGTTGTGACGTTCGCGAACGAACCGATTCTTTTGAACGGCTCATAAACATGAACGATGGGAGCCGAGTCGCGGCTGAAGGGGAGCCGTTCTTTCTGTCGTTCTTTTTTCATGCGTGTTTCACACAGATGCACACAAATTAGCTCCTCAGTTATAGGGGAAGGTGCGCACCCAGCGCTACTGCCTAACAGCATGATGATAGTTGTGCACGCGCGCGCATCCTTTACGTGAGTACTCCAGTGGGAAAAAACCCTACGTGCTGTCATTGGGTAGGAGCAGAGCCAATGACTTATGCCGTCACATGGTTACTCCAGTTAAAAAAAAAAAAAAAACACACTAAAGTAACACTAAGTTCCTTTGTAAATAAATACAAAGGAACTGCTTTGTATTTATTTACATTACATTTTGTGTTCATGTTATTGTATCTACAGTATATATTTACAACTTTAAATAGTTTTTGTTTTTTATCAAAATGTTCTTGTGGTATTGTATGAATAACATAAGTCAACATAGCTTTACACATACACATACTTTGTACTAAAGGTAAATCCAAAATAGTGATATCACTTTCTAAGCAGAGGGATGTTGTGCAACCCTATGGAATATAGTCCACACATGACAAATGAGGTAATAATCAATATTTCAGAATAATTCAAACTCAGATATTGGTGTGTGATATCTGAGTTTTAATTAATTGACTACAAATCTCACCTCATCATTCCTCCCAGTGATTATTTCCAGGATAAACTGAGATTCCCCCAAGCTGGCTTCTTTAAACTGACTAAATATTTAAAAAGAGCCAAAAGAGCCGTTCTTTTGAACGGCTCTTTGAAAGGAACGGATCGCAAAGATCCGGATCTCCTCAAAGAGCCATAAATCCCATCTCTACTCACAAGGTTTGGCTGCATTTCACGTGTAAAATTACGTGTCAGAACGCCCTCTGGGTGTACCGATCTGCCGATAGTCTGAATCCCATATAGAATCAAGCCAATTCATTGGCTGATGGCGCGGGCGCCGCATCGACGCACTTACGTCGTCATACTATGTTGGCGCGCGCGCGCCATCTGCTCCTCAGATTTCTCTGCCGAAAAAGGAAGCTGGTCGGCAGCGCGAGGAGCTTGGCAGCGTCCCGTTCCCTATTGAGAGATATGTTACACCAACCAGAGATGTTCTCTTTCATAGGTTCACTCAACGCTGCGTAGCTAAGAAGCAGTGGATTTGTATTTGTAGGCTGCTGTATCACGTGCCGTTTGAACTGACGCGCTACAGCGATCTGTCGCATTTCAAAGAGCCAAAACGTTATTTATTGTGTGAATCTCGTAAAAATATTGACAGAATCTGACAGCTGTGGATTTGTTCCATATCAAAAGTAACCTTCTCTGTCTTGTCTGTCCTCTTTGTCCGCGATTTTTCTGTGTGAAAAGGGTCATTTGCGTGAGTCTCACGGTCAATGCGTGAGAGTTGGCAGCTCTGCCTGCTAGTAATCTCTATTAATCTCCAGTATTATTACATTGTTTGATACAATATTGTTTCATTTGATATTATGTAAATATGAATTTTTATTTTATATTGGTTTTATTATTACCATATGTTACTTGTATTTATATTGTTTAAAGATTTAAGTTAATATTGTGTCCAGTTTGGCCCTGTAAATTAAAGGGTATTATTTTTTGATAAAGTGTGTGCGGTTTCATTTTCTTAAGTACCGATTTAAGAACCGTTTAAGCACCGGAACCGTTTAAAAAATACCGAGTAGGTACTGGAATCGGATAAAACCCAAACGATACCCAACCCTATACACCATACAGTTTTTTTTTGCTTATATTTATAAAATACAATTATCATGCATTTCCATTTTACACTAAGGAAAAAAATAGTATCCAACAGAACGACTTTGCATCTGTATCAGTGTTAATTTTGTCAGCACATTTTGATTTAGTTTTAGTCTTAGTCTTTTGACTAAAATGCCATTTAGTTTTAGTCATATTTTAGTCATCTGAATTGTTTTAGTTTTAGTCTAGTTTTAGTCGACGAAATACAATAACATTTTAGTCGACTAAATCTACAGTAGATTTAGTCGACTAAAATATAATGGGTTTAGTTCAATTGTAATGCGTTAATTTAGAATTTCTCTAAAATTTCCAAACCCATATACTCCCGGAGAAAACATCTATTAACCTATTAATATGAATGATTTTTAAGTTTGAACATGCAATACAGATACAGATTTAACTGCTGTTACTTAAAAAATATCTTAAAATGAAATAAAACCACTTTTCCTAAAGTACAACACAGTCTTCTTTACAATGAATGATATATTCATTCCTTATAACTACTTACACATCATTCTTTATTCTTTCAAGCAGACATATTTATTTGTATGAATTAAATATAATTAATCCTCCTTATTAAAGCTATTAACGAGCAGTGAATGCTTTTCTCTTTTTCTTTTGTTGCTTGATCAAAATTAAGGACACGGACCGCATTAGGTTTATTGCCACTGTCACTTTAAGACGTCGGATCATGTCCAATGACATGCGGATACAATTGCACTGATGCACATCCGACACACTCACAGTTTAAGACATAACCAGCATAGTTTACATGAATACTCTCCAAAAAGGACATTTAGACATACTGTTGTGTATTTCTCCATTCAGACACGAAAGAGAGCTCAATTCAGTAGCCTACTCGCGCGCTGTAGGTGTATTGTGCATGACTGCACGCTTCGGGTTAGGTGTGTGCGCACAGAAAACCGCACCGAATAGAGCTCTTTTTTGCATCGTCACTCTTATTCAGAGATCTATATGTCTGCCCTACTCATTCTCCCAGACATTCACATTTTTTAACGTTTTATGACCGCGGGGTAGATCACGTTACAGTAGCCTACAAATGTGCGCATCTACCACACACGCAGGACATCAGTTCTGACGGATCGCTTCCCAAATCGTCACTATCTAACATTAGCCGCGTTTCCATTACCCTTCAAATTGCGCAAATTGAAATTGCGAATTGAAATTACGCTCAATGGAAACACGTCAATTTCGCAAAAACTCCCATTTATCGCAAAAAAGTTTTTACGCTCGCATGAGGAGGTTTTTCAGGCAATTCGAAAAAGGAATATTTCGCAAAACTGCAATGGAAACAGTTTTTGCGCATTTACAGTCACCTGACTTAGAAGACGCGGTGTGTTTGGGGTCCCGTGGTATACGCAAATAATAATGGGCTAATAATTATCATCATTATTATAACATTTATTAGGCTACATATTTAGAAGATGCTTTTATCCAAAAAAAGGAACAAAGCAATTCGTCAAATGTCATTCATAATGGTTAGACAATAATAATACATGGCTAAGATTATCACAAAGAAACACAAGATTTTGACGCATATCCAAGTGTTTGTGGGGAGTATGAGCGCGCTGCAGGCAGGGAGACGCGGGCGCGAACACTTGCGTTTTCCTATCAACAGTGAAAACAACTTAAAATACTCTATAATTTCTGGTCATACAGAAAATAATAATACATTATTCGCAACTATGCTTTTATTTGTGTAAACTCAAAATAACAAGAAAACGTTGTGCTTTTGTAAAATAAAATAAAACAATCATGCGCGCTTTCATGATCTCCGTGAAAAAAGCTAAAGCTTGAAATGTCCACTTTAAAACGAACAAATTCGAATCGAAAGCTAATACCTTCTGATTATGTAATCCGTATGAAAGGTGCATTTCTCTCTAAAGGTGCATTCGCGCGGCGCGCCTCAGCGGAGATTTAGAAAACAATAGTTTATTAATAAAATTAAAATGCCTCGTTATTCTTTCAGACACATTTATTATCATTAGCCTATAACTCACCTAAATCACCTTTCTGTAAGGCTGTGGTTCCAGAGACATAGGCCTAAATATGGCTCTTCTCATTCAGCACTGCGGGAAAAATATAATTTTCAGGTTCTAATTTGGCCTTAGAAAACCATTAAAATCTAAAAAAAAATTGTATTAAGTTGGGAATATTTTAAATGTTTAGTAAAGGGGCAAAAAGTCATAAACAAACATCTGAAATTTAGTCGATTTTTTTTTTTTTTCGCAGCATTTGTGTACAGTTTAAATTTAAAAAAAAAAAATTGGTGTTCAACTTTGCATTTAAAAAAAAACAACCACCGTTCATTTTTCGTTTTGCAATACGGGTTAAATAAGGAAAAACGAATGGACACAAATGTACACTGACCGTTTGGACAGAGTTCTTTATTAAATTCATAAAAGAAACAATAGGCTACAGGAATACTGGATTCTAAACCTCAAAGAAATGCCACAATCAGACCTCGGAGCAGAAATGAGGGAGAAACACCCAGAAACTCCTTATGCCGTTCGCAGTATACGGGTCTTTCCCTGCCATTAATGCTTGGATAACACACCACGTCTCCTTCTATTAATACTAATGTCTAGTGTGGTGGTGCGGTGGCTGTGATATAGGGATATAGGCTATAAACCTACCCGTTGATGTTTAAATGACTTATCGCGAGAGGGGAAAAAGTCGCATAACATCAGTTAATGGAAACGCCGTCATTTCGCAATAGTTTTTTATCGACATTTAGAAAAAATCGCAAAAGTTTTGCGCAAATCTGTAATGGAAACGCGCCTATTTTCGTCTAGTTTTTATTCGTTGACGAAAATGTCAATAGATTTTCGTCATAGTCTTTGTCATTCAAAACTAGGTTTTATTTAGTTATCGTCTCGTTTTCGTCTGTGAAAAAATGTCGTTGACGAATAATTTTCGTCGTTATTTTCGTCAACGAAATTAACACTGATCTGTATAATAATAGGCTACCAATCGTAATTTCAAAAGCAGTTATGTAAAAAAATTAATTATATATAGCATATATATATATATATATATATTTTTTTTTTTTTTTTTTCAGGGCTGCCAACTCTCACGCATTGAGCGTGAGAGTAGGCTACTCACGCAATTGACCCAAATCTCACGCTCTCACGCCACACCCCCGATTTCTCACGCTGAAGTGTCAACCCGGTCGGTCAAATTCCTAAAAGATATAGTTTATCTATAGATCTACCTGTTGAGCCACTCGTGATCGACTAGTTATACCGCAAATTAGTTAAAATATCCCGTAATCTATCTAGAGCGAGCGTGCATGCGAGACAGATATTGTGCTCCAAACCATGCGCGCGCATGGCAGAGAGGTCTGTTCCCTACAACCTAGAGTTTTTAAAAACATGGTTTTAAGTAAAGTGTGATTTGGCAGGGGGGACTAGGATTTCCTTCTGGTCTAAACATCCCTGCTTCTGCTGAATTATTTTAATCCCCCCCCCGTAATTTTTTGGTCATACAGATAAGAGTAGAGTAGGCTTACATCGTTCAAAACTGTAAACTTGTATTCATATAGGCTAACGACAAAAACAGTATAGGCCTACAGAGGATCTACTCAAACATGCAATGTAAGCGCTTCCCAATGAGAAAATGACAAGACAAGGGTGAAAATCTCGCTCGCAAAGGTGTTAATGTTCCTCTTTCATATGGAGAGTGTCGGATAGCCAGCCTGATGAGCAGGCAAAATTATTGTAAGGATAAATCTGTGTCCAAATGTAGACCCCATATCTTATTAAATTATAAATATTGTAGTTTATTTATTGTAGCCTATTTAAAGTTTTTTTCACACAAATTTCAATTGAAGTTATTGTAAGGTGAATTCAACAAGGCATGCTGTGTCTTTGAAGCAACAATTAAAGGTTAAATAATTTTTTCAGCTGTATGATCAGCTGTATGATGTGTTTTTACCCTGAAATGTTTAATTTCGAGAGAGAGACCCGCGCGCGCAGCGAGGGAGACTAAATAAACTTGTTAAAAAGAGATCCAGCGCGAGAGAGGCAAAGAGAAACGCATGTTTTTAATTTAATTATGTTTCTTTGGACAATTTTCGTTTTGTAGGCCTACTGTTTTAATTGTTTAATTTAGCTGTAATTTCTTTGGCAATACAAATTTAAAATGTCGCAAGAATAAGATTAGCCTAGTGTTTCTTATTTTGCATCGCAAAAGAAATAAACTCTAAACAAGATGCAACCCTGTTTTAAATTAAAAAATTTAAACCTTGAAATGTTCGAACTTGGTTTCAAACTTAAGTAATTTTAGTGTTCTTTTACATTACACAATAATTTAGCAGACTAAAGACGAGCTTCTTCATTTTCATTTTCTGATGCAATCGGCTGACAATCTTTCTTCATCAGTTTTTGTCGTTTGTGCAGCGGCTGCGGTTCTACAGGAATGTAGCAAATTTATGTTGTAATGATAATCAAACAAAACTCTTGACTTTAAATAAGTAAACAGATATAAACAGTTACCTATTTAAGCATCAAGGTGGGAAAATATAAACGTAGGACAACATCGGTTAACAACATGTATGCTACATTGAGATTCGATCTCGGGTCGAATGAAGCTCCTCGAAGCTCGTGTCGTTGCGTTGATCACTGAGCTACCGTCTGTACGCTGATAAAGTTGTAAAGCCTCATTCATGTAGCCTAAATGTTTTTATTGCAATGTTTTATGTTGAAATGTTTTCATTATTTATTCAATTACATTTCAGTAGCCTACTTTCAGTATTGTGATTATGAATTATTTTAACTACATTTCACTTGTTGAATTCTTCTGCTACCAGCTTTCAATCGCTCTGAATCAGCGCGGTGCGGCAGCAGATTACACATTAGAGAGAATAAACCGGAATAAACGAACACTTTTCAGAGTCTATGATTGTAGCGCCTCTTAGCGGTAATAGGCAGCAAATACACCACACATTTTACCGCCGCGGTGGAACGGCTGATGTGGGCATTGTCATGGCTTGCCTCGACATTTGCGTTTGAATAGCGCGCGTCCTCCGTGGGCGTGTCAGATTAACGCGTAATGAAGTGTAATGAGCTGGGGGAAAAAATACTGACAGCACTCTCTTTTCATACAGATTGCATAAACTGAGAATATTTGTTTTTTATATAAATTACTTCATTTAAAAGAAGAGAATTTAAGCTTCATAAAGAAAAACCTCTCGTGCCTGTGTGACAAGTAATCGCGGAGTTACAGTTAATCTTAGGACGCGTTTCAGAATGGACTTCACTGACAGAGAGAACGCAGAACTCGCATCATGTTTGTTTTTCTTTATTTGGTGAAAAGCACAACACTTTGTTTTTATTGTGAGTATCCACAAAAAAAATAGAAACTTAACAGGATCTAATGATGTACAACACTTATATGTAAGATCAAAATTAACCGAGTATTTTGAGTCTCTTTTACACTGATAAGAAAAAAAGCGAGACAATCGCGCCGGCGCGATAGCCGACCCCAGGGGGTTAAGTGTGAATTGCGACTTCTCTTTGTGTTAAGTCAGCCTCAGACTCCGATAGCCTGTGGGGGGTTGGAGGGACAGTTGCTGGACAAAGGTGTTAATGTTCCTCTTTCATATGGAGAGTGTCAGATAGCCAGCCTGATGAGCAGGCAAAATTATTGAAAGGATAAATCTGTGTCCAAATGTAGGCCCCATATCTTATTAAATTATAAATATTGTAGTTTATTTATTGTAGCCTATTTTAAGTTTTTTTTCACACAAAATTTCAATTGAAGTTTAAAGTTTAAATAAACTTGTTAAAAAGAGATCCAGCTCGAGAGAGGCAAAGAAAAACGCATGTTTTTAATTTAATTATGTTTCTTTGGACAATTTTCGTTTTGTACGGTTTTAATTGTTTAATTTAGCTGTAATTTCTTTGGCAATACAAATTTAAAATGTCGCAAGAATAAGATTAGCCTAGTGTTTCTTATTTTGCATCGCAAAAGAAATAAACTCTAAACCCGATGCAACCCATGTTTTAAATTTAAAAAAACTGTCCCGACACTATTTAAACCTTGAAATGTCCGAAATTGGTTTCAAACTTAAGTAATTTTAGTGTTCTTTTACATTACACAATAATTTAGCAGACTAAAGACGAGCTTCTTCATTTTCATTTTCTGATGCAATCGGCTGACAATCTTCCTTCATCAGTTTTTGTCGTTTGTGCAGCGGCTGCGGTTCTACAGGAATGTAGCAAATTTATGTTGTAATGATAATCAAACAAAACTCTTGACTTTAAATAAGTAAACAGTTATAAACAGTTACCTATTTAAGCATGAAGGTGGTAAAATATAGACGCTGTAGGACAACATCGGTTAACAACATGTAGGCCTATGCTACATTGAGATTCGATCTCGGGTCGATTGAAGCTCCTCGAAGCTCGTGTTGCTGCGTTGATCACTGAGCTACCTTCTGTACGCTGATAAAGTCGTAAAGCCTCTTTGATGTGGCCTAAATGTTTTTATTGGAATGTTTTATGTTGAAATGTTTTCATTATTTATTCAATTACATTTCAGTAGCCTAATTTCAGTATTGTGATTATGAATTATTTTAACTACATTTCACTTGTTGAATTCATCTGCTACCAGCTTTCAATCGCTCTGAATCAGCCAGCATATCTGCGGAAGGAGATTACGCATTAGAGAGAATAAACGAACACTTTTCAGAGTCTATGATTGTAGCGCCTCTTAGCGGTAAAAGGCAGCAAATACACCACACATTTTACCGCCGCGGTGGAACGGCTGATGTGGGCATTGTCATGGCTTGCCTCGACATTTGCGTTTGAATAGCGCGCGTCCTCCGTGGGCGTGTCAGATTAACGCGTAATGAAGTGTAATGAGCTGGGGAAAAAAATACTGACAGCACTCTCTTTTCATACAGATTGCATAAACTGAGAATATTTGTTTTTTATATAAATCACTTCATTTAAAAGAAGAGAATTCAAGCTTCATAAAGAAAAATCTCTCGTGCCTGTGTGACAAGTAATCGCGGAGTTACAGTTAATCTTAGGACGCGTTTCAGAATGGACTTCACTGACAGAGAGAACGCAGAACTTGCATCATGTTTGTTTTTCTTTATTTGGTGAAAAGCACAACAATTTGTTTTTATTGTGAGTATCCACAAAAAAAATAGAAACTTAACAGGATCTAATGATGTATAACACTTATATGTAAAATCAAAATCAACCGAGTATTTTGAGTCTCTTTTGCACTGATAAGAAAAAAAGCGAGCAGATCACGCCGGCGTGATTGTCTATCCCAGAGGGTTAAGTGCGCCTTATAGTGCGGAAAATACGGTACCTAATATGTGACCCTGGACCAAAACAACAGTCACATGGGTATTTTTTTTTTTAAATTGAGATGTATACATCATCTGAAAGCTGAATAAATAAGCTTTCCATTAATGTATGGTTTGTTAGGTAGGACAATATTTGGCCGAGATACAACTATTTGAAAATCTGGATTCTGAGGGTGCAAAAAAATCGAAACATTGGGAAAATCGCCTTTAAAGGGTTAGTTCACCCCAAAATGAAAATTCTGTCAGTAATTACTCACCCTCATGTTGTTCCAACCCCGTAAGACTTTCATTCATCTTCGGAACACAAATTAAGATATTTTTTATTAAATCTGAGAGCTGGATCACTCCTCCATAGGCTTCTTAAGGGATCGAAACTGGCCGGCCCAAAAGTTATGAAAGACATCGTTAAAATAGTCAGAGTGACTACAGTGGCTCAATCTTAAGTTTATCAAGCGACGAGAATACTTTTTGTGCTCAAAAAACAAACAAAAATAACGACTTTATTCAACTACACTGAGCTTACGTGTGACATGCAACCTAGAAGCTTTGCGTAGTTTCACTACGTGAAATCTCATGCCCCACAGAGAAGGAAATGAATAGTTGAATAAAGTCGTTATTTTTGTTTGTTTTTTGCGCACAAAAAGTATTCTCGTCGCTTGATAAACTTAAGATTGAGCCACTGTAGTCACTCAGACTATTTTAACAATGTCTTTCATAACTTTTGGGCCGGCCAGTTTCGATCCCTTAAGAAGCCTATGGAGGAGTGATCCAGCTCTCAGATTTAATAAAAAATATCTTAATTTGTGTTCCGAAGATGAACGAAAGTCTTACGGGGTTGGAACAACATGAGGGTGAGTAATTACTGACAGAATTTTCATTTTGGGGTGAACTAACCCTTTAAAGTTATCCATTTATCTTCGCGATTGTGCTGAATTCACTCACAAAAATTGTATATATTTACAGTAGGAAATTTACAAAATATATTAATGGAACATGATCTTTAGTTAATATCCTAATGATTTTTGGCATACAAGAAAAATGGATAATTTGACCCATACATTGTATTGTTGGCTATCAAATATACCCGCTATTGCTAGCCTGGCTAACGTCAGACCCAAGTCTCATTGAGACTTGGGTCTGGGAACCACATGTTCATTTTCTCGTATTTGAGGCGTGGTTTACGAATGTCCAGAGCCGTTTATTGGGTGCTAAGAATGTCTATCAAATGCGCCTGTACGTAGCTCATAGCCAATCGTTTCAATTATACCAGATGACGTATGTAGAGCGACAGAAATTAGACGAGGAAGAAGACGATGGGTCAGAGATTTATGTGTACACGATGGCGTGTATCTAACGGCCGTTTCACACCGCATGCGTGAGACGGCGTGTATTTTTTTCGGCGTGCATGTTAATCAATGAGTCCATTCACACCGGGAGCAGGAGCAGCACGTGAGAGTCGAGCAGGAGCGGCGAGTGAGCAGCAGTGAAGCGGGGGTTTCGGCGTCGAATCTGTTTTTGCTGCTCTGCTCACGCTCAATTAAAGTGAAAGCACACTTTTGATGGACAAAAATAAATATGATTTCACACAAAAAGTGCCCAAAATGCACAGAATAAGCATGTCTAGTGAGTTTTAACAAGAACTTGAGTAGGCAAATAAAAGAAAATAAAGACTTATAGAAGATTTAGGCTACCCGGTAAAAACTTGTTTTTAATTATTCAGTTTGGGTGAAAGTTGTGTATCTGTATTATATAAAAAAAAACTAAAGTAAACTAGCCAGAAAATATATATAAACGTTCTTTTAGTTTATGTAACACACAGACAGCTACATAGGCTAGCACAACCCAAATCAAACCCGAGTGTGTGGTTTATTTGTGTGTTTTGTTTTTTATCCGCAGAGTTGCAGTCTTGTAAACATATCGAAAGTATGACTGAAACGAATAGATTGGAGCCATTTTCTGGGTTGTTTTGTTGTTTAACATTAATATGCGAATGTTGTACACCTCCCCATTACAAACTTTCAAGACTATCAATGTTATAAATTACCAACTTCTAAAAACAAATGTATAGTTGTCTTTGTAAAGAATTGCTCGCTTATATATGTAGCTTTGGAGCCGCTGCTGTGACACTGTACAAACGCTTCCAGTGTGAATACTCTCGCGCAGCTGCAGTGACGATGTAGTTACGCTGACGCGCTGCTCAAGTGCCGCTCACGCTTGCGGTGTGAAACGGCCGTAAGGCTACATCGAAAGGTAACTTCGCGTCTGCTGCCATGTTGGATCCATAGCTATAAACAAACTGCTTCGGTGTGTCGCATAGACGTCGTCGTCTTGCTGCTCCCTCCCCGTTCTGTGATTGGTTCCCTAGATGAGGCGAAAATTTGGTCCATGGTATCCCGACTACCTAGCAGCGTGAATAAAATCGCGCTGCGGCAAGGCAGTATGGGGAAACCCAGGCTACGCTATTGCCACAATTATACCCGTATAATATAATATATTATATTATATATAATACAAATATACCCAAATATACCCACAAGACTGGTTTTGTGATCCAGGGTCACATATTTCCGACAACTTAAAAATCAAAACGGAGTACCAGTACATAAGGGTAAAACGACTATATAAAATGTTGAATATAATGTATAATAAGGCAATGGGGGAATGATAGTTGGTCCTGATAATAATACAATAATAATAATAAAAGAGTAAAAAATAAAAAATAAACTTTATCTTGGCTTAAAATATCATATCGTATTGTGAGTTCAGAATCGTGATTTGCGTTACACCCCTGGTAAATCATGGTAAATGTTGAAAAGCTTTCTAACTATATAATTGTGGCTCAATGTTTCTCCTGTTTCCCACATCAGTGTTGTTGAGAATGTCAGCGCTGTTTCATTTGGCTTTAATCTAGTTTCATTCATGAGGATTTTGATTTGTGGTTTGTATCGGAGAAGTCACCCAAGTGGAATGCTTCTCACTGGATCTTATGAACTTTACCTATTTAAATCAAGATCTTGTGAATCTGAACCAATCGATGAACCTGGGTTAATACCATAGACCGTAAATTAAGATGGAGGATGCACCTTCACTTTCTTCCATTTGTAGTAAGTAAAGCAGCCAATGTCCCAATATGGCGCTGACATCTTGAGTCTTGAATCTGCGCAGTAATGAGTGTGAAGTGGAGCCGTGATATCAAGGTCCTGCCCATAGACGGTTGTTGTCTTTTAGCTAGCTGGCCCATAACATTTATGTTCTAATTAGCTTATAAATTTAACTTACCGAAAAAAAATTCAAAGGTCCATCGGATCTCTTAGGCCGGTTAGTACAGTTTACTGCAGAACAACTCATTATGTGAAATAAACAGTTATGGAAATGTAGAAATTATAGTTTAAGCTTCAACCTGAAGATACAGAAAAAAAGTCGGTGCCTCAGTGACTACTTCACTCAAAGAAGCTGTCAATCATGACGTCACATACGTTTTTATAACATCAAATAAATGAATAACTAAAACCAAACTTATTTTATAAAAAACTTACATCAGCGTGATAAAAACTGCCTAAAATGACTAAAAACCACCTAAAATGACTAAAAACCATCTTTGGAAAAAATTATTTAAAGTGTAATTTGATTGTTCAGTTTGTCTCATGTCCCATTACATTACATGGAGAGGGCTTATGACCTATACTGCATCCAGCCACCTAGGGGCGATCGAGATGATTTCAGGACTTGTGTGGCACGCTTGGTAAATACCCAGCCCTAATCAGCGATACTAGGCTATTTAAGCAAAGATTTTAGTATATAGATAAATGAGTGCTTAATTCTGCAGAATTGTATTCTGTAGTCTTTCAATAGCATGCAAGTAAAAAAATAGACAAGTAAAGGAGTGCTTACTAGTGTACTCTTTCAATAGTATATAGGCATAAGCCCGCTGACAGAGCCATTCAGCAATTTCAGCTTTCTCTCCCAATGCCTCATTTAGCTCCTGTAAGACAAGACAGAGAAATTATATACACAAACACATTGACCCACATTTATTTTCTCTAATATTGTGAGTATTAAATTATATATGTATGATAAAATGATGTGTTGGATGATGAACTATAGATTTGCAAAAAATTAAGGGGATAAACTTATCTGTCACCCCAAAAACACTCTTATAGTAAAAACATACACACTTGGGTCAAGTACTTTTTGAATATTGTGCAATTGAAAACTTGAGCAAATAAAATATGCATCAAACTTTTGCATTTTACCACCAGACTCTAGTGATGTCAAATGTACCTGTACACTGGTGCCAAGTGATAAAAAAAAAAAAAAAAAAACTATTAAGGGTCTTTCACACTCAGCGCGATTATGTATGTCATAATTGAATTTACGCTCTTGATTTGAAACAATAGATCCCTATTTGCCCATTGGCCTCTGTTCATCATGGCCTCCTAATCATCCCCATATATATATATATATATATATATATATATATATATTAGGGGTGGAACGGTACACAGAAGTCACGGTTCGGTTCATACCTCGGTTCAGACATCACGGTTCGGTACGATTTCGGTACAATGGAGGGAAAAGCAAAACAAAAATGCAGAAGGCATTGTATTTTTTAAATAAGTTTTATTATATAAACCACAGGGCTCAACATAAAAAAAAATCCCCACTGGCCCCCGGGGCCAGTAGATCATAGTTTTGCTGGCCCCTTCTATATTTTGACTGGCCCTGAAAGAAATATAAGGAAAAGCCCTTTTCCATTAAACTGTATTTATTGTATACATTAGGATTAATCAAAACAGCGAAGGGAGTTCAGGAATTAAGAGAGAGCCCCTGGACACATGCAAAAATAACCAAATGTCAGTGTGCAGTAAATTTGTCAATAGCCTACCTGCTTTCTCCTCATCTCCCTCTCTCTTTTTTTCTCAGTCTCCTCATCTTACTTATTAAAGCTAAAGTTATTCATTCAAGAGAGCTGAGAGTGATTTTCTTTTTGCCTTTTGTTGTTTGATTCTCAGTAATGGCGTGATCGTCAGCATGTTTATTAGACTGCTTCCCCTTTAAGAACGAGTGCAGATCTAATAGTCTACTGATGCACCATATTTTCTCCCAACTATTTCCATAACTGCGTCCATTTTAGACATAAACTGTTTAAGTGAATCTCCAAGCCAGTCATTTTGACACATTTTTGTGTACATTTGATCGTTTAGACGCGCACATGAAGCCCAAAGTATAATTTGCTTGTCTCGTTACGATCTGTTTCGGAGCGCGCGCCGCATTGGGAACCGCATCTCTTGCGCAGATTTTTGTGCTTTTAGTTTTAATAGCTCTTTTTATTATTAAAAGCGTCCCGCAATTTAGCAACAGAAGATACTGCATTTTACAACAATCACCGATCGTGCTGATTCTGTCTTAAAGTTTGAGTTTTAAGGAGAAATGACAGCGTACTGCTGCGAAGGGAAAGAAGTTGCGCTAGACAGAATGCAGTTTTTAATGGTTTTACCTCAAATATATTCTATAATCTTTGGAAGCCGAAATCTAAAATAAAATCATACTAATATCACAGATCTAATGTGTAACCATAACTTGAATGTTTAGTTCTGTCCTCCGTCAGGTGTTGTGCGTGTTGTGGCACCGCGTGAGATCTCTCTCTCTTCTGGACTGCGCGAATAGCAAAAATGCATCACAGACAAATGGTTTAATTTTATTATAGAAATGGCTGGCGACTCAGCGAGATGGTAAAAAAAAAAAGTCTTTATAGCAATAATAAATGATAGCCTACGTGTATTTCTCCAGTACCGATAGCAGAACCGATAACGTCCGAGCTTATCTATACAGCGCGGTCTTTCAAAATTCAGTCCCGTTTAATACCGGGTTTCGGTACTCTTTCTCGTATTAGCCTCGTAGTTCTTTGACATTTTAACACGTTATAAATAACCTGAAGTAACATTGACACTCTTCGCGCCACTGTGTATGACGTTTGCTGTTTGTTTTATCTGATGGCCAGTTACTGGCCCGCGCGGGCAAGTGACTGGCCAATCAACTAGCCCGACATACACTTTTACTGGCCCCGGGCCATCGGGCCATTGCTTATGTCGAGCCCAGTATAAAGGCATAGAACCAGTTTATTTGTAGTGCACTGACAATAGTTTTATTTAATTAGTTTATTAATTAAATTAATGAAAAGACAAAAAGACCTTGCGATATGTTTGGTAATTGTACCTGAATTAATTTAAAATTAATTTGCTATATTTCAGATCAATATATTTGTTTTCCTTAATTTTAATTAACATTATTAATTAACAATGTAACATTATTCTCATCTGAATTATAAATAATTGATTTCTGTTAAAATAATACTACCATTAAAAACAAATTCGATTTTCTTTTTTAATCAATGTAGAATATGTAAGATTAGTGCTCCGAGGACGACAAATGAAAACCAATGCAATATGATGAATGTCCAAAAGATGGAACACAGACTGTTTTGAAATGGAGTCGGATAAATATGTTTTTCTTTTAAAACAGTGTGTGTGTGTGTGTGTGTGTGTGTATGATTTTGGTTGAGTGACAGTTGTAGGTTACAGTTTGACAAGAGTTTACAGTGTGCACAATGTTGTGTTTTATTGCGAGTGTACACAAATACAAGTAAACACTTTGCAGGTTTAATGATCTGTATGAACAAAATTACGCAGTATGTTTTTTTTATGTTTCCACTGTTCGGTCGCGCGCCTCTCTCTCTCTCTCTCTGTCACACACACACACACACACACACACACACACACACAGTTCGATCTCGCCTCTCTCTCGCGCGCGCGCGCGCACACACACACACACACACACAGTCCAGCATTTCAATCTTGACATCGCAGCCTTCATTATGCGGTCACACCAAACACGAATAGAGCGTCAAATTCGCTTCTAGTTCGACGCTAGTCCAAATCGAATAGGACGCGCGTATAAAGCCAACGTTTGAAGTGAACGCGCGTTCAGAGCTAACCCGATGGTAGCCTACAGATTATGTGTCCCTAAAGAACCCGCGTAATCTAACGGTAGTTCCGCATTAGGCTACATTAATTAATTTGCACGCGAGTTTTATTTATTTTTATACCGTGTATTCTCCGTGTAAATTCGTGCACCGAACCGTGACGCCCGTACCGTTTCGGTTCGATATGAATACATGTACCGTTCCACCCCTAATATATATATATATATATATATATATATATATATATATATATATATATATATATATATATATATATATATATATATATATATATATATATATATATATATACACACACACACTCACCTAAAGGATTATTAGGAACACCTGTTCAATTTCTCATTAATGCAATTATCTAATCAACCAATCACATGGCCGTTGCTTCAATGCATTTAGGGGTGTGGTCCTGGTCAAGACAATCTCCTGAACTCCAAACTGAATGTCAGAATGGGAAAGAAAGGTGATTTAAACAATTTTGAGCGTGGCATGGTTGTTGGTGCCAGACGGGCCGGTCTGAGTATTTCACAATCTGCTCAGTTACTGGGATTTTCACGCACAACCATTTCTAGGGTTTACAAAGAATGGTGTGAAAAGGGAAAAACATCCAGTATGCGGCAGTCCTGTGGGCGAAAATGCCTTGTTGATGCTAGAGGTCAGAGGAGAATGGGCCGACTGATTCAAGCTGATATGAGAGCAACTTTGACTGAAATAACCACTCGTTACAACCGAGGTATGCAGCAAAGCATTTGTGAAGCCACAACACGCACAACCTTGAGGCGGATGGGCTACAACAGCAGAAGACCCCACCGGGTACCACTCATCTCCACTACAAATAGGAAAAAGAGGCTACAATTTGCAAGAGCTCACCAAAATTGGACAGTTGAAGACTGGAAAAATGTTGCCTGGTCTGATGAGTCTCGATTTCTGTTGAGACATTCAGATGGTAGAGTCAGAATTTGGCGTAAACAGAATGAGAACATGGATCCATCATGCCTTGTTACCACTGTGCAGGCTGGTGGTGGTGGTGGTGTAATGGTGTGGGGAATGTTTTCTTGGCACACTTTAGGCCCCTTAGTGCCAATTGGGCATCGTTTAAATGCCACGGCCTACCTGAGCATTGTTTCTGACCATGTCCATCCCTTTATGGCCACCATGTACCCATCCTCTGATGGCTACTTCCAGCAGAATAATGCACCATGTCACAAAGCTCGAATCATTTCAAATTGGTTTCTTGAACATGACAATGAGTTCACTGTACTAAAATGGCCCCCACAGTCACCAGATCTCAACCCAATAGAGCACCTTTGGGATGTGGTGGAACGGGAGCTTCGTGCCCTGGATGTGCATCCCACAAATCTCCATCAACTGCAAGATGCTATCCTATCAATATGGGCCAACATTTCTAAAGAATGCTTTCAGCACCTTGTTGAATCAATGCCACGTAGAATTAAGGCAGTTCTGAAGGCGAAAGGGGGTCAAACACAGTATTAGTATGGTGTTCCTAAAAATCCTTTAGGTGAGTGTGTGTATATATATATATATATATATATATATATATATATATATATATATATATATATATATATATATATATATATTAGTGCTGTCAAACGATTAAAATATTTAATTGCGATTAATCGCATTAATGTCATAGTTAACTTGTGATTAATCGCAATTAATCACACATTTTTATCTATTCTAAATGTCTCTTGATTTCTTTTTGTCCCATTATTTTTTTCTTATTTTAATGCTCTTATCAACATGGAAAAGTGGATCGGCTTGCTTTGTGCAAATGTTTTTTAATGAAAACAACATTGGCATATACTGTGTTCAATTTCACACTAATATTCTCACTTGGAGCAAATAATCTCTCAATGTAACACTGTCCATCAATAAAAGGGTGAAAGAAATAAAGACGAGGTCCTGATATTGACGAGGGGGCGGAGAATTCGCATCAGCTGTGTGTGTGTGTGTGTGTGTGTGTGTGTGTGTGTGTGCTTGGCTTGCTTCAAGTGGTATTTCAGACTGGACGTGCTGCGATGATGATAGCTCAGTTCACAACGACAAAACACACAGATCACTTTGGTCTTGTCAATGGAACTGTGATGGCCCCGATGCAGCCACACATTAGTGAGCGGTAATGTCGCGCACGCACATACATACAAACACCCATTACTTAGATTTTCTTGGAATTTATCCTGTACATTCTTTCGTTTCATTCGTTCTTTCAATGGTTTCTGTTCATATATTTATTTGGCAATAAGATTCAGACATTGTTTATTTCTCATTAAGATATTTATTTGAGTTGCAGTACATCATTAACTGGTTGAAGTGCACACAATCTAGTTGGTGTTGTGCAGTACACACATTTATTAAAATTACTTTCTTTGAGTTTAAGTTACCGCTGTGTTGCTGAGGAGGGGATGGCTGGAGCTTTCAGTTGGTGATCGATCGGCCAGTTCCGTTGGTGGTCCGGCATACCGGCATACCGCTTCAACTGCTATTTTAGTTTCGCTTGCCGCTACCAACCAGAAGAATGATTGTGTGTGGGGGGGGGGGGGGGGGGGGGGGGGGGAGTTGTTGTTTGTGTTGTCTTTTTCAATTGCTTGTTCTTTTCTTTAGATTTATTATTTGTGTTAAGATATACACTTAATTATAGTGTAATTATGTAACTGGTCTTGTTATTGATTTTGGTGTTGTATTGTTAAGTTTGTTGTTTTTGTATTCCCTTATGTGTTAATATGGACTAGTCCGTTGGTATAAATGTGTCCCTGATGTTTAACTTGTAGATCAGTTTAGTTTGTTCTCACATGTACTCAGTTGTTTGAGTTTAGTTTGTTTTGTTGATCTCTTTTATAGGCCTAAACTTTTGATTGATTATTTGGACTTTGGTTTCCTTTTTGAATATTTTTGAATATGATTTCTGGATTCAGTAAAATATATGTTTTTTGGAAATATTTCTATGGCCCTCATTCCTTGACTGCTTGGTCCCTCACAGGAACCATTTGGCAACTTTTTAAAAGTAAACTTTCCATTCAGAATCTTATTGGCATCCGTTTCGGCGTCTCGCACTCGTCGTCATCCACTCAAAACTTAACGTTAACCAACTATTTGGCCGGCTCGCAAGCCTAAACAAGTGTGTGCGGCGTCGTGCCTGTTGTTTTGTTTCCGGTCTAGCTAGATCCGCTTGCGCTTTGGTCGACGAAGCAATAAAATGTCCTCGCGCGGAGCAAGCCATTGAAATTAATGGGTTTCATTGCGCAGCACCGCGCATGCCGCGTCCTGTTGCAAAAGCATGTGAAAAAAACTACAAAGTTTGCTAGGCCAAAAAGACCGTTAATGGTGCGATAAAAAAATTAACGCCGTTAAAATGGGTTTGCGTTAACGCCGTTAATAACGCGTTTAACTGACAGCCCTAATATATATATATATATATATATATATATATATATATATATATATATATATATATATATATATATATATATATATATATACACACTAATCGAAAAATGGTTTTGAAAAATGGAGTGCAAATGGCGTCTTACTGGCTTGAATGGTTATTATTTAGCTTGGAAGGATCTTCTGGGTAACTACAGAGCATTAATTGAGACTGAAAGATCTTCTTATTTCTCTCAGACTATTGAAAACAATCAAGGAAATCCCAGACATTTGTTTCAATCTATAAATAGACTGCTTAAAGTTGATGCTGCCACCACCTTGCCTGTTTCTCAACAGCTATGTGATTCTTTTCTTCATTTCTTTAACTCTAAAATTGATAGTGTTCGCAAAAAAATTTCTGTTGCATCTGCTCCCACCATCTCACTTCTCTGTTCATCTGGGTTTACTGATATTTCTCTCACTAATTTCCTACATTTTGATTCTGAGGCTCTCAAAAGGGAGGTATCAAGAATGAAATCTACTAGGGGTGTGCAAAAAAATCGATTCACATTTGAATCGCGATTCAATCTTTACCGATTCAGAATCGATTCATAGAATTCCAAAAATCGATTTTTTTTTATTTTTTTTATGGCGTGCACGGGTGGAGTGGCAATCGGGTGAGTCGGGACTTTTACCGGTGGTCCGGTAGTGTTTCGAGCATAGACTGTAAAGGTTTCGAGGCTGCGAGGGCCGGTCTGATAAATAGTTATACATTGCAAGTTCTTGCCGCCCGCTGGTCAAACTGTGCAGCCTCTCTGCTCAACCCGTAAATAAATGCATCGATCCGCAGATCTTATGTTTGAGTTCTGTAGATCTTTTGCCAAGCGTGTCAGAGGTTACGGGTTCTAAACCGCACTCGTATAGTGTTTTCTCTCTCTCATCAAAACCGAATATGTTCATCACGTTTGTGAGCATTTTATTTTGTGATTTTACCGGAGTCTCCACAACGGCGATAGATTGAAGCGCGCGTCCGAGTGAAGACTGCGCGAGCCACAGAGAGAGAACACTGTATCCATGACACTGATAGCAGCGGCAACGAGCGCTCAGCTTGATTTCAAAAACAACAGATCTCTTATTTAATAGCGAAATAAATTTATGGTCTGCTAGTTAACTGGAGATACCCGCAAATTACGCCTATGAACGACTTCACTGGATCTAAACAAATCAATCTAAACCATAGATGTTACCAGTAGCGGTGGCTTTTTAAAATAATTTCGCAAGGGTTCTATGACATTAGTATATATTTTTACGAAGTTCAATATGCCCAGTCGAGTTCACATTTCAACAGTCAACCTGGTAGCTGAAGTAGTCCTTAAACCACATTTAGCATAATTGTTTGTTTGATCTGACTACAGCACTTTAAAGCTAAATGTAAAAGCTTCTATTTAAGTTTTATTTTAAACTTGAATTAAATGTAAGCTGGCCAAAGCTTGGCACTTTGCACTTTTTAGTTGCAGAAGTTTTTATTTTTGTATGAAGTCATATAAAGTAATATCAAACTACATTTAATTTGTTGTGTTTTTTTCTTTTAAATTGTGTCTACTGCAATCAATCACAGGAAAAAGTAAACTACATTTATATACTGCGAAATCGTGTTTTGAATCGAGAATCGTTTTTGAATCGAAAATCGATTTTGAATCGAATCTTGAGACAAAAAAATCGGTATCGAATCGTGACATTTTCTGAATCGTGCACCCCTAAAATCTACCACTTGCTTGCTTGATCCTATTCCCACAAGCATATTTAAATCTTGCTTCGATGTTTTGAGCCCTACTGTCCTCAGTATTATAAATGACTCATTGCAGATGGGGGATGTTCCAGCAGCATTAAAGATTGATGCTGTAACTCCTGTACCAAAAAAAGAAAATACTGCCCTGGATGATTTTAATAATTTTTGACCTCTCTCTAATCTTCCGTGTATGGCAAAAATACTGGAGCGTGTTGTTGCCTCTCATTTGTGTAACCATCTTCCAATTAATAACCTTTTTGAACCTCTTCAGTCAGGTTTTCATAAATTCCACAGTACTGAAACGGCTTTGGTCAAAGTTACCAATGATTTGTTGATGGCTTCTGACTCTGGTGCAATTTCCATTCTCATCCTTCTTGATTTAAGAGCAGCTTTACCGGCTTGAACAAGATTTTGGTGTGTCAGGGACAGCTTTGAAGTGGTTTAAATCCCATTTCACTGACCGTTCTCAGTTCGTTTCCATGGGCAGTTTCAGGTCTGAGATTAGCTCTGTTCTCACTGGTGTTCCCCAGGGCTCAGTCTTGGGCCCTCTGCTCTTTAATATTTATCT
The DNA here is from genome assembly GCF_029890125.1 of Rhinichthys klamathensis goyatoka. Taxonomy (NCBI): domain Eukaryota; kingdom Metazoa; phylum Chordata; class Actinopteri; order Cypriniformes; family Leuciscidae; genus Rhinichthys; species Rhinichthys klamathensis. The sequence continues at coordinate 2,299,157 of NW_026607051.1, forward strand.
GTCACCACTTGGTCATTTGCTGCGATCGCTTGGGCTCCATTATCACTTTTATGCTGATGATACGCAGATTTATCTACACTCAAAATCTGGTGAACACCTTGATGTTGATTTTCTCTCCGGCTGTGTTTCTGAGATAAAATAATGGATGAGTAATAATTTCTTTTGTCTGAACGGTGGTAAAACTGAAGTTATGCTTATTGGTTCCCAAAATCAAATTTCCAAAGCTGGTTCTTTATCTTTGACTATTGATGGCTCTGTCTTGGCGACTCAAGCTAAAGTGTGGAATCTTGGAGTTATTTTTGATTCTCGTCTTTCATTTGATTCTTTTGTTCAGAGTACAGTTAAATCATCCTTTGTTCACCTCAGAAACATAGCAAGATTGCATCCCATGCTAAATTTCTCAGTAGCAGAAAAGCTGATGAATTCCTTTGTCATCTCAAGGATAGATTAGTGTAACGCCCTTTTAGCTGGAGTCTCTAAATCCACACTCAACAAACTGCAATATGTACAGAACTCGGCCGCCAGGATATTGACTGGGTCCAGGGTATGTAATCATATTACTCCAGTTTTGGAGTCCTTACACTGGCTCCCAGTCAGAATCCGAGTGGATTTTAAAATTATGATGCTCACATATAAAGCATTGCATAGCTTGGCTCCTTATTATTTATTAGTTTCCTATACCCCTTCCTATACTATTCCTATTTATGGTTGTTCCTCATACACGCTTACGGTCTATGGGTGACAGGGCTTTTTCTTCATATGCTCCTGTCCTTTGGAATTCTCTGCCTCTTGATCTTAGGGAAGCTCAGAACTATGGCATTTTTAAAGGTAGACTTAAGACATATTTTTTTAAATTAGCATTTGATTGTTGATGTTACTTTTATTATTTGAGCTTTGTATTGCTCATTCTGCATACAGCACTTTGAGAAGTTGCTTTTAAAGGCGCTTTATAAAATAAAGTTTATTATTTATTATTAATTGGCTTCATCACTCTGTCTCCTCTCCACCAATAAACTGGTGTGTGGTGGGCGTTCTGGCGCAATATGGCTGCTGTCGCATCATCCAGGTGGATGAGGAGATCCCCCCTTCCATGTAAAGCGCTTTGAGTGCAGAGAACAGCGCTATATAAATGTAATGAATTATTATTATTATTATTCCGAAAGAGAGAAGAGAATGGATGTTGAGTGTTATCATTGGTGTCTGAGAATGTTGGTGTCTGAGATGTTCTTTATACAGATTATCATTTTCTATTCATTTCCTCTGAATTATGCGATCTGAAGAGCTTGAAACAGCATACAGAGCACTGTTTTCTTCCGTGTGTGTCTGTTATGAGTCAGGGTTGCACCAACAAGGATTAAATTAAGCAAAGTTTAACGCTAATCAAGGATTTGTTCATTTGGGTTTTATTTTAAATCGAGTTGTGTTGCACCACTTAATTTTAAACACAGATTAACAAATCAGGGATTAGAATTCTAACCTGCGATTAAAACCTCCATTTACAATAAATGTTCTCCACCATGATGGATGCTCCATTGTAATTAAACAGCAACAATGTTAATATTACTTTACCTTCTTTATTGACCACCAGAAACTCTCTCTCTGACATTAGTAGATGTAAACTTGTAAAATGTCAGCTGTCTTTATAAACTGCTAAATAGAGAGAGTGTTACGGATCAAGCAGGCAATGAAAACATTGCGGCAGCGTGTGTGGATTTCATAAGCCTGGAAATATATTTATAGCATCAATTAATGGAGTATTATACTACAGGGCTGTTTGAATCTGATTGGTTGACGACTGTTCTATGGTGTGCAATTATTTTCAGGGAAATGCACGGCTAAAGTAGTTCTAGGCAGGTATTGACTGCATTACAGTTCCATACCACTTCGCCAAATGATTTCAGTTATTTCAAAAGGTCTTTACAGACTACAACAGCAAAAGAACCAAAACCCTCAAACACTGAACAAGCAAATAAATATAGTAAACAATAGGGGTGGGACAAAACATTGATAGCGCAATATATCTGTGCCATACTATAATCGACACGCTGACGCCAAATATCGATATTTTAATTAAAGGTCCCATGACATGGGGTTATTTTATTATTTTATAATGTTTCCTGGGTTGCCCTTATAATGTTAGTATGTTTTTTAGATCAAAAATAGTCATAATTTAGAAATAAAAGGCATTTTTCCTAGCCTGATTTTAGCCTCTGATTTGAACGCTCTGTTTGAAGGGGCGTGTCTGCTGTGGGATTCAGTGTAACCGGCCACTGCTGTGATTGGCTGACATGCTTGCATATGAAATAGCTACGTATTACATGTGGAACTCTCTCGAATACTTTTACTACAGCTATTATACGTTTTTACTATTACAGCTATCGAGATTAACGAACCGTGAGAAGTTTTTAAAGTATTTAGATCTATTCCCATCACATAAAATGTTGCCGTGATGAGCATTGAGCAAGCAGATGACAGTCTATTGATCGCGAGAATGAAGATCTTATTGCAACGCAGTTTCTGCACTCTATCTAATGCTTTCACCAATGCAAACACGATGTACATACAGTAAGAGCTTCGTTGTGCAGTGTAACGTGTGTCATTGATTTCATAACGAGTTGTCCAGATAAACTCGCGCTGTGTGGAAAGATTGTTCTTTGATCGCTTTCTGTATATAATTTGTTCACAATTTAAATAAGATTATTTTCATCCTACTAAAAGAAACGATGTGAAGTTGATATTTTAGTCACTGGCTTGACTTACTGATGCATAAACAGTATTGAACGATTTTGAGAGAAAGATTACCTGTCTGAACTTGAACAATTAGGCTACACATCAGAAATTGTTGCTTGGTAACTCGATCGATTTATTTTCAGACGTTCATCGAGGCCAGCTCTGTATTGGCCCAAGTTGAGGAAACCGTTGTCGGTGAAATGTTTGGACCATACAAAACTTTGGGAAGTTGTGTCGGCGCATTTCCAGAGAAAATAAAATTAACCCATTGTTTCTTCAGAGGCTCGGATGAAGGAACTAAAAATTACTTGTGTGTTCATTTGTAAATCCGAACACTGATCAACTGCCATGCTTCGCTCGTTTGCAAGCCATGATATCTCGAGAGGAAAAACTCAAATCTCGCTCGCGTGTTCGTACTTCCTAGCTCATTTTCTCATGGGCGAGCCAAATTCTCTGGGCGGGCAAAGCAGAGAAAGGGGAGGTTACCTTTCCTCCGTATAACGTCATACGGAGGAGATTCAAGAGCAGCCCGTCTGAGCTTTCATTTTCTCAAAGGCAGAGAAAGATCGCCAAAGCTCGGTTTACACCGATTTAAATTTCTAGCCACTGGGGGGACAATATACAGGCTAGGGGAACTCATATTAATGTTAAAAAACCTCAGAAAGTGAAAATTTCATGTCATGGGACCTTTAATAAAATAATAGATTTCCCTGCTCCCAGCATCGCTACTTCTTGGCTCCTTGAGGTAGCGCTCAACACATGAATGAGGGAAACGTGAACATAAATTAACTAGCCTAAGAAAGACAGTTTTTTAATGGGATGGCGGACAGCAGTGCAAGTAAAATAATAGATCTATTAGATGTAAAAAGTCTATTTACAACATATTTACAACATTTACACCCAAGTCGGTATACCTTTGGCAACACTATTCACGTTTATTTTAAGGAAGCTGGTAAACGCTGAGATGTTCCCACTTCCCAGGTTTAAATAAAAGAGGTTGATAAATTTTGAAATGTACCACTACCAGGTTTACATAAGTCGATAAGCAGTTAAATTTGTCAGTTTCACAAAGAAAAGTTTAAGCTTTTAAAAAGCACAAGCATAAAATGTTTAATTGACTTAAAATGTTAAAATTAATTTAGACTGAAAAACTTTTTGTGCTGTTTTCTAACAGTTTGGACTTTAATAAAGAGAGAAAACCTGCACATTAACTTTTCACGGGCATTTAGTTTTCATAGTTCGACAGATATCGTGATGTATCATTCTAGGATTGTCTAGCAATATATTGATTATCGCAAAATTGCTGTATCGTGATATTATTGGTATCGTGAGCCATGTATCATATCGTGAGGTACCCTGTGATATCCACCCCTATGTCCATGTTTTTTTGCCACAAAATTACATTTAATTGTGTATTATGTATTTATTATGGAAAAGCACATACTCTCTTTCTCCTGCTCTCTCTCCCACTCAAACGGACACACTGACACATTAACATGTTGTCAGTTCTGCTCTGACGATTTTATCAGTAAAATAGTTTAACAACTTAAAAGCAACGTGACATCTCACTACTAGCGAGGTAATAACAGGGCTGTTCTTGGAGCAGATATTAGTAGAGATGCTGGTGCCGAACAATGTTGAGAGATGCACAGATTCAGGTAATTCAGACACGCTTAATATCTCTCTCTCTCACTTTCTAATTACTGCATTAATAACTGCATTACTCTGCTATCTGTGGCTCAAACCTACTAGCTCTAAAATTATGTTTTGGAATTAGCAAAGGAGGATTGGGATTAGATGTGCAAGAAATTAGTCCTACACACAAGAGCGTTTTGAAAACAAAAACCTGACAAACATCTTGAAATACATCATTTGAACAACATTTTTAAGAGTCGTGGCTGCGTTACCACCTTGGGTATGCATTATTTTTCTAATAACTCAACAGTCCGTCGTCAATTATTCCTTGCATGGCTGTATAACGTATGATAAAACCACCAAGATAATCTTATGATCAACTGGCATGATTTGCGGAGTGACCAGTGATCGCCGCCTAGCAGCCACGCGTGGATGTCGTTAAATGCTAAATATATTCCTTTCTTCTTTTCTTTGTCCGTCACAGAGTGCACCGAGATGAGTGGGGGATCCGCATCCTGGACTCAATAGCAGGCGTAAATTTATGGTCCGCCATGACCCTCACACTTCGGCAGCTCAATGCTCTATTTTTATTTGCAATAACCAAAAAAACAAACCTGACGACACACCCACTGTTCTGTCTTTGTTCAATCAGCCACATATTTTAATTGTAGGTGCACTTTATTTTATTTAAGCCTCTTCACCTGTAAATTTAAAGTTAATCCCTAATTGAGATTTAAATCTGACTTTTAAGTTATGGAGAAACAGGGTTAATGTTAATCTATCTTATAAATGATCAAAATGACGGTTTAAATGCAAACCTGTTTATTTTTAAACAATTTTTAAAGTTTGGTGCAACAGAATTATTAGATAAACCTTGACTTAATCTAGATTTAAGTTTAATCCTTATGGGTGCAACCCACCCAGAGAGCTCATTCGCTCTATCATATTATGTGATCATAACTCCATATCATAATGCCCTTCCGAATGATGACGTTGTGTTCATTTCCTCACTTTGAGTTCTACACCAGGGGTTTTCAAATTGGGTGAATGTGAGCCTCCCCTTACAGTAGGTAAGGACAGCCGAGCCCCCCCTTCCCCAAAATCCTGTCCGCCTGCCCTAACCCCCACACGCCTCTGCAGTAAATGCCATCTTTTGTGTGTTCCAGGCAATGAAGAGTTTCAATAAAAACAGATAAAAAGTAAATAGTTTTTAATATTGTATTTGAAGACATTTTATTTCCACAACTTTTTTTAAAGTGCATTCATAAACGATTCTTTGCAACAGCAAATCATTTCCAACTTCATGCAGGCCTAATTGAGGCTACTTTTAAAATCACTGAACGTCAGTAGGCCTAACCACAAGTCAACAAAACATGCTTAACGTGTAATCGGCGCCAAAGCCGATTGGAGAGAAACTGCACATATGGACTTATCTTCAATGGATTTATTTTCAAGTATTATGGCTGTATGTTAATGGCATCTTTTTATGAATGAAGGTCCAGTATCACTGATATTAATATAGCTATGATGTCTCCATGAAAATTATTTTTGCTCCGTACATTAAAGGGTAAGTTCGGTATTTTATTATATGCGTTTTATGAATGATTCTTTCATATGCACATATGAAAGCATTGTAGAGGTTGGGGGAGCTACCAAATAAACCTAAAATTCTCGGGACAGCAGCATGTGTCCAAACTTTAATCTTAACCGTTCGATTTCTTTAGAAACGATCTTAAAACAGGGCTTTAATTGTAAAATACCGAACTTACCCTTTAAGCTTAAAAAAATATAACTTTTAATTTAAGTTAACTTAAAACAATCCTCACTTAAACCCATAATAAATGTCATATTTGCCTGTACCTTTCCTGTCTAACAGGTATGAAATATACAGATATTGAATAAGGTTATAAAACAGTCCGTACTGCATAAATTATAAATGGAATATAGATTAATCGTTATTAAAGTTACAAGCGTTCCTTACTCAAGAGTAGTGAGTAATTTTCTCTGTTCTCTTTGTTCTTTCGTTAACTTTACTGACAGAGAGAATTAGTGGCTACTGTCACTTTAAGACCTGCTGACAGGATCTCACGCATCTCATTCTCTCACTACTATTTACTTTCATTTAAGATTGTATTTAACTCATTTAAGACTGTTCTTGTGAAGATACTCGACAAAACGGACATTTTGGCATAGCCTAAATGTCTGTGTTATTTTTCGTTCAAGCGCGAAAGATAACTCGATACTGGCGCGTGTCTTTCTGTGCGTCGTGTGTGTGTGTGTGTGTGTGTGAAGCACAAAATATACTCCAGTTTGGACGCGTACATGGACAGCCGCGGACAGCACGGGCGCGCACTACTTGTATTACTGTCTGCCAGGCGCGTCGTTAGACATGGGCATTCGGGGCTTCAGCCCCGGATGTTTTTTTTTTAGCCCCGGATCTCAAAAAATAATAATTTATTGATAATTATTATTATTTTTTAATATTTTTGTATTTATATATATATATAAAAAAAATGACCGGGTCTTTTAATCTATCCTTCGGAATCATGTATTAAAGACGATTAAAATGTGTACAAGCAGATCAAAGTTACTATGGTTACTATAGTTACAGCACGCTTGCATTTAGAGTGCGCACCAGAGGAGAGAGAGAGAGCCTGAAAGAACCATCAGTTAACTTACAGCTTTAGGGCTTGACTGTCATTGTTGTTTGTGGCTTCTGGTGGTAGCTATTATGGACATTAGAGGGGGAAGGTATACTATATACTATATGAAGACTATAGTATAATGTGAGATAGAAATACAAATTTAAGTCGTTAAATTCAAGATCACGTAAACGTTTCCCTCCGCTGCGGCTGTCAGTCATTCTCCATTCAGCATCAAACAGCGCGTTGTGTTTGGTTACGACAGTCAACGATGAAACTCTCTCCAAGATGATTCAATGTTACTATTATTATAGGCCTACTTATCGGACAATAGATAAAGCTATATGGTTTCGCATAAAATGACTATCTTGCTGGACTGTATTGCTGTAGGCTACCTTAATATTCGTTTCTACCGTGTGTCTGTTAGATCACAACACTGGAGAGCACTATAATTGTTCTTCACGCGCACATTAACTGAAATTTAAAACTGTTAAAAGAAAAGGCTCAATAAACTATTACATAGATAGATACTGAAACTGTATAATACACTATGCATCGATATGCCTTCCTTTGTGCTTTTAACTTTTCTGCGCGCTGTGACTCCGTGTTGCTTCAAGCGCATCATTCTGCGCTCGAGATGCGCATAAGCGCTGTGTGCCGCACATGAGTCTTTCATAATTATATCATAATACTTTTGCGCAATGAAAGATTATTAATAGCTTTTTTTGTTCTGTTCTGTCCTATCTATCATATGTTGCTGCCTCATTAAACAGCTGTGCTATACATTTAAAAATGTCTTAATTTTATAGTAGACTATATATATATATCATTGATCTTTCTGATTTTTATCTTGTTTTTCATGAATGTATTTTACAACAATACAAAGAGCAATGTGTAACGTTTTACCTGATTTAGTGCTACACTTATTGTCTCTTTGTTCCCCACTAAATAATGTTTTTTTCACTAAATTTTCAGATTTTATACAATTATTCTTTTTCTAGACTAAATTTTACTGAGTTATCCACTAATCTAGTTTATAATATAAATTTTGTCATAGGTTATGATCATATTTTTTCTTTTTTTTGATTTGTTGTTTTTATTTATAATGAAGTTGTCTGTATTAAGTAGATTGTGTTTAACACACAAAAGAGTGATTATCAGTTCAACACACAGAGTTATAGAAATTCTACTTTGATTTAAAAAAAACTGCACTGGTATTGGACCGGTATCGGTTGATACTCCGAATTTTTGGTATCGGATTGGATCGGTTCAGAAAAAATGATATCGGGACATCCCTAATATTTTCTGGTAGGCTATATCTAAGTTACCCAGGAGCTCTGTTGACATAGGCTTAGCTTGATGAATTGAGTCGTTGAACACAGCAGGAGAGAACGCAACATTAGCCAGCTAGCTAAAGCTCCGGTGGAAAATTATTAGCTAACGCTACGGAGGCCATAATATTTTTGACTCATGGCTGAAGTTAAGTTTCTCCCAGCTCTCCAGGTTGGCAAAAAATGCATCTCAAAATGCATCAGATTGATGCTTTAAAATATGGAATATTTAAAATTTTCTTACGGGGGAACATGCCCCCAGACCCCCGGGGTAATATCCTTCTCAACTTTTTCACCCCTGACCCGTTTTCATGCCTGCTATAGTTCCTTTTCCAGACTTATACAAGCAGACTGTTGGAGTGATTTATGTGTGTGTGTGTGTGTGTGTGTGTGTGTGTGTGTGTGTGTGTGTGTGTGTGTGTGTGTGTGTGTGTGTGTGTGTGTGTAGATAGTTAAATAGATATAGATAAATATCTATATACAGTATATATATATATATATATATATATATATATATATAGTTTTATATTCATTTTTTTTAATATTATTTAATATTCATGTATTATTTATTTGTGTTTCTGTGAATAGCTGTTACAGTTCTACAAATAAAGCATTCTATCTTTTTACCTATCAATTAAATTAGCTACAAAAAATGCACCTGAATGCAGGAAATTAAGTGTTTAATCCTGGGGGAGGTCCCCCAGACCCCCCATTTATATTATTATTGCTTATTATTATGTGCCTCTGCGCTGAGTAGAAGTAGTAGTTACCAAAAGCGGGGGTGGGTGGGTGGTGGGGACTGGGCTAAGCCCCCAATGTATCAAGACCCTAGCAACGCCCCTGCTGTCTGCTGAGGTCCGCTCGGTGAACGCGTACCACGCATGCACAGTAGATCGGCTTGGACAACATATTATTGTCCATTTATCGAACTTGCTCGAACGAACCATGCCTCTTCTCTTATATAGTAATTATGGGCTGTCAGGGCCATCAGGGCCTTCTCTGCTGGCCCTGTCAAAATATAATATAATATAATATATAAAATATATATATATATTTTTTTTTTTTCATTTTTATGCTTATATTTCCTGAAAGAATATGGTTATTTTGTTGAGGCTGAGCTGGATTTTCCATATGGTCATCGATCTAACGCATCCCAGCTCCGTGGACCAGCACTAGTAGTATAGCTAGCCTTCCGTTGAAGCTGCCATTTCCCATTTGATCTTAACTTTGACTGACGTGTATTATTAGCCGATCAAAATTTGATGCGCAGTGACAGAACGCCCCAGGGGGCAGCGATGTGTATCGGCGCTAGCCCCCGCTGATGTCATCAGCCGTTTGAAAATTCGGCGGGTTGTGAGCAATGTCAGTAAATGTCAGCTTTATGCCTTCACATGCTTGATCGCGACCATTCCAGTGTCCACCGCATCAGTTGAGCGATCTTTCTCCGCTCTCAAGCGCATCAAAACGTATTTAAGGAATTACTGGACAAACACGACTCTGCACTGGCATCTAACGAATCGAGAAGGGTCTGGCTGCAGACTTGCACTCTCAGACTTGCACGCTCAGACACGAGCGCTTCCGCTGCAAGTGACGTCACTTGCAGTCGACACCTGCTCTCCGCTACCGGCTGTGGCGTCACTTGCAATCCCTTGTTCTCCGTGTTATTTCACAGAGTCGATTGATGCCAGATTTGAAGATAGCCAGCAAGTGGTGTTTGGATCAATCTAGTGCACTGTATGGTTCTGTTCATTTGCCCAAAGTAGAGTGTATGGAGGAAGAAGACGTTGCGGAAGCCATTGAGAGATTAGAGAAGGCTGAGTTTCCACAGGACAGAATCGATGCTCTGGAACCCTTTTGCTTCATCTTTACTGTAATGAATGACATGCAAATGTTTCTTGAACATGTAGTCGATGTCATGAAATTAAAGGTAAACTGTCGAACTACACTAGAGCAAAGTGAATAATGTGCTAATGTGTTTTTATATATGTTGTATATTGTCTATTTCTACCTTGTATTTGTCTGTTTTGCACATTAACTGTGTGTAATAACTGTAAATTGACATTTACAATAAAAAGAAAAAAAATGCATCATCTTGATGTTTTACATCTACAAACTGTTCCCACAAAGTTAGGAGCATGAAATTGTCCAAAATGTCTTGAAAATAATTAAATATATAATAATAGTAAAAATAATTTCTTTCTTTCTCAAAACTGAGTTTTGATTTCTAAGTGATCAATTTATGTACAAGTGTTTTCCCACATGATTGGCTGTAGGTCATCAGTAAATTAATGTGGCATTTAAATGCCAGTGTTTCCCAAATGAAACACAAGAGCTGTTAGTTTTGAATGATGTGTGTAATGTAGAGAAATGTGTTTAGAGTTTTGCAAATAGTTTGTTTTTCAAATGCAAACTGAGTGCAAAGCATATAATGTCCTTGTATTTTTGCAGGCTTGGTCTAAAGATTGGGTACATGAGTGAATGGTTTCACTGAGTGAGCCTCAAATTCCACTTGTAGTGTTTTAGCAATTTGAAAAAAACTGTCAACAAAATGACAAATGACACCTTAACACGACCAAAATGAGCGTGTCTACGCGTTCAAAAGAAACACGTAAAAAATTGCCGCGGACAAACACTTCGTGTTGACGCGGTCAAATTTCACGCGTTTCGTTTAAAGACTATTACGATCGCGTTACGTAGAGATCAGGCGTCGATTGCAAGTGACGTCACTTGCAGAGGAAGCGCTCGTGTCTGAGAGTGCAAGTGACGTCACTTGCAGAGGAAGCGCTCGTGTCTGAGCGTGCAAGTCCGAGAGTGCAAGTGACGTCACTTGTCTGCAGCCAGACGCTATTGAACGAATCCGACGAGCGTTCTGTGTAGACTGCCATCTTGTGGCGACGCCATTACGAGCTGTTACCGGGATGTAAACAAACCTCCGTGATAACGCACCGTCGATGACACAGCCAGGCAGAATGACTTGTTGGGTTGATGATGTCAGACAGTGGCCTCCAGTCACAGATGAAGGTACAAATGATCTTACAGATTATTTATGAAAATAGCTTGGCAAGCTAGCTTGGAGGAAACTATAAAAAGATCTGTCCATTTGGCAACAATAAATAAATGAATGACATCAAATAAACGAATTCATGTTTTTCATTTGTGTCCATTATTTATCTCATTTTCACATTGCAAAAGGCAAGGGTAAGGTACAGCTAGAAAGTATACATAATATCGACCAATTAGTGTTTTAAACCATGGAAAGAGGTCAATATAACCGCAGGAGAACAATTATGTCACATAACGTTACATTTAGCTCAGGAAATTCATGTTTTTCATTTGTGTCCATTATCTCATTTTCACATTGCAAAAGGCAAGGGTAAGGTACAGCTAGAAAGTATACATAATATCGACCAATTAGTGTTTTAAACCATGGAAAGAGGTCAATATAACCGCAGGAGAACAATTATGTCACATAACGTTACATTTAGCTCAGGAAAGCCATTTAATGACCATAGCATGTTAATTGAATAGAAAAAATAGCTAGAGAGGAGATTTTGCTGAGCACTATATTACATAGCCTATTTATTATATTTTTTACTTAAATCATTAAATAATTGTTATTATAACAAAAACGGCATTATATTTAATTTAATCTGTTAATTTAATTTGTTATTTTCAAAAAATTCTGTCACAGTCAAGCAAATCAAACATTAACAACAGACATAACAGTAATGTTACTACCCCAATGCGCCCTTTACTGCCGCCACTGAAACAATTTAAAACGGAACATGTTTTCCCACTCGACATTATAAAAGTTGTAACGTTAGTGACAGTCGTAAATCGCGGGCTGTTTATTCCAGTGGACGCAAATTGCAACTAAAACAATAGGAGGCAATGGCGCAACGCTACCCAGCAACAGCTCAGTTATGGCGCCCGCTTACTTCCATAGATAAGGAGCTGCTTATTCACCCTAAGCAGGACGCACAACTGCATGAGGAGGTCATTGAACGTTTCATCAGAAATGATCGGAGGATGTATTTTATTTACAAGTAATGAGTGAGTGTTAGGCCGATGACACACTGGCTGCGTGGCGTGAGCGTGGCGACTGCGTCGCGTTTTCTGTGTCTTTGCACACCAGAAACGTGTCTGACGCGGCGCTGCTGCTAGGTGACTTCATAGGTGACTAGGCTACTTCATGTTAAGCATAAATATAAAGCCTTAAAGACACTGTCAGCACTATTGACAGCAAAATAGACTACACAATATTTCGTTCTGTATTGACAGGTGCAATGTTTGAAAATTGATATTTATTTATTTATTTATAAATTATATTTGTATCTAAATTTATGTCAAAACCTAGACTTTCAACCATCAAAATGTAATTTATTAATATGTATTCGTGGACAAAATAAAAATCATCTTTTCCTATTCTATTTTGCCTGGAAACGCTTCAAACACGCTTGCGTGTCGCGTGAAAAATAGGCGTCGGTTCTATCTAGCATGCACGCGCTTTCGGCGCGCGGGGGGGTGGGGTCGTTACTGAAGGCCCTGACTGAAACCCCACAGTACGCTACTGGATCTCAATCATACTGTGTTGCCTGGACCCGCTCTGCTTCTGATAGGCTTGTAACGTGTTAGAGCTGCGTTCCTCTCATATGATTGGTAGGTGAAATTAATTGACTCGAAAATATTAAACCGCATGCAAGTCCCCCCCCCCCCCCCCCCCAGTGGCGTCATGCCCATTCAAAGTGAGGGGGCACGTGCCCCCTCAGATTTTTCCTCCCTAGGGTGACCAGAAGTCCCGAAAAATTCGGGACAGTCCCCAAATCTAAGCTGTTGTCCCGAATCCCGAAACCGGCCTTAATTGTCCCGAAAATTATAGCCTACTAAAGCAAAATCTTGATATAAAATATTAAAAACTGTCCGTGGAAGTTGAGTCGTCCTGCAGCCAGCCCCTTCCAATTGCAGCAGCCGCAGCCGCGAGGACAGTGAATGTGCAGGCAGCCAGTCTAAACTTTAGTTTTTTTACGCGCGTCATTTGCTCTTGACGCGCGAATGGATTCAAAAGGTGTGTTCGACATCGGCTGCGGCTGGATGTAACTGATCGGCGAGAGTAGCCGCGTGCAGGCGGGGAGGAGCTGCAAACGGAGACGTGAAGTCGGACACTTTCTGGTTCCCGTAGTGACCGCTCACGTGGTGTTTGTATACTTTAGCACAGCTGAAGTGAAATAAATGCAATATTAGCCAAATACACAGATGTTTCAGAGACATTTTCATTCAATACTTTATGTACTGCTTCATACAGCGTTTGTTTGAACAAGAATAAAGTTCAACATAAACCTACAGCTACTATCAATGAAGTGGAATCAACGTTTTTTAATCAGTTTTATTTTGATAAACATAACACAATACATCGCGACTACATGAAAAGAGTGTTTACTGTTAAAAAAAAATGATTTGTGAGCTTTAGTGGAACTAAAGGTGTGTGAGAATAAACCGAATAAACACGAAACGCACGTGATCGTTGTCATGCGGTGAATCCGGCCAATCGTGGAACAGCTGTGTCGTCATCAGAGCTCGTGCAGCCCAGAGCAGCCGCTCTTCAGAAGCTGCGCTGGCTGAGTTCTCCGGCTATTCTCGAATCGCTCTCGCGGTACTTTGATGGGATACGTCACAGTCACGTGGCGTCGGCGCTGTATCAAGTCGGACAAAATTTCTAACCGGCATGCACTGCTTCAAGTCTGCCGCCGATCGGTCTGCGCAGAGCTGCATGAAGTCGAACAAGCCTAAAGTGTTCACGCGTAGGCTATAACTAGAGCGAATTTGACGCGCTATTCGCGTCTGGTGTGAACGCAGCATTAAAGGAGTGATTGATTGGTCGCGTCACTGTGTGCAAAAAAAAACTTCGTCCGGGCCTTATAAAGTCTGATGTCGGGTTAGGCCTACACAAAGCAAATCATCTACAAAATTATTTAGTTTTCCTATTTAATGACCGACAATTTAGTTGTAATAATAATTTTGCCATAAGGCTTATTAGCGTTAGGCTATAGCATGAAAGGTCTGATTTAGCCTACACACTGTTACAACAGTAACACATTTTTTTTTCACAATGACATTTGAGTTCATGATTTTAATGGGGTTTTTTTTTGGCAGACTAAAGACTAATGACAGACTTTGATCTTTGAATTAAAAAATATGTTTGGTTCAGGTTTGAAATTCATTATCTTTTAATGTAGTCTAATATCATAGTAGGACTACACCCCAAATCCCTACAGCATAGTTGTTATACAGATAGCTATACATATTGCATTTGATTTGATTACTTTTTTTACATTTCTGTCAAATATTAACCATTTTCAAATAAACGGGGTAGTGTTAACCTTATTCAGCACTGAAATCTGTCAAACTTCTTTCAAAGTCCTTCATCAAATATTAATATTAAAATAACTTAATTTCAGAGCACCACAAAGTCAGACCTCAGCACTTGTATGTGCTACCTTTAATGTAAGATCGTTCTTAGGTCACATACCAATTTAAAATCATAACATAAAAACTGCAATGGTACTGTTTTTAAAATCATGTGTAGTGGGCCTAAGTGTACAGTAAGTGTGTGTGTAAACATGCTTTAATGAAGTAGACTTCAAAAGCTTTTGAATTTGAGCTTACAGTTCTTTCATCAACCTGTCTTTTACATAAACTTACAAAATAGATACTTTAACTTAGTCCTCAGATAGAGGAGGGTTGCTGCTAGCTCCGTTAAGGTATTTCTGTCCCTCCCAAACTGCATTGAAATGGTATGTTTAGCAGCCAGAATTAAAAAAATGTTCAGGGGGAGAAACCCCCTGACCCCTCCTAACATGATCCATATCACCCATCAGAAAACAATTGCAACATCTCAGATTGTGCCCCCCCAGAATTTTGGCTTGCATGACGCCCCTGCCCCCCCCCCCCAAAAAAATCTTTTTTTTCCCTCACAGCCGATATTAATAGAGCTCAAGAGCTGCATACAGTTAATTTTTCTTTGCGTGTCGCGCCTCCCCTGTCGCTCTTTGGCGCCCCCCTGGGGAGGCGCGCCTCACCTATTAAAAACCGCTGTTCTACACGGTTCCGCACATAAACAACTGAGAGAAACGTTTCTACGGATAAAACATGAAGCCAAATAAACATGATTATGATGATATATGTTCTGTAGCTATGTATTTTTCTCTTTTTCTCAGGATCGATATTGCCCCCCAACACTTTTGAAACATTATGAGGCACAGATGTAATACAAATAAATAAAACATCTCCATTTAACAGAGCATTAATTAACATAGTTAGACCTAGCGCTAAAATGTGTTTGTTTTTTTAAATCAAGCTGAGCGCTTGTTGCCGCTGCTATCAGTTGCACGGATACAGTGTTCTCTTGTGGCGCGCGCACAATCTTCACTCGGACGCGCTCCAATCTATCGCCGTTGCGGAGACTCACAAAACAAAATGCACACTTTTTTAAAATAACTCCACACAGCTGACATGATAATTGCTGACAGGTCTCACCTTACTCGTTCTAGCTACTGTTCACGTGACGCCAGTGTTGCCAAGTCAGCGCTCCCTCTCACACCCCGAAACGCGATTGGCTACTTTTTAAAATGCAATTGGGCGGGTTTTGTTGTGAAAATCTGGCGACCCTGCGTGCAGCTGCAGCGTGACGCATGTTGCTCATCTCTCTTTACGGCATGTCTCTCAGGTGTTGTTAAGCATTTGTTTGACAGTTTAGGACTAGGTCCGTGGTCGTATCGGATCGGAATATACTCCCGCGATTCATACAATATCCGATCCAGTGATTTTGGCCAGTATCGGACTAATACCGATACCGAATATCGGATCGGCGCACCCCTAGACTCTACGATCGGCTGAAGTAATCCAGCATCCTTAGACCTTCACCGGAAATACCGCCGTGCATAGAGCCGTTCTCTGAGGAAATGTCGAGAACTCTCTCCTGGCCGTGATTAAAGCATTTAGAAGACATTTGCTGAGGTCTGTCTGTTTCTTACTGCTGCGCAGCTGGTCAGTTTAGGGAAGCAAGTAAGCTAGTTAGGGGAGCAATTTAGAGTTAGTGAACTCAGCTGAAGTCGACTGTAGACTCGCTGGAGTATAGACTAAATGTCGACTGAAGATGTTAGGCGACGTCGATTGGAGACGAGACCCAGATAGACTAAACGTCGACTGAAGACGTTAGGGGACGTCGATTGGATACAAGACCCAGGTACGTAGTTAGGTTTAGGGAAAAATCTACCACACATGCTATAATATCTCCCAGTAATGTGTCTTAGTAAGATGATATTTAAATGCTTAGTTTTATGATGAAAGCTCTATCATTTAACTGTGCGCAATGCATAAAACGCATTACCATTCTTGTACACATCGACTTGTATATGAGCTTGTATAATTCACTTTTACACACACAAGATATTAAATACATTAAGCCTATAAGCAAAAGCTGGATATAGGCTTTTTTAGTTTATTGTCATTTACAGCGCTTCACGTTCATTACTAATCACATAACCAGCACTTGATTCATCCTAGTTAACTATTTCAGTAAAATGCTCACACACTGTACTTTTCTTTTGTTATTAATTCTTTTTTTTTCTTTTTTCTCTTGGATCTGTTTTGCCTTCATTGCTGCTTAAACAAATGGACCCCGCAACCGCATAGCTTAAAGAGTCGGCAAATTAGTGCCTGATGAAAAATTAAGCTTTAAACAAGTTATTTCCATTATGTTGGAAAACACTCTAATCAGAATAATTTCTGTTAAGCTTTGCCTTGTGTATATTTTTTTAGTTAAAGCTGTTAAGTTAAGCAATATCTCATGTGGGGGTTTTATATAATGGCCACTAGGAGGTGATCTGGGCATATGTTTTCCTTGATTGGTTTTCCCTGAAGAGATCGTTGTTATTGAAAACGAAATTAAAAGAGTGAGGGACATTCGTTGCGTTTTACCGCGAAATTAGAGTTCTGCCTTTATTATAATCAACACAATGATTTATCTCATCCACCCGCGACCCACCCACAATTAATTGGAATTTTGTTTTTTATATTATTTGGCCTGCCCGCGGATTACCAATATGAATAAAGCGGTTTAGTGCAGATTTTCTGAAGAGATACGATTGCAATAATTAACAGATTAAATTTAGGCTTTTATTCACGTTATAAATATCAGTGAACATAAACAGAAGTTTAACCCGAAACCTGTTTGACGTGCGAGAACAAACCTCATTGGCTCTTGCGGAAGCTCAAAGTTTTGACCAGTCTGACAATTTATGCTACCCTCAGATTTTGTTAGCTCCCACTGTAGGTAGCTAGCACAGTTCGACAGCGAAAAAAAATGCTACCTAACAGATTATGCTACCAGCATTATATTCATGTGGTTTGATGCTTTATACCAACCCCTACCCTAAACCTAACCTTAAAACAATCCGTTTAACCGCCAAGCTGCCCATCGCGAGAGAGATGTTTGAATCCTAAATCAGATAAACACGTCTGAAGTATTGTGTGTAAACTGCAAAAATAGCTGAGAGTGAAAAAGCGCCTACCTCAAGGGCTCTCTCTGGATCCTCGTCTATGAAACTGTCAGAGAAACGCCTGCAATGTAATTTCACATTATATGGGTAACGTTATAACGTTACATGTATGTGTGTGTAGGTATTAAACGCATTTGTTAAAAAGGCCTTAAATAACTCACCCGCTGGTTGCCATGGGTCCGCTCTCAGTACTTTCCTTCTGAAGCTGTAGAAAGTTCTGGAGGAAACGGAGACGCTAAAGGAAGTAAACATGTGGGCCTGACAATCATAGACATCTAAACGTAGAAATCACATTCGACCACTGCAGACGTGTTAACGCGTCCGCCATATTGGAACGGTCAAAAACCCTTCAGATGCTGTCGTCCCTCACTGTAAATCAACGAGTTTTTAGATGGCACAACAGTGTGTAGCCTCTGCTTGTAAAAACTGCCGGGATTTAAATTCCCTAAAAAAAACGAGATAACCTTTCACAGGTGGGAATGTGTTGGTTTATGTTTTTAATGTATATTAACTCAATATTACAGGTTTTTAAACTATGCTAACTTTTAAATGTCGTGTTAGCTAATGCTTTCATCTTGTTGTATTAAATCCTATGAAAATCATCTGGTGAAGTCTACAGTAGTTATAGATATTCATACTTGCATATAACTTTGCTTGCAAACACAGTCAATTTATTCTCGATTGTTCATGGACTGACTTTGACCGTTTGGACGGCTTATGTGGAATCGCTAATGAGGGATCTATATATATTATATATGTATATATCTATGCTGTCAATCCTGCGCTACTTCCGGAATTAAGAACTATGGGAAAAGACCCGACAAAATACATTGCGCACAAAGATTCGTGACAAAAACCAATATGTATGTATGTATTTATGCATTTATGTATTTATTTATGTATTTATTTTTTGGAAAAAAAAAAATAGAAACCATCACAGAAATTATAATGGCTTCCACTACAAAAACATTACAAACCTACGGAGCCCCTAAAGGGACGTGGTGGTGGAAATTTTTTTAGGATAGGAGATTTTTTTTTTTTTCAATCTTTTGCGTTCCCTCGCAAAACTTTTGCGTTCCCCCGAGAAACTATGCGTTCCCTCGCAAAACTTTTGCGTTCCCTCGCAAAGATATTTGCGTTCCCACGCAAAATGTTTGCGTTCCCTCGCAAAGTTATTTGCGTTCCCACGCAAAAGTTTTGCGTTCCCTCGCAAAGATATTTGCGTTCCCACGCAAAACCTGTTGGCAGCTCGGACAGACACTTCCTCCTGTTTAATGTCCCGCTGGCAGTGTTTCAGAGCTCCGTACGTTAATGGAGCGTTTCATAGTGTTTGAACTTGGACTCTAATATAAAGAAATGCGGTCAGTGCTTAACTCAATGTGTTCAGTGAAGTTGGCAATATATTCACATGCTATTCGAACTTCCCGGATCAATATTCTTGAGCTAAACGTTGTTAAAACACAAACGACACCTATTTACAATCACAGTAACCTAGACAACGAGATACAACCCAATTCTCCTCAAAACGAGCTTTATAATATATAATTGGATCTCTATGAGCACGCAGGCGGCTGAGTCCGAAGGGACCATCTGCAAAGTGCAATATAACCCCAAAACGACTACAGCATCAACTCATAGTCAAAAATATAAAAATAGTCATTAACTTCAATGTTACAAACCACCCAATTCAGTTTACACATCAATGGTAAACTCACTGGTCATACTGCACTGCTTCTGCACATTTTATATTATATAAAAAAAAATATTTAATAACTTCACTGTAACACAACAAATTTAGTTCACACATCAGTGCTCTAATGTTGGTTATACAACACTTAGTTTGGGAAGTAATTGCACATAAAAAAATAAGTAGGCCTATTCTTTACACAAATTATATTGGTAGGCTACTGTACGCAGCTAACATAATAGTTACAACCATAGCTTTTGCATTATATTTGCTTACTGAATTTGATGGCATTACACTGTACCCAGATAGCACACGTACGTCTGACCGACGTCGGCCCCACATCGAGCGTCGGCCTCCCTCCCTATAACATCGCAGAGGCGTCGGCCAGGCATAGGCAGATCTCCTGTCTGTCAGTGCTCTATTTACAAGCTCCGTTACGTCGGCTTTGAGTCGGCCCACTATACGGGAGGCCGATGTCGCGTTTGCGCGGGTCCATCTCAAGCATTCAAAGACAATTTATTTTATAATTAACCATTTTGATAAATTATGTGATAAAAAAATATGAGAAATGGCTGGTCATTTTAGACATAGGCCTATAGAGCTATAGGCTGCGCTGCACAATTCAAAACTCTCCGTCTCAGACATGTTCAGCACTATTTATCGTTCGTTTTTAAAGGGATGAATGGCTGCACGCGATGAATTAAGTGACAGCGCATGGTTCGTGGTCAAAATGAACACAGATTGACATGAAAAATAAATAACTAAAGAATAAAAAATGCGAATAATCAAATAATAAATAAATAAATAAATAAATAAATAATAATCAAAAGTTTTTATTTTATTTGTATTATTCTTGTGACCGCAGTATATTATGTGTGGGCATAGGCCATTGCACCTATGAACTAGTCATAGATCTCCAAAATCAGTTTTAAATTCATAATTTAATTTAAGTGCTGCATGATTTTGACGTGGTTTAATCAATGGCCGTGCGCGTGAATTTTCGATTCGCTCTCAAACACTGGAGCGGTGTGGTGAATAATCCGGGCCTACTTACAGAGGGACCTATCAATTCTAGGACGAATTTACCTAACTAAGATGGAATGTTTATCGTGATGTATTTACCCAGCCTATTCCAATGCCATTCCAAACAAATTAATTAAATCTATCAACCAAATCAACATAAACTTCGTTTGGAGAAACAGACCACATTATATGAAAAAAAGCAATATGGTTAAAGACACAAAGGATGGAGGACTAAAAGTTATTGATTTTGACTGCCTTAATGGGACCTTAAAAATAAATTGGTTAAAATCTTGGATCAAACACGGCAACGCCTTTTGGTATTGTATTCCAAATACTTGATTCAAGAAAATAGGAGGTTTAGATTTTCTGCTTAGAGCGGACTTTAATGTTGACAAATTACCTATATCCTTATCAGAGTTTCACAGACAAATACTCTTGTATTGGAAAATGTTGTACGTACACAACTTCTCACCCCACACGTCTGTACTATGGAACAACAGATATGTTCTGCACTGCAACAGATCTCTGTTTTTTGAAGATTGGTATGGGAGAAATATATGGTCCATAGCTGACTTAATGGATATCAATGGTCATTTCTTAAATTATGAACAATTTGGCATCAAACATAATTTCCAACCCTTAAAATCAGACTTCACTAAATTACACAGAGCGCTACCCCAACAATTTGTCTTTCTAATAAGAAACACTTTGGCATATGTAAGCAATAAGGTACGAGAGGCTGTGCTGTATCGTGAATAAGTAACGGCTGGAGGGCGTTGTTAGGCACGACGCGAAGCGGAGTGCCTGCAACCCCTTCAGCCGTTACTTATTCACGATACAGCACTTGCCTCGAGTACCTTATTGCTTTTATAAAACGGTTGCCACACAATAAAAATATTAAAGCCGAAAAATATGTATCTATGCAACTTTCATGAAGTAAAATCACTAAAAGCCTGCCTTCCGCTGGAAAAAATAGTCCCGGAACGTGAACAGCAACAGAAGTTACATATATTATTTCGCCAATAGATGGCGGCAAAGACTGTCTTTATGAGTGAGTGAGTGAGTGAGTCTGTAGAGAAGGCTTTTGAAAGGACTCGAACTTGTGATCACAGAGAAGACAGACGCAACTGACAGATGATTAACGTTATGCACGGAAAACCCCATGACTGTTAAAAGGACAAAATATGCAGCGGACATTCAAACGCATTTTTTTATTATGAATATAGGACTGACCTGAAGGAAAATGCTACGTCTACTGTAAATGCAGGTACACTCGCTTACTCGATCTCTCACAATGCTCTGCTCTAGCTTTAAATGAACAATATCAATGAGATGAAACATCTGTTTAAGTTGCTAAGAGTGGTTGCTAGGGGTGTTGTGTAGTGATACATAGAACCGTTGGGTGAAGCGGTCATAGCCGTGTTTTATCGTGAATAAAGCACAGCTATTGACCAATCAGAATCAAGGATTGGAACTAACCGTTTTATAATATCCAATACAACCACAATTGGCCTCACTATCAATTCAAGGGATTTGTATTCTAGATAAAAAATGTACTAACCACTTTATTAGAAATTGTTTTACTGAATACCTTTACCCTGAAAGGCAAAATAAAAATAACATCATTCAAAAATTTGATAAAGATTCAATTACTAAACTAAGAACAATGTATCTAACACTCCCTATACCCCCCAAAGTGAAAGAAACTCACTTTAAAGTAATGAACAACATTTATCCCTCTAAAGAATTACTGAGACTTCGCTTTGGTATAGATGATAACACTTGTACATTCTGTGAAAAGGGTGTTGAAACTACGGACCATGTGTTTTTCTCATGTAATGTAATACAGATATTTTGGTGTGATGTACATAAATGGATTAAGCAGCAGATATCTTCATTCCCAACCTTTATATCCAGAGACGACATTACATTTGGTTTGATTCTGCAAAGCAAGGATGTTGAGTTGTGTATTAATACAATTGTATGTCTAGCTAAATTCTTCATTCACAAGTGTAGAATTGTGAAATCATCTCCCAAATTTGTTGTTTTTTTAAATGAATTTAAACTGTATATAAAATCCTTAAAAACTCTGAAAGGTCCTAAAGCTCAAAAAATATATGATACCCTAAAACACTTCCCAACTGAGATAAATGGATGAAAAAGTCTGAATTTACCCCTTATGTCATGGATGTTTTATCTACATACTTATTATTTATTTATTTATTATTATTATTATTATTTATTTTTTATTATTATTATTATTATTATTTATTTTTTATGTTTTATTTTCCTTACCAATATCCTATTTTGTAATTGTCTACATTACATTCGTGTTGTATTAAGTGCTGCTCCCTCTGGCTATATTTTTCTTATATCCTATTCTGTAAAAAAGGAAGTTATGCAGCCATGTTTGTTTGTAAATCTTGATATTCAATAAAAAAAAAAATAATAATAATCCGGGCCTACGTCATTTCCGTTTTCTCCGTCATTTCCGTTTTGCCGCTAATTTCCGTTTTCACCGCTGGATAGACAGCATATTTATTTTATATTTTCACCTCTGGATAGACATATATTTATTTTATATTTTCACCTCTGGATAGACAGCATATTTATTTTATATCCAGCTGCAGCCCCGCAGACTCACTTCTCGATAGACACCACCATAGACAGTAAAAGAAATGGACAGAGCGATCTCATTGGAACTCAGTTGAGACAGTTGAAGCCCACTTTTAGCGATTTTTGAGAACTTCCGTTCCTGACGCGCAGACTCAGACCGACTCAAACTAAGCTTGATGACGTGAGCAACCTGTCTGACAGACGTTAATCTTCTAGTAGCTGTGCGTGAAAACTGCCAACGTTAAACTTGCAGAGACGGGGAACTTGAGCAAAGAGTTCTTTGGCGTGAGTGAGCAGGAGTAAGTATTCTGTTGTTTTTATGGACTCATTATCTATGGGCTTCTCCCTTGACGGGACGTCCCCCCGATTGCCTGCGAGCTTCTCCTCCTGTCTGTACGGTAATTTCTGTACAGCGCGACAGAGAGTCGAGTGGTTATGACGCAATCGTTAGCCTATTTTTACTAAATCTGTTTCTACGGGGCCATAGTGTAACATAGAAGGTAATGGAGCCCTTTATACATTGTCGTGTTTCTTTAGAAATAAATAATGGACAAATGGAGTCTTTAAACGCCTCAGATGTAAAGTTATTCGCTGTCAAAGTGACGCAAAAATGAATGGGAGTCAATGGAAATGCTAACGCAAGTGAAGTTCTGCTACAACATGGCGGCACCCGGCCGGCTTCAACTTCCGGTCGATGGATTACCCCCTTGGACACCACCAGTGGATGGACAGCCTACGTCATTTCCGTTTTCTCCGTCATTTCCGTTTTGCCGCTAATTTCCGTTTTCACCGCTGGATAGACAGCATATTTATTTTATATTTTCACCTCTGGATAGACATATATTTATTTTATATTTTCACCTCTGGATAGACAGCATATTTATTTCATATTTTCACCTCTGGATAGACACCATATTTATTTTACATTTTCACCTCTGGATAGACAGCATATTTATTTTATATTTTCACCCCTGGATAGACAGCATATTTATTTTATATTTTCACCCCTGGATAGACAGCATATTTATTTTATATTTTCACCCCTGGATAGACAGCATATTTATTTTATATTTTCACCTCTGGATAGACATATTTATTTTAGATTTTCACCTCTGGATAGACATATATTTATTTTAGATTTTCACCTCTGGATAGACAGCATATTTATTTTCTGTTTTCACCAGTGGATAGACACCATATTTATTTTACATTTTCACCTCTGGATAGACAGCATATTTATTTTATATTTTCACCCCTGGATAGACAGCATATTTATTTTATATTTTCACCCCTGGATAGACAGCATATTTATTTTATATTTTCACCCCTGGATAGACAGCATATTTATTTTATATTTTCACCTCTGGATAGACATATTTATTTTATATTTTCACCTCTGGATAGACATATATTTATTTTAGATTTTCACCTCTGGATAGACATATTTATTTTATATTTTCACCTCTGGATAGACAGCATATTTATTTTCTGTTTTCACCTCTGGATAGACAGCATTCTTTGCAGGCTTAATTGCACACGTCTTTTCCGTATTGTCATTTTACTTTTATGACTTAAAATATATAATATAAAAGCTGTGTGCAAATTGAAATATGATCTTTATCATATCTCTTTACATAAAACAATTCTCAATTATATACCTAATATTATAACTTCAATAATTCATGCAAACTGCATTCACAAGAACCACCTTGAAAATATATATTGTTCAGATCATATCACTATTTTTTGTGACTTAAATTCAGCCTAGATCAATGGACTATAACGTTTTGTCAATACAACAGACTTGTACATGTTAATTGACCACAGTTTTTTGCCTTGCCCATTTGGATATTCAATTCTTTTCTTTTTTTTTTTGTAAATGTAACCACTTCTGTTTTTAAAATATACGTAGATTCACATGATCAGACAATTTACCAAACAATCCAGATCAAATTAACACTTCATGGTTTTGCAATATTTATTGGAAATTACACAATCTAATTAGTAAAATTAGTCAAATCTGACCATCAGAATGAAGATGCCACAGTCAGGCCCGTAAGGTTGTGGGGGAAGTCCCTATTTCAAGAGAATAAACTATAGACCAAATAAACTATTGGCTTTATGCACACACAGCTTAACTACTTCCTGAACTTCAGCCAGCCCTTTGTTTCCTGTCTGTCATTATTGGACAAACTGATTAATTCAGGTGTGCCTGGCCTCAGTAACAATAATCAGGCACACCTGGACTAATCAGTTTGTCCAATAATGACAGACAGGAAACAAAGGGCTGGCTGAAGTTCAGGAAGTAGTGAAGCTGTGCATAAAGCCTATTGCACACTGTGCACACCACACCTCATTCCTGCCGCCTAAAACTGGCAGTCTGGGCAATGCTCAGGAAATTCAGGGTCTGTATAAAACCCTCGCAGGTCTCCATACGGTACCCCACCCAGTCTTTGAAAGAACATCTGCAATTTCTGCATTGTACAATTTTAAAAGGGACACACATGTCTCTTACAGCCTGGGGCAGTTTTTTGACATTCACCACACCTAAAGCAAGAACAGATGTACAATATGATTAGAATGAGCATGTTTATATTTAACTATATTGGAGTACAAGTGTTCTATTGTAGCAACCTAGCTCTAGAATTGAGGCACACCAGAGTTCACTAATACCTTTAAAAAACACGACAAAGTACCTTGAAAACAAGACGATTTTTTAACTAGCTAGTTTGTGCATTTGAATTCTGACATGACCTATAAATCATCGACAGTTTATATATTTTTTCTTACCGCTGACATCAGCATGGCGCGTCAAATTTGAAAAGTGAATGACGATACGGAAATGACGATACGGAAATGACGTAGGCCGTCCATCCACTGGTGGGCCTTTCTCAATCTGTGTGTTCTTGTCTGTACTTGTGTCCTTGTGTTCTTGTGAAACGTCATCTTTTGTGGCCCAAGTACTGTCCCAATACACAAGTTTGCATTTTGGCAAGAACAGTTATAAATCCCGGATGTGTTCTTGACACGCCCATTTTACCGAGGATGCATCGGCTGGTAACTTGTGTGAACTTGACGGCAGAAATATCCCAGCATTCAATTCGGCATTCGAGGAAGGAGAGGCAGGTCAATACAGTATTTCGTTTTTCTACAATTACGTACACTATTTCATCACTAAATTATATGGAAGTTTTTTCCTAACATAATTAAAATTAAAATGCTTAAAATATCAAATAATAAATCAAAGTCTCAAAACAACTGCTCAAATGATGAATCAAATGGTCAAATTATTAAATAATAAATCAAAGTCTCAAAATGGCTGCACAAATGATAAATCAAATGCTCAAATGCAATTTCATTTCCTCAATCGTGGAAGCATGAACTGTATCAAAAATCAAGTTAAAACTCATTTGTTTTTGATTTTTAATTTTCATTATCAACCCAGTATAAACCTGTCATAATTAAATCTATAAGTCAATGCTCAAATCATAAATCAAATGGACAAAATATAAATCAAATGCTCAAACCAACATCGAAAATGGCAAATCTAATGCTCAAACGGACATCGCAAATGATAAATCAAATGCTCAAACGGTAGCCGGAAACAGCAAATGATAATTCAAATGAAAATGAGGAATGTCAATCAAGTTGCGTGGGCGGAGCTTTAAGACCAACGGGCCGTGGTAACGTTACCTCAGGCGCTCCTGTCGAGTGTTTACCAAATTACCTCTTCGACGACATCGTTTTTTAATAATGGACACAAATGCAATTACAAGACTTTTAAGGGATGCAGCAGTATGGAGTTTCCTTTGTGTCTTTTTTATTCAATCAAACATTCTGTGTTTGAGAATAAAGCTAATTATTTTGTAAAAAAAAAAAAAAAAAGAGTGCAAAAAAGTCTTCTAAAGGCTCAAAAATAAAGAAGTTGATAACATAATTATTTGCAGTGTGTGTACTCTTGTGAAAACTTTTTTTATTCTTTTTGTGCACTTCAAAAACTTTTCATCACAAACCCACACATTTTGCTCTCCTTTCTGCTGTCTTTTTTGCGGGTGTAAATATTTTGCTTGCGAGTTGAAAAGTTTTGCTTGCGAGTTAAAAAGTTTTGCTTGCGAGTTGAAAAGTTTTGCTTGCTCGTGAAGATGTACCTCAGTAGGCGGTCTCTAACAACCAGATGAAAGGCCTTTTTCTATTGGTCACCCTCGATTGAAGTGACAGGTTTGCCACGCCCACTACAATTTCCCGCCGCTGCTGCTGCCATCATCGTCGCCAGGCCAGTCTGTGTCTGAGAGAAAAGCGAGCGAACTTCTAGAATGGCGAGCAACAGGTCGTTTACTGGGTAAGTAAGACAATTTAATATCATAAACAGTGACAAGTGAACTGAATGATTCTCTCCTCTTATGCTGTCCCATTTAAATACGTTGCGTCGGATAGACCAGTCTGTAACGTTAGTTAACTTAGTGTTACCGCTGACTAGATTGTATTAACGTTAGCCAACACCAAATATATTGTACCGCTTGCCGTGTGATTGATGTCCAATGTTGCTATCTGAGCAGACATACATAATCACATTGGATTTTCTCAGCGTAACGTTAAAGGCCACTATTTTCGATGTTCGTATAGTTAGTTTCTGGAGTGAATATATAGGCTATATATTCTGTATTTACACGACTTTGGCCAATCAGCGTGCACTAAAGTCACTGGTAACGTTAGTTCCTTCCTATAAGTTAGTCCTGGTTTAGACCCGCCATTAGTTCGAGGAACTAACGTTATAATAAGATTCCTTCGGTGCATCAGCCCCTTAAAGTCATAGGCACGTTAGTATTTTCACCCAAAAAAAATAGTTTAAAGTCAGTTATTCATCAGTTATTTTGCTGTAGTGTGTCAGAATTGCATCACCTTGGAGACGTTGCCACAGTTCTTCTGGATTTTGTCTGTCTCCGTTTTTCTGTTTCTTCATGTAATCCCAGAAAGAATCAATGATGGTGAAATCAGATTACCGGTATACCGGCTGTTGTCAGACTCATTGTGCATATAAACATCTCACTGGATTATTACAATTAATGGCTAAATGCATGTTTGGAAATGTACACTGATATTTCCTTCTGACACACTACAGCAACATTTTGATTTAGTCAAAAACTAAGTAATACAGTTAAATAGACATGCTTCTGAATGTTATATATTTGTTACATCAGCTAATTTTGTTTTTAAATGTTGTTTCTCTTTGCAGGACCACGCAATGGCAGATTTTGCATAGGTCTGTGGATAGAATTGGTTCAATTGTTAATAGGCATCCCATTGACTTTGATTATCTCCACTTTGTTTGCTGTCAGGAGTTACAGTTTGTTCGAGCTGGAGCATCATATATAGACATACCCCAGGGTGTGGTGGATGCTCTAGAACAGTTAAATGTAGTTATCTCCAATTACCTTTCACAGAGTATTGTCCCTCCATTGTTGGACAATGTAGCTGTGGCTGAATGGAGTGGAAGTGTGGGGCGTCCCAGATTAAACATACAAAGAGAAACACTCCAAAATTTGCTCAGCATGCACTTACCTCTGGCCTCTTTGGCTGAAGTGCATGGCATTTCAAGATCAACCTTATACAGGCGAATGAAAGAGGAAAGTCTGTCTGTCAGGAGCAACTATTCTGATATTTCTGATCATGAGCTTGATCAGAAAGTTAGATCTATAAAGGCAAGAACACCTCATGCTGGATACAGGCTGGTGAAAGGGTCTCTACAAGCAATGGGACACCGAGTTACATGGAGAAGAGTAAAGATGTCTTTGCAACGTGTAGATGGTGCAGGGGTACTTTCAAGGATGGTCCAGCTGTCATGCGTCGCAAGACGTACATACTCTGTTCCTGCACCTTTGTCTCTTGTCCATATAGACACTAATCACAAGCTGATAAGGTACTTTTTAATACATTTAATACAATTTTTTAATATATTTTTAATTAAATATTAATCATAGCTTTACGTTTGTCTTGTGTCATTTGTGATGTTGATGTTATATCGCTAAATCAATGAGATTTGACATTAAATCTCATTTACACATACCACTCAAAAGTTTGGGATCTGTAGAAGATGATTTATATTTTAAAAAGAAGTCTCTTGGTTTATCAAGGCTGCATTTATTTGATCCAAAATACAGTAGAAACAGTATTATTATATTATTACAATTATTATTATTTTTTATTCCTGTGACTGTAAAGCTGAATTTTCAGCAGTCATTACTCCAGTCTTCAGTGTCACATGATCCATCAGAAATCATTATAATATGATTTGATGCTCAAGAAAAAATATCATTATTAATGTTGAAAACAGTTAGGTACAATTTTGTTTCAGGATTCTTTGATGAATAAAGTTCAAAAGAACAGTATTAATTTAAAATATAATATTTTGCAACATTACACACTAGACACTACTGTTTAAAAGAAATTAATACTTTTATTCAGCAAGGATGCATTAATTTGATCAAAAGTGACAGTAAAGAAATTTATCTTACAAAAGATTTATATTTTAAATTGTAAAAGTATTTCACAATATTACTGTTTTTACTATATTTTGGATCAAAGAAATCCAGAAGAGACTGCTCATCAAATAAAATAAACGTTTTATGTTTTTGAAAATAAACAAAATGCTGGCTTTTTTTTAATAGGTACAACATAGTGATTTTTGGGGCTATTGATGGCTTTTCAAGGAAGGTAAACATATTTATTAATCAACCCCTCATCATTTCTCTTGTATATCTTACATATCAATATTATGCTGTTGTGTCCAACTCCTGAACAGATCTTTTACCTGGATGTTGCTGGGAATAACAAAGCCAAAACAGCTTTTGGGTTTTTCATGGATGGAATAGAAAAAAATGGATGGCCATCAAGGTATGCACATTATACAGAATGATTCTCACACAATGTAACACTGTCCATCAATAAAAGGGTTAAAGAAATACTGACGAGGTCCTGATATTGACAAGGGGGCGGAGAATTCGCATCAGTTGTGTGTGTGTGCTTGTGATCTTACTTCCACAATGTCCTTAAACAACAATATTGTTGGCCATAAACTGAGAAAGTGCGCGTCCGATGTGCGATACGAGTTGTCCTAGACGTGGCTCGCTACGCTTCTCCGGTCTAGCTAGATCCGGTGTGGTGTTGTAGTTATACTAACGTTACTAGTTGTTGCAAAAGCATGTGAAAAAAACTACAAAGTTTGGTAGGCCAAAAAGAACGTTAATCTCGCGATAAAAAAAATGTACGCTGTTAATAACGCATTTAACTGACAGCCCTAATTTAAACATACCCATTACCTCATTAAATAAGTATTACTGAGCTTTGGCTGTGTTGCTTTACAATCGTTCTGCTAAACATTGCTGAAGAGCTACATTGCTTGAGGGAAGAAATTTGTTATCAATAAATTAAGTTTTTGAAGCTGCATACTTATTATTAACTTTGCCAGGTATGTGTAATAACTACTCTGCTCATAGTACCCAGTCATAATCAGGTACTGAAACTGTCCGTGCTGTAAAGACCGTTTGAGCCGAGTTTGGTGTTTGTAGATTTGAGGCTCGTGAAACCAACACGTATAATACTTCTAATAATAAAAAACTGCTCTTTCGAACTTTTTTAGAGTACGAGCAGACCAAGGGGTGGAGAATGTAGACATTGCTCGGTGCATGTTTACTGTGCGAGGAACTGGCCGTGGCAGCTTTATTGCTGGAAAAAGTGTGCATAACCAAAGGTAATTAAATAGGAGAGCATGGTTAATGTATTCTTCTCATACACTTTTTTGCATCTCTGATTTTTTTTTAAATGTAAACTTAAGAAATGCAGTTAAATCAGCACCTCACACTTTTCTTTGTCTTAGAGTGGAACGGCTATGGAG
This sequence comes from Rhinichthys klamathensis goyatoka, assembly GCF_029890125.1. Lineage (NCBI taxonomy): Eukaryota > Metazoa > Chordata > Actinopteri > Cypriniformes > Leuciscidae > Rhinichthys > Rhinichthys klamathensis. The sequence continues at coordinate 2,330,269 of NW_026607051.1, forward strand.
AGACGTTTGGACTGCTGTAACATCAAGTTACTACAATGTTCTCCACAGCTTGGAAGAGGAGGGATTACTTGACCTGTCCAATGCCGTTCACCTATTCTGTGTGAGATATGTTTTCATCCCGAGAATACACACAGATTTGCAGCATTTCATAGAGATGTGGAACTGCCATCCCTTGCGAACAGAGGGAAATTTGTCACCGAATCAGCTTTGGAATATTGGAATGTTGCAAGCACCTGTGTCAGAGCCTGATTTTGCAGAGGTAAGCATGACTTAAGATAGATTTGGAAAAAAAAACTATACTGTATTATGGTATGTTGTAAGGTGATTGTGTTCTTGTAATCAATGCCTGTCTTCCCCCCAAATGTCAGATATTGCAAGCTGAGGAATTATTCTCCCAGAATTCACAGCGTGTTGACTCTGAGCATGGAGTCATTGTCCCAGAGATACCTTGCCCCTTGTCACCTGAAGATTTTGCTACTTTACAGAATCAAGTGAACCCCAGCGTTGAGTCCACTTGTTTTGGTTATGACATCTACTTACAAGCATGTGAATTAGCTGTAGATTTAATGTTATAAATATATATTCTTTAAAGGAACACTCTGACTTTTTGGGACTTTAGCCTATTCACCTTATCCCCCCAGAGTTAGAAAAGTCCATACATACCTTTTTCATCTCCGTGCGTGCTATAAGTCTGTTTGACGCACCCACCGCTAGCCTGGCTTAGCACAAAGACTGTTTGTAAATGGTTGCAGCTAGCATACTAATCCAAATAAGTGACAAAATAACGGAAACATTTTCCTATTTACATGTTGTGGTTTGTATAGTCACAGAGTGTACAAAGTCACATGAGACAGACATATTTTAACCGTATAAATACTGGGAACTATATTCTCTGAAGGCGAAGCACTGCTACTTGGGCGGAGTGATAACCGCAGCACCTGAGACGAGCCGTGGTGAGGAGCAGAGAGCGCGTCTCAGGTGCTGCGGTTATCACTCCGCCCAAGTAGCAGTGCTTCGCTTAAGCTAGGCTAGCGGTGGGTGCGTCAAACAGACTTATAGCACGCACAGGGAGATGAAAAAGGTATGTATGGACTTTTCTAACTCTGGGGGATAAGGTGAATAGGCTAAAGTCCCAAAAAGTCAGAGTGTTCCTTTAAAACAGACTACAGCAACAAAAAAATATAAATCCATGTATGAAAAAAGACATCCTGCTGTCTGCTTTGTCTCAAATGTAATTTATTAAGTGTTTTGCCTTCAATGAGAAAGTCAAAAAATAAATTCTGTAATGCAATAAGGAACTTATTTTTTATTATAACCTGTTTGTGGCTCCCACAAGAAATAGGCTGATTTTTTTTTTTGTAATTCATTTTTAAGAAATGTACACCAAATACAAAGTTTTACAACAATTTCAGAAAATTTTCTACACCCTGTCAAAGCTTGCCCCATATGTAACAGCAGTTTGCAAGATTGCTTTGAAAGACTCGTAATCTACCATATGGACTACGGGAAATGTTACGGTATTAGTGCAAGCACTGACAATTGGGTAACACACAGTGTGGTTTGGCATGTGCTGTAGACAGCAATGGTCAAATTTAAACACAATTTTAAAATTTTCCCTTTCTGATACAAGCAGATGCCTGTGAGCTTGCCCAGTCATCCACTGCATTATATTTGGTACAGACAAGGTTTCTCCAGCTGTCGCATCTTCTGGTTGAGTGTCTTCAGAAGAAGTAAAGAGATGTAATTAGAATGATTGTTTGTTTATTTATACTCTTTTACAATGGGAACTACAGTAGCACATTTACACCTGGTTATCAAATAACATAGCACATTATAAAATCATTTTAAGTCCATACCTTCAAGTTCAAGTAGGAAATCTTGAAAGAATTCCATGATTTTGGACTCTTTCACTTGTTTAATCGAACCAGTTGGGCTCATCTCTGGGGCCAGGTGGGATAAAATGTAATGGGAGTCAACCTAAATACCAAAAAGAAAAGCATAAAAATAGATTTTAACATTTGTAATTTGTGACAATACAAAAGCAAAATAAATAAATGCTCAAAATTTAATTTCTACATACTTTGTCATTATATCCTATGACGAAGAGATCATGACACTCCTGTGGCTTTTTCTGCATGACTTTGATGAGATCGTATATCTCAAGGCCCTCACGCAGTTGTTGCAGCATTGGGATGCGTTTTGTTGTAATATGTAGAGAAAGAGCTCTGGCAAAACAAAAATAAAAGGCAAAATTAAAACATTAAAAATGTTCATATTTAAAAACAGGGCATTCAAAGCAACAAAGCAGATTGTACTAAAGCAATAAGCCTCTTGAATAGTGTTTTACAGTGGATGTAGAACAGCTGAGGGGCATTGTTAGCTACGACGTGGAGTGCCTAAAACCCCTTTAGCTGTTCTAAATTCACTGTAAAACACGGCTTCAAGGGGCTTATTGCTTTTATAAAACAGTTTATTTATATAACAAAAATATTCATTTTAATAAATGTATTCATTAAATAAAGACCAGCAACAAAAAATATAACATTATAACACATTTATTCCTCCACCAAGCAATGTAGTTCCAGAGGTTGCCAATCAACACATGCAGCAACAAAGCATCAAACAGCAGTTGCGCAGTAATACTAATGTAATGTGCTCACAGGTGTATGTTGAGTAATTTACAACGGCTTTGAACGTAGCTCAACTAATCAGAATCAAGGACTGGAACTATAAAATAGTTTTATAACATTTATTTGTATAATTGAAATAAATTCCTTTGGTTTAAAGAACAACTATAATGTATGAGTCTGTATATATAGAAAGACTCATAGCTCCCATCAAACAAGTCTATAATTGTGAGTGTGATATTGCTCAATTTTCATCTGTACCATATTACAACACAGCAGGCATTGTACTTCTGTTAAGAGTTTATACTTATGTAAATGAACAACCTTTTTCTCAGTGCTGACCTTAATATGCTTTCCTTGTGGTCAGTGTCTATCAGTCCAGTGTAGCCACAGTCCAGGATATCTTTTGTGTAGTTGGACAGGTCAGATGCATCTTCAATCTAAAAGTAAAATTTTTACCTTTAATAAATAGTAACAAGCATGGTTCACAGCTTAATTTTAAAGCAAAACCAATTTGTCATTGGCTTTATAACATGATAACATCAAACTAATTTACTTATGGACAATAATTAATAGAGAACGTGTATCTAATGAAATTAAGTCAACCAGACCTACCATTTTGATTAGTGGTGATATCTCTGTGTCATATACACCATCCCTTTTGATGTTACCAGTAACAAGGTATTCGTAACACCATTCTTGCATAAACCGTGGTGGCGGTCCTCCTTGCGCAATGCTCACAGCGAATATTTCACCTGCAACTCTGGAGATATATACTGTTTTATATATGGACAACAGTTCTTGGCTATATATATATATTAGGGCCGGGACTTTTACGCGTTAATTAAGATTAATTAATTACAGACTTTAATGCGTTAATTTACACAAAAAATCATTTTAATCGCACTTATTTTTGCACCGCGGAACGTTTCTCACTGGATGAGTTTCGGCGGACCAATTATACTGGAGCACCAACTAGCGTTCACGATGAAGAAGCTGACGAGATCGCTTGCTTCATAGATCGCTTTGGTTGGCCCCGTGGAAAAAAACGAACGGATGGAAGCGTCGATAAGAGCATGGTTGTGTGCGAGTTATGCAACAAGGAATTCGCTATTGCTATTAGTGTAGCTATTGCTACACTCAGGGCCTGAAGTTAACTTTTTTGGCCACCAGCCACTGTGGCAGGTGGATATCAAAATTCACCTGCCACAGAGACTTTTTACCAGCCTTTTTTTTTTTTGCCTCATAGCCTAAAAGTGAAAAACGGGAATTTCACAATATTGTTCTTTAACTTGTACACATTTAAGTGCTGTCAAGTTATTAACGAAATCAATATAAGTAATAATAACTCTTAGAATATACATTTTAAAAAAAATCGTTTTATATATTGATTTTGACACACACGCACATACAGATCTATAGACTTACCGCAGCTCGTATGTAAACAAATCAACACGCGGCTGTGTTGATGGCTGATTTAGTCACGTAGACAGCTAGGTCCTGACAGCTTTTAGTTACAGCGTTCAGGAACCGTTAAGCTGAACTAAATTAATATTATTACTGGTAAATTTACCGGGTACCGGACATTTTCTCACCGGTTCCCAACTCCCAACATGTACTACATTTGCACACGCACACATCTGTGCAACTGTCATTGTTCTGGAGCCTACGTCAGCGTTACATTATCTCATCCCATCTCACCAACAGTTTAATACTCGCACATCCAAACGTAGTCAGAAAAGGGCCTCATCTTCTTTCTGATCGCATGAACGTTACGAAACAACAGTCGCTGTCATAAATCAGCCGCTCACGAACCTTGCCGTTGTCGCCAATTGACCACTTTGTATTAAAATGTCTTGTTTTACTTTTCTTTGACTCATCCTCATCTTTTTGTTGGTTGTTTGTTTCAGCTGGCCTTTTTACCCCAGTAATGTGCCGCCACATTATAGCTAAGGTCCAACGCAATGAAAATGAAAACGTAAAAAAAAAAAACCTAATGAATCACTCAATTCTCATTGGCTACCTGCCAATGTGGCAGGTAGATTGACAGTGTTACCCGCCAATAGCAAAATTCACCCGCATTTGGCAGGTGGTCGGTTGTTAATTTCAGGCCCTGGCTACACTTAATGGCAAAAATTGCACTGGTCTGCTGGACTTGGTTGAACAAAAATAAACAATATGTTGTTGATTAAGCTTATGTATTGTCATTATTCAATGGTATACTAAAAATCCATGTGAAAAAAATTACTTCTCACTGTTCTCAGGTCAAATATTTATGCAATTAAAATGCAATTAATTTCGATTAATTAATTACAAAGCCTCTAATTAATTAGATTATTTTTTTTAATCGAGTCCCGGCCCTAATATATATATATATATATATATATATATATATATATATATATATTATACCATTGTGGTATTCCAAACTTTTCTTTTATCTGCAATGATTTAGAAGGAATTGTGTGAATATAAAGTAAACCCAAAATCCAATGGCAAGACATACTTGAACAGCTCATTATCCAGATCATTGAGGGAGTACTTCGGTGTTTTTCCTTTCTTCGCATCACCTTCAAAGAGACGTTTTTCAATGCCAGCAACCATAGCTAAATCCAGAAAAAAAGATTAAATATCATTAGGCTAGAGAGAGGGGCATTGAAAAACAGCACAGCTGTGATATTTCAAATACAGACCATGTATTTTTAGAATAATGAAATCTAGGAATATATATATATATATAAAATAAAATAAATGAACATGTCAACTAAATGCATGATTAAAGCAAACTACACACTGGACAGAAACTCTTTCCTCAGTGCCCCTGTGTCAACTCCTGGCTCTCCCAGGAAGATGATTTTCAAGGGATTGACAGGGCTTCCTGTTTTTTGACGTTTCCACAGCTTCAGACCTCTCTCAACCATGTTGTCTCGTGACACACAGATTTCAAAGGTCTTTGTTGTATTTATCTGTGCTGCTGCATGACGAATCACATCCTCCTCACTGGAAATAAAAATAAAGTAAATATATATATATATATATATATATATATATATATATCCTTTTTGAACAGAAGCAATGAACATAGGTAGGTTACCATGAGATATGATCCAAATCAGAGCAGGGTATTTTTTCTGGCACTCCATCTGGACTGTTTTTTGTTTAAAAGCAAAAATATAATAATTGATACATACTCAGGTTATAAACATTTCACCACTTTTAAACATTTTCAAACACTTCAGCAACAGTGTAAACACAGATAAAATAAATATTACACCCAAAAATGATCACTCAACCTCATGCCATTTGACCAGAGAAACGCACAAGGAATTTTGTTTTTTTTTATGAAGATATTTTTCTTCACCATTGCCAGATTTAATTTGGTCTTTGTATATGGTTTAATTTTGTGAGTGAATAAATAATTACATTTTGACCTGTTCATCATACAGTGATCATATGGATTCAGAGAACAACATTTATAACTAGGTGTTATTTTAAGCTCTATTGCGAGTCACTATTACCATTCATTACCTTTCTCCACAAAAGCTGGCATGCAATTCTAAGTCAGAAACTGGAAAGGTTCCTGTGCATATTGGGCACTGGGTCTCAAGTGCCTAAAAGTTAAAGACAAAATGTTGGCAGGGCCAATTCTGTAGAAGTAATTGATAATTGACAATGGCTATGTTTACATGCAACCAAATAATCCATTAGTAATCGTATTGAATTCGATTTAGTTCGATCCGAATGATTGATCGGATTGAAATGGGTGGTTTATTCCTTTTCTAATCCGATTGAGAGAACATGCATGTAAACACTTGATCGGATTGAAAACCGAAACTGGAAAGGACTGAGTGTGTGCAATGACGTAGAAATGGCGCAATGAGGTATGACGAATGAGCTGCAGTTGTTCTTAAATAAAATGTCACAAATGACAGTTTTTCTAAAAGTCCTCTACACTCATCATCTGTGAAGTAGAGAACATTGTTCCATCAGTCAATCGTTCATACTCTCATCCACAGACACTTTATTTTTGCCGTTTTTACTGTTTGATAAATATAAGCAGCACAGCATAACAGTTCATGTGCTCATCGTTTCCTAATCAGAACCCGAAATAGATGAATATGTCTGCTCTTTAAAACAAAGAAAATAAGCAATGTAGGAGAATGGAATGCACAAACAGCAGGAAACTCCGTATATTCATGCAGTGAGCGCATTTAAAATAATCAATCATGATTTGAAACTTGTGGCACATTAACGCACACATCAACCCGATCACTTTACGAACTACGTTCGGATTCATCAATCAGAATGACTTCACTCCAGTTGAAACAAAAGGTGTTATGTAAACATAGCCAATGTTAAATGTAGCTTTTGGTTGTGTACCTCCTGAGGGTGATGTATAACATTAGATGATGTTGCCTCCTCTATAAACACCAAATCTTCTTCCTGCAAAGAGAAAAGAAAAATATGTCAAAAAAAAAAAAAAAACTTAGAAGTCAGGGGCATAGTGAAATGTGGTTGTGAATGTGTTAAGTTAGTATATTAAAAGGTCTTCAAGGCAAAGTCTCTGCAAGGCTACAGTGTTACTGAATGTCCTGAATTTCAATTGTTACAATTGGAGTAATAACAAGTTTTGCTATTTGTCAGCACTGTCACTGGACAGTTCTTTAAAGGGACACTTCACCCATTTGCATTAATCTTTGTATCGTTAGAAACCCAGTCATATTTTTGAATGGTCGTGCATTATTCCCTCATTTTTCCCTGAGACAGGAGAAATACAGATTTCAGTGTTGTAGTTCCTGCTTACAATGATGTAAAAATCGTCATTTTGCGTTATTGTAACCAGGAAGTCCCACATCTCTGTATAGGGATTGAGACTACACACCCGTTCCTCATTTTTCCAGGGGGTGGGACTCTCTTACGCTACAGACCTATTACAGATCAGTGGGTGGGACTTCACTTGCAGAAACTAAAAGCAATATCCGCCATCTTGTTTGGAAGCTAAGCTAACAAGCGCTGTGGAGCCAGATGTGAATTAAGACAATGGCAGAAGGTACTCAATATGATATGGAAGAAGAGGATTTAGAAAGGCTGATGCTCAACCCAGATGTTCGTGGCTACTTTTACCATATGGATAGCGGTGCTGGCGTGCGTATATGGATACCTCATAGGCGGTGTTCTGGATTAGTGGGAGTGGCTTGTGGAGCTGTGCATTGTGGGAGTTGTTGTCTTTCATACAAATGCCCCCTAAAGTTTCTTTCTGTCTTTCCTCGGTCAAGAAGGCACCAAATTCGTCATTTATGTTACCTTTCGACTACATATATGACCCACTTTCAATAAAGATTAATGTTCCCACGGGTGAAATGCCCCTTTAAGATAGTAACCTAAAGGCTACGCAACGTAGTTTTACCTCAATTTCAGAGTTTTCTGAGTTGTGCATGCTGTCACACTGGTCAACATGCAAAGCCAGTGTCTGAAGTGGCATCAGAGTCTTGCATTTTTTACAAGTTGCCTTTGGCATTCGGGCAAATTCAGGTGCATCTGGTGGCAGTGGTGTCATGTCAAGCTCATCCTGCAACGGCACGACGTACAGCAAGTTCTTCCCACCACTAGAAGCACTTTTGATCACTGATCCTGTATACCCCTCTGCCTCCAATGGTATTACAGATATTCTTCTCCTTCCATTCCCACCTATATGAGGGTAATACAACAACTGAAAAAGAGAACTCTACGGTATAATTCTTTAATGTTTTCTGTACTGAATGGACTAATTTATATTACTGAATTTTAAAGGGATACTCTACTGGTTTTTCATATTAAACTATGTTATTCCCTTAACTAAGACGAGTTGATACATACCTCTCTCGTCTCAGTGCGTGCACTAAATCGCTGTCTTGCGGCGAAACTTTGTTAGATCTTATCTCAGCCCTGTTCATTCAATACGAGCCCAGAAGAGAAGCCACCAAACACCTCCACGTTTTCCCTATTTAAATAGTTACACGAGTAGTGTAACTCGACCTAAGACGGTGACACAAAATAAAACGTTGCGCTTTTCTAAGCGTGTAAAATGGATAACTATATTGTATGACAGAATACCATAGCAAGTGCTTGGGAGCACTTCGACTCGGCGCAGTAATTTCATCTCTCGTGAAAAGTCCGCTCCCGTTGAAATGAGAGGGAGGAGGAGAGGGAGCGGGGGAGAGGACTTTTCACGAGTGATGATATTACTGCGCCGAGTCGAAGTGCTCCCAAGCACTTGCTATGGTATTCTGTCATACAATATAGTTATCCATTTTACACGCTTAGAAAAGCGCAACGTTTTATTTTGTGTCACCGTCCTAGGTCGAGTTACACTACTCTTGTAACTATTTAAATAGGGAAAACGTGGAGGTGTTTGGTGGCTTCTCTTCTGGGCTCGTATTGAATGAACAGGGCTGAGATAAGATCTAACAAAGTTTCGCCGCAAGACAGCGATTTAGTGCACGCACTGAGACGAGAGAGGTATGTATCAACTCGTCTTAGTTAAGGGAATAACATAGTTTAATATGAAAAACCAGTAGAGTATCCCTTTAACACCAAATGATGATAAAAGCAGACCTGCAGCTTTGAAAAGAAGCCACCTGTCTTCCAAATCATTCATCTTTGAGTACGCTTCCCGCAGCAAACTTGATAACTGTTAAGGTTAAAGAAAACCCTTAAAACACTGACACAACAAATAATGCTATTCAGAATATGCATTTGCTTAGGATCGGGCTCCTCACCTCTGCATGTGTTGTATCTGATGTCAAGGACAGGGTCCTCTTTCCTAGCCCTGCTTGCATGAGCTCCAGCTCTTCAGATATAGACGGGGTTGTATCAGATTTAGAGCCCAGCAAAGACACAGAACAATCAAACGTTTTCTGCACTTTTGCTGGTACTGTTGGCCTTTGACTTCTGGCAAGATGTCTTTTATTTTTGCCAGTATTTCTAAAAAATCCAGGAAAAGATCTGCAAATTATAGAATAGGTAAAACTATTAATGTGTGTTTTTGGTGTTTATTTTTGAGTAGCAAGAAATACTATTTTTAGCTGCTGCATCCTATGCCGAACTTCTATCACTATAAAAAAAGGAATGTTTGAGTATCCTGTGTAACACCTAAACTGGCCCTTTTAAATATGCTTGCTATCTACCTAGTCATTTCATGTTCCACAGTAGGTCTTACTGACTGCTGGATCTGGCTCTGAGTCTGACCCTGTCTTGTATTTTCCTCAGGGATTACTCTGGCCACCAAGGACATTAAATGTTGTGCTGCTTCGGTTACAGCACGTTGGTCATACTGGGGAAAAAAGGTTTAGGTGCAAAACACTAGTATTATAATACTGACCAAAACAAACTGTCAACTGATTAATTTGTAGAAATAAGCTAATACCGGTAGCTTACCTGTGGTTGTGACCTGCCTGGTTGGCTTTCAATTCTGCCATTAAGACAAAGAAAATAACTCAAATTTAATGTAAAACATACAATAACTAAGTTATACATGCAATACACTGTGAAAATCAAAAATACAATCCATGTGGCTAGATCAATTTACACAAACTCTCACACACACATACCGGTACATACATATGTATGTACTGTGCAAATGTTTTAGGCACTTGAGTATTTTCACCCTCAAAAAAAGATGTAAAATATCAGTGTAACATTACATTTCCAAACATGCATTTAGCCATTAATTGTAATAATCCAGTGAATTGTTTATATGCACAATGAGTCTGACAACAGCCGGTATACCGGTAATCTGATTTCACCATCATTGATTCTTTCTGGGATTACATGAAGAAACAGAAAAACGGAGACAGACAAAATCCAGAAGAACTGTGGCAACGTCTCCAAGGTGATGCAATTCTGACACACTACAGCAAAATAACTGATGAATAACTGACTTTAAACTATTTTTTTTGGGTGAAAATACTAACGTGCCTATGACTTTAAGGGGCTGATGCACCGAAGGAATCTTATTATAACGTTAGTTCCTCGAACTAATGGCGGGTCTAAACCAGGACTAACTTATAGGAAGGAACTAACGTTACCAGTGACTTTAGTGCACGCTGATTGGCCAAAGTCGTGTAAATACAGAATATATAGCCTATATATTCACTCCAGAAACTAACTATACGAACATCGAAAATAGTGGCCTTTAACGTTACGCTGAGAAAATCCAATGTGATTATGTATGTCTGCTCAGATAGCAACATTGGACATCAATCACACGGCAAGCGGTACAATATATTTGGTGTTGGCTAACGTTAATACAATCTAGTCAGCGGTAACACTAAGTTAACTAACGTTACAGACTGGTCTATCCGACGCAACGTATTTAAATGGGACAGCATAAGAGGAGAGAATCATTCAGTTCACTTGTCACTGTTTATGATATTAAATTGTCTTACTTACCCAGTAAACGACCTGTTGCTCGCCATTCTAGAAGTTCGCTCGCTTTTCTCTCAGACACAGACTGGCCTGGCGACGATGATGGCAGCAGCAGCGGCGGGAAATTGTAGTGGGCGTGGCAAACCTGTCACTTCAATCGAGGGTGACCAATAGAAAAAGGCCTTTCATCTGGTTGTTAGAGACCGCCTACTGAGGTACATCTTCACGAGCAAGCAAAACTTTTCAACTCGCAAGCAAAACTTTTTAACTCGCAAGCAAAACTTTTCAACTCGCAAGCAAAATATTTACACCCGCAAAAAAGACAGCAGAAAGGAGAGCAAAATGTGTGGGTTTGTGATGAAAAGTTTTTGAAGTGCACAAAAAGAATAAAAAAAGTTTTCACAAGAGTACACACACTGCAAATAATTATGTTATCAACTTCTTTATTTTTGAGCCTTTAGAAGACTTTTTTGCACTCTTTTTTTTTTTTTTTTTACAAAATAATTAGCTTTATTCTCAAACACAGAATGTTTGATTGAATAAAAAAGACACAAAGGAAACTCCATACAGCAGAGGCCCTGGAGCAGAGCACCTTATTGACAACCGGCCCTCCCCAGCAGCCTTCGGTTGAATGTGCTCCAGATCGACGGGCACAAGAGGTAGTAACGTTGCAAGGTGAGTCTAACGTTAATCTCAGTCAGCCATTTTGTAATCGCTCCAGTCCCCTTCATATCTATGGTAAAAATAAATGTTGTGTCATGTTTTCAAAATGAATCTGAAATTAGCTGTTTTAACTTTGTACTTAGTTCCAAACGCCATTTTGCGCCCTTTAAGGGCATTCAGGGAAAGAGAACAACGGGATCCCTTCTAAAGGGCCCTTCCACAAGGCCGTTACGGTCACTTGTTCAAGCTTTATTTTACATCAAGTGTGCCCTCTCCCCTTCATTACTGCCAGGTGTCAAAAGTAACGTTATTCACATAATTCATTAACTTATTCAAGTAAAAGTATAGATACTAGGGTTTAAGAAGACTTCTGTAGAAGTTGAAGTATCATCTCAAGCTTTTTACTCAAATAAAAGTGTAAAAGTACTGGTTTCAAAACTACTTAAAGTATAAAAGTAAAAGTAAGGGGCGGCATTCCCTTCGAAAAATAAAAGTAATCCACTGCGTCTTATGCACTTATCAGCTGCTCTGGTGTCAGGTGTACGGAGACTGCTATGTTCACTCTTACATCCAACAACAGAACACCTGAGTTACTGGAAAAAGTATGTCATCTATGTACTTTTTGCCTGCTCTTTAATGAGTACTTTGAATTGAGACATACTACTTTTGTCATATTGGTGCTGTAAGGGGACAGAGTTAAGCTAATAATGATTTTTTTATACTTAAGGCATTGACTTTGTATTTAGCACTGCTTTAAATTTTGACATTTCTAGGTGAGGTGAATCGATTATTTTCACCCTACCCTCGTCGTCCAGTTAATCAACTAAGAAGAACTGGGCATTTCCCTCCTTCACAATCTCCTAGACTGAAAAAAAAGTGTGTGTCATACACACACAGATTCTTTTGCCTAGCCAAGAGGAAAGATTCAGAAGTTCCAAAGGTGCCAGAAAAGTTTCAACTGGAGAGAGCTGGACTTGGAGAAAAGAAAATTATTTTCTCTGGTGAGTTTGCAACAGTTATGATAATAACAGTTATATCATATACATAATATCATAACTGATAATGTGCTGCATGTTAATGTGCATTTTCTTTAAATGTTTTCCTCATCAGACAAATACTCTTCTTCGTCAGAGTTTAGTCAAGAACTCATGCGCCAGTTCCCAAAACTGAGTGAAGCTGGTGGTTTTCAGCTTTTAAAGACGAGAGGCTGCACCAGGACAAAAATTCTGGAACCTATCCCATGTCCAGATGAAGGCTACTCTCCTGAATATTTGTGCTCTGATGCAGTCGGTATAGGAGCTGCAACAATTTATGTAAGACCCCTGCAAAAAGATCTGAATACAGAAGTAAGTGTTTAAAAAATTCTTAAAACAAAGCTGTTTGTGGTACAGAACTTAAAGATAATTTGCATACGCAGTGGTAGCCTATAGTCTATGTGATACGCAGGTATACGCCGTATACCCACTAGAAAATGTCAAGGATTTCCGTATACCCACTAGGAAAGGTCAAGGATCTCCGTATACCCACTTAAAAAAGCGTGAGGATTCGTAACAACATCGTTTTGTGACAGAACTTTCATTCATAAATTCACCGCGCCGTCTGTGTTTGTGCAGCGACACGGATCGAATCACGGAATCCAGTCACAAATGTAACTTAGCCTACAGTATATCACAGTATACTCACTACAAAAAACTAGACTACACCACTGTGCATACGAAATAGATCAAAAGGACATACTAAGGGAAAGAGCAGATACATGTAGCCTCACGGGAAGAACTTTGCAAATGGGTTTCCACGAACACCATGGGGATAACCAAACAAGTGGATGAGTTTTAGTATGTACAAAATACGTCAGACTAGAAACAAAAACCCACATAATCTTTTAGAGTGTCTACTGTTTGTTGCGAGTTTTCAGCCACAGAGAGCTGAGCTACGTGTCATCTGAAGGTTTTAGATCCAGGATTGAATAAAATTGTCAATTCCAAAAAACTGGCAATGTGAACCTTATACATACAGTCAGTAATTAATATTTCACTTGTGTTTTCAGTATTCCATTAGGGCTGTAACGATACGCGATATAAAACCGAAATCGCGATATTCAGATCCACGATCTGTATCGCGATGTGAGAAGGCAGAATCGCGATTGTGACACACCCCTGCCAACTCCCAGAGTTATCCTTCCCGTCCAGATCCAATGCTACCACATCTTTAAATTACTATTAGTATTATAGCTCAAATGTTTCTAGTGTCAATGTATTGCTTGTTTTTCTGTTTACATTGTATGTTGTGACACTTCTCTTCTCTCATGATCGAACATAGAATGCTGCTATGTCAAAACGGCATTGCCTGTCTTATTTTCCAGCAGCTTTTCCAGTAAATTTTTTTTCTAGAATTACTAATTCAGGGTTCCAGACTGCGACCGTTTTTTGAGAATGTGCGAGTTAATTGTATGTGGTCGCATTTGTGCGAGTGGACGCTCGCGCAACAGAACGCCGTTGTATCAGCTGCTGCAGTCCGTAACGTAACTTATGTTGAAAATGAACGAGTACATCATGAATCCATTTTCCAAACCGTGTTTTTGATTTATCCTGAATCCCTACGGTACGCTTATAATAAGTGCAGTGTTTCCCCTACCATTGTTTTGGGGGGGGCGGCCCGCCCCCCCAAAACGACCCCCCGCCCCCCCCCCCTAAATTGCTGACGAAATCCAGTCATTAAAAAGAAATTTACTGTATAACGCGGAATTTCATGGAATTTGTCAATCTTTTGAGAAATAAATAGAAAGCAGTTCAGTATACACTTGAAATCAAATCGCGATGTAGACAAGTGTGTGTGGATATTAAACCACAAAGACTATTTAAATACGAATCCTGCTTGTTCTGTGTGAATGAATGGTGCAGCCGACGCGCAGTTTCATTTAACGTACCACACACACACACACAAAAGGTCTTCACGGCAACCCGTCAAAATAAAAGTTCGGTTTAACGTGACAGAAATATATTACCGTTGTACAGTAGAATTTAGATATGTCCCAATGTAATAATACTAACACTAATCCAAATAAATTATCATCAAAACTGATTTTTTTTAGGAATAATCCATGTTTTAATTTTAACAGTAAAGCTCATTGTGCAGCACGTTATTTGACAAAAAGTTTATTTAATTTCATATGATTAAAGCTGATGATAAATTATAACATTTGTGTTTTATGTCTTCATTTTATTACCAGAAAAAACACAACACAGAATTAGTGTGAAATTTTTTTTCATATTTTTTTTTAAAATGTTGTATACGTTTAATGATTCATAATACACTATTTCAATTAATTAGACATGCTTTTTGATTGCTAAAAAATGTACACCACGTATCCGTAACACGCCCGCTCCGCAACACTAGCAGCCCCCCCCCCCTGAAAAAAAATCCTAGGGGAAACACTGAAGTGTTTATATTCTGACTATTTTATCCCGGGCTCGGCTGCGGAGTTGCCCAGTGCCTGCGTGACTCGCCATAGACATTAACGGAGAGAAGTAGCTCCGGCTACAGTGTTCTTCCGCAAGACACGTGCAGTTTATTTATTGACGAACGTACACGTCACGTGCATTGCACACTGATGGTGAAACGCGCCAATTACGAATTCAGGAATTAAGGCATATTAAAATGAAAAGGTCTCACGAAATACCGAGCCCCTTCCTATGTCTTTTCAGCGGTTAGATGATAGTAATCGATCGACAGAGGAAAATTATTGTAAAATGCAGAAGGTAAGGAGTGTGAGATTTCTAATTTTTGTTACAACTATAAACTTTGATAACGGAAAATCTGTATCAGCATATTATACTACTCTCATCTTTTAAAATGTAATGCATACATTTTAATGTTTAATGATTTTTAAAAGATAGAAAGATGATGCTGATAGATAGATAGATAGATAGATAGATAGATAGATAGATAGATAGATAGATAGATAGATAGATAGATAGATAGATAGATAGATAGATAGAATATAATTAAAATGTAAATAGATAGATGTATACACTCTAAACAATGCTGGGTTGTTTAAACTCAAATTTGGGTCAAATATGGACAAACCCAAATGTTGGGTTAAAAATGTAATTAAAAATTTCAACCCAACTTCAACTTTCCCTTCCAACTGTAAAATTTTTTTTATTACATTTCAGGGCTCGACATTAAGGCTTGTCCGCTTGTCCGGGACAAGTGGATTTTTTGTAGGACAAGTAGAAGAGAAAATTAGTTGTCCGACCGGACAAGTTACATTTCAAACAAAATAAAATGCCATGTTACTTCACGTTATGTGCCACTCGTAACGTCTATTTTACAGATTTAATTTTACCGATTTGAAACGAACACATTTTTTCGCGTTGCCTGTGAATGTCCTGAATGTGACTCACAGAAAGACGCGCGCCAGTATAATGCGCATGCACAGACCGCGCGCCAGAAGTTCTCTTTCGCGCTTGAACGAACATCAACAACACACACAATTAAGCCAAAATGTCATTTGTCGAGTATCTTCATAACATAAGAACAGTCTTATGATGGACATAAAGAGTTGTGACTCGTGAGAGAATGAGGCGCGTGTGATATCCGCGTCTCTGTCCACAGCGGCTGCTCTTAAAGGGCCAGCTACCAATAAAGCGTTCTGTCAGTAAAGTTACTGAAAGAACAAAGGGAACAGAGAAAATTACTCACTGCTCTTGACTAAAGAACTTGTGTAGCTTCAATAAGTAGTAGTCTATATATGATTTATAATTTATGCAGCCCAGACTGTTTGATAACTTTATTCAATTTCTGTATATGTCCTACCTGTTATACAGTTCATTTTTATCCAGACATCAATGGCTTATTGATCATTATAGGTGTTATCAATCATTTAGTTGTTATTGCTAATTTCAGAATTATCACTAATCTGTGTGTGCATTTGGTTTAGAACCAAACAAGTTGACTCATGAAACCATTTGTTTATTATATCGCAATCGCATATCACAACCGCAATATTGAACTCAATAATCGCAATATGACATTTTCCCCAAATCGTGCAGCCCTAGATAAAATTATAAATCTTTACCGGGACAAGTGACTTTTGTGCATGGGCAAGAGAAACCTAAATTTACTTGTCCGAAGGACAAGTGCCTCAAAAAGTTAATGTCAAGCCCTGCATTTTCATCCCAACATTTGGGTTTGTCCATATTAGACCCAAATTTGGGTTGAAACAACCCAGCATTTTTTAGATTGTATAATTCAAATGTAAAATGCTTAAAATTACAGATTAAAATTACTGTCCAAAATCCACGAAAATCCTGAAATTTGGCAATGATAATTATCATATAATACATGTTTTTTTTTTTTTTTATATATATAATATATTACAGGTATAAATGCTGCAACCCAGAAAGCCTTTGCTAGCCTTGGGCCATTAAAACCACTATTCATCAGCATGCATCGATTAATCCCATGGCATGTAGCAAAAAAAAAAAAAAAGTGCGACCAAATCATATGCTGGTGCGACCAACTGAGAAAGTTGGTAGCACCAGTGCAACCAGTGGAAAAGTTAGTCTGGAGCCCTGTAATTCTATTTTAAAGTGCTCACAGATTATATTTTAAAGTGCTCACGTCCAAGCACGAGAGCTGGGTGAACAGTAGCCTGACTACGTCAGACTTCCTACTTCCGCTAATTTCATTTCGCTCCTGTACTCAGTCTGAGATAGCAGCCTATCTTTCTGTTTTCCACCGGCCTGAAAACAGCCTGGCCAATCAACGAACAGAGGGCGGGCTGAAAGCCGTGACGTAGTCGGTAAGCGCCGTGTTTAAGATTAGGTCAGGGAAATCGAAAACGACCGCTGATATGGAGATGCGGATGCAATTCGCTCTGTTGTGGAGAATATTCCCGGCATTAGCAAACTGAAGCCCGAACAAGAAGAGTGTGTATTAAACACTTTGAATGGAGGTGATGTTGTGGCCCTACTCCCTTTGGGAAAAGTTTAATTTATCAACTATTACCGATCGTCAGCGAGAAACTGGGGAGCCTTTTGACAGGTCAGTGTAGCTTTTCTTTTCCAGGTCTTAAATACCGTAAAACTTCAAATAATAGCCCGGGCTTTTATTTGCCCAAATCGTCGAACTGCACCGGCTTGTACTTGAGATAGGCGTCTAACTTATATGAGACAGGCCTTTATAGTTGAGATGTTGTTCATTGAGATGTTGTTCCTAGAGTCTATAATCTCTAAAAATCTCCAAATGCTCCACGTGAAACCGCGGTCTTCCGACCTCTTACTATCTTGTCGATTGATTTATATGAATATGCGCGAGGGAGAGAGAGCAAGACAGCGCTCGTGTTGTTTGTAGACGTGGGAGTGCGCGCGCGCGGCCCGGGCTCTCTCTCTCTCTCTCTCTCTCTCTCTCTCTCTCTCTCTGCTCGTTTGTGCCCTGTCAAGCGCAGCAGTCATTCTATTACATCACTCACAGATCAAAAAAGTCGTTTACAGCCATGTTCACTCGGGTATTTCGCTCGCATCATCAAGTGTTTACAGTGGAAGTTCGATCGTAGATTTGAGTTCGATGCATGATGTCTGTGGTTCGATGCGGTTGTGTCGGAGCATAACATACGTCATAAACAAACTTATCTGATTGGCTTACGGGTAACCAATGATTTTAAACTTCAGTACGCGCCCCCTAGCGAGAGAGAAAACACTTCTCTATTATGCTATCCCAGACTCTGTGTACGAAGCAAAGTGAAGTAGCAGAGTCTGGTATTACCAGGCTAGGTGAACAGTCCCTTTAAAACTATCACTGCATCACTTTAAGCCTTTGTAAGTTTGGCATGTTTTTGGCAGGTTGCTGTAGGACAAGTGTCTGGAAATGGGCCACCAGTGGTCTGTTTGTATTGCAGCAAGATTTTCCCATTACCGGAGATACAAGAACATGTTGATTGCTGTGAACTGTAAGTATATTTCTTAGGCTACTTTAAATTTTATTTCTGAAGTGTCCAATTTACAGTGCCCTATTCACACATTATATTATTATAATCTGATCACAAGTCTTTTAAAACTCCACTTTAGCAACATGCAGGGCAGCTTTACTTGCAGCAATACACCAGCAAGTAGTCCCAACACCCTACATTATGAGAGCAGAGCAGGAAGCAGCAACAGCTTTTCCATTCTCGAAAGCAGCAGCAGAGCAGGAAGCAGCAACAGCTTTTCCATTCTCGAAAGCAGCAGCAGAGCAGGAAGCAGCAACAGCTTTTCCATTCTCGACAGCAGCAGCAGAGCAGGAAGCAGCAACAGCTTTTCCATTCTCGAAAGCAGCAGCAGCAGAGCAGGAAGCAGCAACAGCTTTTCCATTCTCGAAAGCAGCAGCAGCAGAGCAGGAAGCAGCAACAGCCTTTCCATTCACGAAAACAGCAGCAGAGCAGGGAGCATTCTTTCTGGTAGAGAGCAGGAGCATCAAGAGACCAGTGGATCTGAGATCCGTGCTGTAGTGAAGGGTCTGCACATTTCCAGCAATATTCTAAATGGTTCTTTTTATCAAATGTCTTCAAATGCAATTGGGCGAGATGATGTCAAAGCAGACAAGAATAGTAAACAATAGTTTTTACAAAAGAACACTGAATGGCCCAGGGTTTTCGTTGTCTGGTAATAGGGCTTGGGCGTCGTGACGTCATTACTTGGCGTGGCCGCCATGTTGACAGCTTCGCGAAAGTAAATGTTGCAGGTCCCGGCACAGGAGACCCAGCTGACAGATTACTGTTATCTGTAAAACAGGATTCAATGTAAAGAACGAGAGAGTCGCGTCTGCTCTTTCACAGCTCCTCTGCAGATATCTTTATTTAATGCACAATAAGTCAATTAAGCACAACAGTTGCTTTTAAAGCATTAATTCACATTCTTTTGTCTGTCTCATTACATCACTTTTGTCACCAACATCAAAATAAATCACTTTTTGTCTCATTTCTTCACTTTACCATCTTTAGTTAACATTTAACATATATATATTATATTTTATAATTAGTCATACTAATATTCTTTAGCACAATGAGATTAAGTATGAACTTAATGCATATGAACTCTGAAAATGTGTATTCCAAAAGGTACTTGCTCCTTAAAACCATTGTGAAACATTTCACTTTTGTTCCTACGTTTCTATCAGTGCCCGATCACGTGACTGGCAAGCGCGCCAAACGCGATCACAGAGAGAGCTTCAAAGATACACTAAACTCGACATATTAACTAATTAACACAAGCTAACAAACTTTTCATGACACACAAACTATTAATACAACAGTATAGCTAAATATAATGACCACTGGAGCGAACTAATCTCATTTTCCTCATGTTGAAGTGCGCATACATCATGACAAACAAAAGTCATCAACTAAAACACATTTAACACTTTACATTCACTAAACAGTAATAGTGATAGTGCAATCGCTGGTATAGTTACATAATACTCTTTTGAATGTCCATGTTTTTACCTGTAAAACAGGATTCAATGTAAAGAACGAGAGAGTCGCGTCTGCTCTTTCACAGCTCCTCTGCAGATATGAGGGAGCATGCGCAGTTCACGGTTTCGCCCGCGACTCTCCAGCCAGAATGTCAAAATAAGAGTCCTTTATTTTTGTCCATATAAATGTAAATATAAGTATGTTAATTTGCATACAACATAAGCCAATAATGTAATCATTTTACTCTTAACCATATTCAAAAGAATGGAAAAAAAACACAATTGTGTACATACTTTGTGTGTATCACACTCTCCCTGACAAAATAAGAAAAGCTCCAGTGGTCAACCTCTTTCCTCCAATATGTGCAATCAACACACAGGCACAGTGAAATTGTAAGGTATGCATGTGTGGGGAGTGTATGAATTGGGATAACCAATTTGTGGTAAGTAACTATTTATACCCCAGAATGGTACGTGTGTGATGGGATAAGCGGTTACTGCATTAAGTGTCGGGTATGGCCGTAGCACAGGCTGACCTAAAGTGTCATATGTGTAAATCTGTCGTGGCCTTTTCTCTCTAGTAGACCTTCTCCCTGCAGCTTCATCCCCCACACTTGGAGTTTCAGCCTCTCTTGCCACTCCCTCTGGCTCAACACAAGCAACTGTTTCCCTCTCCTCGTCCACATCATCCTCCACAGGTAGTACCAGGTAAGTACTTGGTTCTCTTTCTGGGGCATTTTCCAGTATCCTTGATACTCCCCTTCTTTGTGTTTGATTAAACTCTTCTCTTACAGGTGCTCGCTCAGGTAGAAGGCTATTCATTGGTTCTGTCCAGCTAACTGGGTTTCTCAGCCAGTATCCTCCTCCACTACTTTCCTCATCTGAGTCCGTCATGTCACTGTCTCGGTCTCTGATGTTTTCTCTGTTGGGTGACTGACACCTTTTCTTTTTTTGTCTTTCAGGTTTTGTCGATCGGAATGTCGTCGTGGGAGCCTCCACAGGTAAGTCATTCACCAGTAGTAGTAGATTCCGGTGCAGTGTCCTAGTTTTCTTATTGTCACCATTTTCAGGGGAGACTACATAAACTGGGTTATCAGATACCTGCCCCTTCACCACGTAAACCACCTTTTCCCAGTAGGATCGTAACTTCCCTGGACCCCCTCGTTCTCCAAGGTTTCTGACGAGCACTCTGTCTCCCACTTTCAGTACCACTCCTCTCGCCTTCCGGTCATATTGAGCTTTCCCTCTCGCACTTGCTTGACGACTGTTTCCTTCAGCAATCTTGTATGCCTCAGCCATCCGCGCCGCCCACTGATTTGCATATCCCTTTGTAGTGACTCCGTCCGTTGGCTCCACCAGGCCGAAGATCAGGTCTACTGGAAGGTGAGGATGCCGTCCGTACAACAGGTAAAAGGGAGAATATCCAGTGGACTCGTGCCGGGTACAGTTGTAGGCATGCACAATTTGAGGTAAGTGTTCTTTCCACCTCTCTTTTTCTTTGTCTGCAAGTGTCCTCAACATCTGTAGAAGGGTCCGATTGAACCTCTCGACTGGGTTTCCTTGGGGGTGATATGGCGACGTTCGAGAGTGGCCGATTCCAGCGAACTGTTGGAGGGTGCGAAAAAGTTCATTCTCAAACTCACGGCCCTGGTCATGATGTAACTTGGCCGGATACCCAAAGCGCAGAATATAATCTTGGAACAAGCGCTCAGCTGCAGTCCTCCCTGACTTGTTCTTGGTTGGGTAGGCTTGGGCGAACCTTGTGAAATGGTCCATGACGACCAGGATATATTCATATCCTCCACGGCTCGGCTCCAGGTGCAGGTAGTCAATGCAGACCAGCTCCATAGGTGAGTGTGTTGTGATGCTACCCATGGGCGCTCGTACATGTACAGTCGGTTTCTTCTGTTTTATACACGGGCACTTTCTGGTCACGTATTCTTCCACTTCAGCTTTCATGTATGGCCAGTAGAACCGTTCCCTCGCCAGGCTCAGTACTCGCTCCGTACCCACATGTCCCATCTTGTCATGGAGGTGCTCCAGTGCCAGCTTTTTGTACTTGCTCGGTAAGACAAGCTGTTTTCTCTCCCTCGTTCTTCGATATAGGAGTCCTCCCTCAAGATGTAGTTTATTCCACTCATACATCAGCTTTCTGTTGGTTCCTGTCAAAACTCCCCTCATCTCATCTGTGAGGTTGACACCATCCTCTTTCCATTGTCTCACTTGAGAGATTACAGAATCTTCTTTCTGGGCTTGAATCAGTTCATCCTCTCCTATTGTCGGCAACCAGGTGGTGGGTTGATGTGGTTCATCCTCCCCAGTAGACATATACAGAGCAGCGACCCAGGCCACGTCCTTCATCTTTGACACATGACTGCCCTCCCATGCTGCTTGTATTGCCCCTGCGGGTAGCCCTTCCGTGCACTCTGATGCGTATACTTCAATGTCCAGAGGAAGACGAGACAAGGTGTCTGCGTCGATGTTGACCTTCCCTGGCCGATACTTGACATCAAACCGGAAGTCAGACAGCTCCCCGACCCACCGATGGCCTACTGCGTTGAGCTTTGCCGTGCTCATCGCGTATGTCAGGGGGTTGTTGTCGGTGTACACTGTGAAGTGTGGGGCATAGAATAGGTAGTCCCGGAACTTCTCGCACACTGCCCACTTCAATGCCAGGAACTCAAGTTTACCACTGTGCAATCTGTAGTTCCTCTCAGTCGTTGTCAATGTTCTGGATCCATATCCTATTACTCTCAACCTCCCGTCTTGTCGCTGGTATAGGATGGCCCCTAGGCCCCTTTCAGATGCGTCAGTGTGGAGCGTGAAGGGTAAGTTGAAGTCCGGATATGCCAGTATAGGTGGGCTTGCTAACATACCAATTAGTTCCTCCAGGATCTGTTGGTGGTCCCTGGTCCATTCTACTGGAGTTCTGGAGGGAACTTGTGGGCCTTTAGCTTTCTTCCTGGTTTCCAGTGTTGTTCCAGGCTTCGCCTGCAGCAGTTCGTACAAGGGTTTTGCTGTCCTGGAAAAGTCTTGAATGAAGGCACGGTAGTAGCTGAGGAACCCAAGTAACCTCCTCACATCACCTACTGTCTGGGGAGTCCTGGTTGTTAAGGATCGGACCGCCTCCAGGTCCTTAGGATCTATCCGCACTCCTTCTGCTGACACCAGCCGTCCGACGTACCTGACCTCACTCCGGAACATTTCACACTTTCCAGGTTTCAGCTTTACACCATGATACTGGAGAGCCCTCAACACCCTACGGATACTCTCAACATGCTCTTCAAAAGACCTTGCATAGCATAAGACATCATCTAAATATGGGATGCAGCACTCATCCCTGAGCGAGTCAAGCATTTCTTCCATACTGCGTTGAAAGGCAGCAGGCGCATTGGACAACCCAAAGGGGATCCGGACCCATTCATACAGCCCCCAGGGAGTGATGAATGCTGTCATGTGTCTGGATCCCTCTGCGATGTACCCCTGGTGGTACGCTTTGCCTTGGTCGAGAATGCTGAACCAGGAGTATCCCCCAAGGGTGTCAATCAGATCCTGTATCCTAGGCAATGGGTGACGGTCAGGGATGGTTTTCCTGTTCAGGAGACGGTAATCAACACAGAGCCTCAGCTTGCCATCCTTCTTGCGGACACAGACTACTGGAGCGGCATATGGTGACTTTGATTTGACGATCCATCCTTTCGCTAGGAGATCCTGTATGTAGCTCTTCACCTCGTTAAACAAGGGTTTTGGCACTGATGAATACGCCCTCTGAACCGGGATGTCGTCTTTAAGTGTGATTGGCATCTGCAAGCTGGGTATGCAACCAATGTCATTGTCATCTCTGCTGAAGGCACCAGATTCCTCATACAACATTCTTTGAACAACCTCTTGTTGGCCCTCTTCCAGGTGGTCCAGGTTGACGGGTGGATGCCACAATGATGTTTTCACCTCCTCCTCTTGAGTGGTCGCAGAATGGATTATTGTCTGCGTTGGCTCACTTGTTTTCCCAGGCTCCACTAATATCCTCTCAATCCGCTGTAATGATCCAATCACTGTGCCACGTGGCAGGGTCACATCACACACTGTGCTATTTCCAATGGGTATGGAAACACAAGGGTCACTTTGGGGTTGTATTTCTAAAAGCCCCTCTCCAATGTCCAAGAATCTTAAATGGTCACTATTTTCATGAGGCTCAAACAAGACCACCGTGTCAGACTGTGTCATCTTCAAAGGGATTCTGCACTTCACCCAAGTCACCTGTCCTGCCCGGATAACTACCCCTCTTGGACCAACCTTCAAGTGCCCGTCTCCGTTATCTTCTTCAGCAGCTTGGATCACCCTGACTAAAGTTTGTGCCTTTTCGCGAGGGATATCAATGGCCCCGGCCAGTAGTGAGGTAAGTGTTGGCATCAACTGCTCGGACTGCCCTTGAATCAGTTCTTCAACTAAGTTGAAACCCAGGAGTGGTCTCTCCATTGGCATCTTACTCACCAGGAATGGGACATTAATAGATAGACTTGGGTCCTCATTTCCTAGCAGGTTGACTGTGATGACCGCCCAGCCGTCAAATGGGATAAGGCCTCCATTTACAGCATAGACTTTCAGATCATCTTGACACCCAAGAAGTTCCCGAAGCGGCCTCACCTCAACACTTGGCAGATATTTATCTTTCCACTCACGGTCCACCATGCTGACTTGGGCACCCGTGTCGAGTAATGCCCTCACTGTCAAGCCATTCAAGTTGCACTGAGTCAGTGCCTTGCTTCCGATCAGTTTGATTATGTTGTCGTTTTTGGTCTTACAGGAGCCCAGAACACTTGCCACTTGGCTCCTGGACCTCACCTCATTTATAGATTTGTTTGTTTGTCCCTGGTGCTTGTGTTCTTGTTCTAGCACTTCTCTCTCCCTAGGCCTGGCCGGCTTTGAGGGAACAACGTCTGGTTGGGGCATTTGCTGTGCGGTCACTGGTTGCCCCTTTGCAGTGGCCGGTTCCCGTTTCCCTGTCGCTGAGGTCGCCGTAGGCACCCCACTGCCTGGTGTCCATCCTCACTACAGATGAAACAGTGAGTACAGTCCTGTCGCCCTTCGTCCGCACACCGTGGACAGCAACGCCAGCGGCTCACCCGGCGAGAGGGTGGTTGGCTGGAGGAGCATTGGCAGCCACCCTCTGTTCGTACTGGCATGGAGTGTTGTATAGCGTCTACCATACTGGTTAGAGCATCAATCCTGGCCGTAAGAAGCTTAATCTGATCGTTCTGCTCTTTTTGTGCAGCAAACCCTTTTGCAGCTTTCACATCTCCGCCAGTTTCATCGCTAACTTGGGCACTATTAGCCATGGATGGTTTTGCTCTGGTTGGTGGGCCCAGTCGACGCAGCCTCTCATTCTCGTCACTTGTGATTTTCATAACGTGCCTGAGGATAGCATCGTCAGTTACATCACTATCGGCTAGCAAGGGTTTAAGCTCGCTGCGAATATCTTTACACCGGTGGCTTAGACCCTGGTAAACAGTGTGTAAGAACACATCCTGCACCGTAGCTGCACTATACTTCCTGTCTGAATCAGCTTGTTTAGCCGCATAGAGTATTTTTTGTTTCAACCCCATGACTCGGTACAGGAACTGTTGAGGGGTTTCGTGTTCGCTCTGCTTGGTGCACATTAGTTCTTGGAATAGCTCGGTGCTATTTCGGTCCCCCAAGTGTGATTGCAAGAACCCCTTTAGTTCAGCTACAGTCATGTCATCTTTGTTCATCAGCATATCTTTAAAAATGCCTGGCTTGATAATTCGCAGCACCCCTCTAACAACATCGGCATCACTGAAGTTCTCCTTTAGGCCGCTGTCCATTTGCCTGCAGACATTGTTGAACGTGATGTCTGACGAGTTATCTCCAATCTGGCCTCCATGTATCTTAAACTCACGGGGCTGGATATACTTAAACCCCCCCATAGGGAACGCGAAGTCGTGAGCTAAATTTTTTTGTTGCTCAGTCTGGTACATGTGTGCTGTAGTGGCGCCTCCCTGTGCAACTGTGTGGGTCAAGTTAGTGTTCTGGGTAGGTGTCATGTACTGGCGAATCTTTCTACCAATTTCTTCATACTCTGCAAGCATTTTACGCATGTCTGTGTTTGTTTCAGGTACACCCCCCTTAACACTCCCAGAGTCAGGTGCAACATGTGATGTCAGATAAGGGTTATCAGTGGCAGGTGGATGTAATACATGTGTAAGGTGAGTGTCTGTATCAACTTCAGATGTACATACAGCAGTGCAAATCTGTTTTGCTGATTTTACAGTCTCTTGCAATGACAACAGTTCACTCATACCTTGGTCCTCCGTCTCGAGCAAAGATTCACTTGACATGAAGGCATCGATGTACTCGAAACAACCCTCACTGTCTTCCAGGTCAAGTTCAAATGAGTCTTTACCTCGTACTGGCCCGATGACCTTGGCGATGCGAAACAGTTCATCAGCAGGCAGTGTCATCAGGTCTTTTCTGATGTCCCACACCAAGCGTTTCCTCGTACGATCTGCCATGACGTCGTTCTCTGTTGTCCTTCCCGAGACTGCCTTAACCTCAGGATGAAGACAGTCGCCTGTTCAGCCCTCTGTGCGTGTCTCGTTGTCACCGTTGATGCAGCAGCCACCGGCCTCTAGCCCCAGTGCCACCTTGTCCCACGGTCCTGATATCTCTGGATCCGCCTCCTAGCGTCACCTGGAGTGGATCCCGGACGAGCCCCCAAGAATCTGTTGCAGGTCCCGGCACAGGAGACCCAGCTGACAGATTACTGTTATCTGTAAAACAGGATTTAATGAAAAGAATGAGAGAGTCGCGTCTGCTCTTTCACAGCTCCTCTGCAGAAATGAGGGAGCATGCGCAGTTCACGGTTTCGCCCGCGACTCTCCAGCCAGAATGTCAAAATAAGAGTCCTTTATTTTTGTCCATATAAATGTAAATATAAGTATGTTAATTTGCATACAACATAAGCCAATAATGTAATCATTTTACTCTTAACCATATTCAAAAGAATGGAAAAAAAACACAATTGTGTACATACTTTGTGTGTATCACATAAACATACAGCAAGTCGATCGAGGAGAAGCAGCAGCAGAGTTGGGAGAAAGAAAAGAAAAAATATGTTAAAATCCCTAAAAGGATGTGGAATTTACCAGGATACGTTAAATAGGGAAACCAGGGACCGGTATGTGGACAAAATCGGCACTTTTAACGGTTTGTAAGGAAATTTCATATGGATCCAAACCGTTAAAAGTGCCGATTTTGTCCACATACCGGTCCCTGGCTTCCCTATTTAACGTATCCTGGTACGGAATCCTGAAATGTTTCAAAAAGTGAATGTGTGTGAAACCATAGTAAAAAACAATTGGTGTTAATTGACGCCAATTGGACGTTCATGTTTACTTCCGTCTATTTGAAAGTTAGACTAATGATAACATGTTGCATTCTATATGGCCTGATTATGTCATTTTTTTAAGTTACATAGCCTGCCTCCAGTTTTCCTCAACTTGACTAATTAAGAGGCGATATTTGACCGGCATATCATCAAAATGTCAGTTAAACGAAACCTCTGCCGGTCACTTTGGCCGGCACCATTTTTTTCTTGCGGAAACTCTGGAATGGCCTAATATTTTAAGCGCAACCACCAGTTTAATGTTTGTAAAAACTTTAGATTTCGATTGTAAAACTAATTAAAATATAAACTAATGTTTTAAAAATGTGTTAATTGACAAGTGACCATGGTATAAGCGGGTTAATGCCCTTCGAGATGTCCATTGTCTAGGTATTAGTGGACTTCGGCGGAGGCAACCCATACGGGCATTAACCCTTACATAGTTTTATGAGGAAATATCTGTCTGGCAATAAAAAAAATTACTAGCCAACCACGATTCTACTGCCAAGATGAGGGTTAATTTGTATGTTTGAAACTTATATTTTCAGATTGGAAAATCGAGAGTGATGAACAGCAGGCAGTATACCAGTTTAGAAGAAATTTATTACATGGATCAGAAAATCAGACACCCCTTAAGGTTACACTAGATCTAACCAGCAGTATGGAAGACAGAGATAGACAGTTTCTGTCATTCTACAAGTCAAACCGAACTGACTGGGCATCCCCACTATCAATCAACCTTAAAGGTATGGTTAAAACGGAATATTTTTCATTAGACATAGAATTATTATTTATATACTATTTGTATGTATAAAGAATGCTTTTTTTATTGCGTCAGGTGATGCTGCAATTGGGGATGGTGTAACGCGTTACTACTTTGCGATGCTTATGTCCAGAATACAATACGGCTTCATTTTAAATATTGGTAAGTGTATTCTATTTACTTTTCTTGTGCAATTGAGAAGTTTTTGTCTTAATTATAGTGTGAACTAATTGCCAACTTTTAAAACTTTTTAAGATAACACTGGAAAAATGCTGTTCTTCAATGGAGAAGAAGACCACTTGGTACCATCGTCCTCACGAGTTCTTCTGGACAGTGATCTTTTTAAAGTCATTGGTCGAATGATTGGCCACTCGTTCATTCATGGAGGGCCACTCTTGACAGGACTGAGCACCTCCATGTTCAACCTACTTCTAGGAAGTGATGAGCCAGTCATCACAGAGAGACATGAGAGACTGCCCAGACCAAGATGTAGTCGATATTGTTTCTCTGGTTAGTTTATTTCTACGTTAAGTCATCACAGTACTTTTTATTTTGCAATTTAAATGATTTATTTAAACAATTTGCTTGCTCTTTTTTGTAGCTTGAAGAGCCACGGAATCTAACAGATGTGGAACGATACAAAGTGAATGATCTTGCTTTTAGCTGGGACTTGCCAACATTAACTACAGAAAACCGGAAGTGGCTTGCAGAAACCATTCTTCAACATGCGGTATTCAGTATTGTGGTGTATTTCTGTGTGAAACGGGATGTTGAATGAGAAGAAATAGCTTGTTTGCAGTCACATGATTCTAATGAAGTTTGAAATTCAGATGGAGGGCAGGAAGTGAAAAGCAGATTAGACCCGATGAAGAAAAGTTCATATTACAGGGTCATATCAATCAAATTTCAGAAACTTCCCTAGCTCAAATTTAGTGCTGAGCAGTTTTGACAAAATTTGTATTTATTTTTTAAGATTCTAGCCTAACAACCCCCTTCAGCCGTGACTTATTCACGATACAGCACAGCCTCTCGTACCTTTTTGCTTGCATTAAAATTAAATACACAGCATTTTCCTGCATAGACAATTATGAGGCGGCCGCCTCCGTCAAATTTAGTTTATTTCGATATAATTTGTAGTATTATGTTTATTTTGTATACATCTGATTAGTCTCATATAGGATGCGTTTCTTTGAGTTAAATAACGCGCTAGCAAAGTGCTCAACGGTTATTCATTCAGTGCTCGCCGCTCAACCAGCAAATGCATGACTAATAATTAGGGGTGTAACGGTACATGTATTCGTATTGATTCTTTAGGTTATTGGTCGTAGAGAGAAGCAGATGAAACAAATCAAACGGGGTCTGAAGGATACTGGGGTCCTGCTCATGATAAAGGAACGCCCTTCTCTCATCTCAGTGCTGTTCCCAAGAGCTGTTGACAAAATCATCCTTCCTGAAGTAATGGATTATTTATTGTTCTGAAAACATGCAATCTTTAACAAAACTGTTCATTTTCTAAAGCATTTATGCTATTTCCTTTGTCCATAGATGGTTTTAGAAAGAGTTATATGGCCAATGACGCAGAATGAGGACGAGGAGGATGAAGATGAGGATGATCAAGAGGTTCCTCTGGAGTTGAAATGCCAGATGGCATCGTACCTCAGGATGTACATTGAAAATGGTAATGGTCTTGTTACCACACATTCATTTCAGACATCAGTTGGCTCATTTCACAACTTTGTAAATTGTGTGCACACATTTTATTTGTATTTTTTCTACAGCTACAGCATTGGATATTGAGCAGCTTGTTACATTTTGGGTGGGTTGGGCAATCCTCCCACAACATCTCTATGTGGAGGTGTCTAACTCCATCAAAATGCCCACTGCATTCACATGCACAGAGAAAATAAAACTGCCTTCTCACTACACTAACTATATGGACTTTCAGGCGGACTTAAAAGCAGCAGTGTCCACAAGTGAAAGTGGATTTGGATTAATTTAATCATTTGGAGAGTTCCTGGGATTTTTAAATGAAGAGGCCAGTATGCTCCCTGCCATCAGGCTTTTAACTGGACCGTTTATTGAGAGAAAAAATGAAAATGAATGAATTAAAATGAAACTAAATACTACATGATTTTATAATTTCATGTCCATTTATTTATTTGTTGCAAGTTACATAATTTGTAACTTAAAGATGAAATGTTATGTTAAAAAGGTAAATGTACTAGTACTTTAATATTTTTAATATGTGTATTTGTAAGTTTAATCAAATGTAATTACCAGCCAGTGCATCAGAAAAATGTATTTGTACATCAATAAACAAATTATATTCAAGAATCTCAAGAGTTGAACTTGAAGTTCTTATAAGAGGTATAAGTTTTAGTGATTATGACATTAACTGGTTTATCACACTGACAGTATCATAATAAATTTGAACCGCACTTAAAAATGGAACGTCAGGATGAGGCAAGGTTGCAATTTCCTCAATGGTAAGTTCTCGTGGTAGTTGAACCTCGGGGATATTCACACCCTCTTCCTCAGAGGAGTGTGGTCCTTCCCAATCCACACCATAGTCGTCATCCACCTGAAGTAAAGAAAATCTGTTACATTCTCCCCAATCTACAGTTAAGGATGCTTAGAAAGTGACGAGAGACTATTCATGTGTTCAAGATTTCTGCATTTTTATGGAGGTAGACAATGAATGTAACATATTAAGGAGAACACAATGTCAATAGGTTCTTTAAATGTAAATGTCTACACAATGAATAACAAACCAAAGTTCGAAAATACAACTCCAGTCAGTGTTATTGTCAGTAATTATCATTGTAATCCTAAGATTGTTTTGAAGTTTCAGTAATTTATATTTATGTAACTAATGAAATATTTCTATATTTGCAATTAACTACAATAATCTTGCTTCAGTAGATTTAATTTATTGGTAATGTCCTATTTATTTTACAAAAAAATCTAGCTCAACTACAGTATACAAATCACTTTTACTCAACCTTCTGATCACATATTTTTATTCAAGGATGTTAAGATATTTGTATTGGAAACCAAGAAAATGATTGGGGAAGACATTTTTGCAGTACATGCAACTTTTAATGTCACGTCTTTATGAATTTAAGACCTTTTTAAGGCCTTGTTTTGTGTAATGGCACATTTAGACTGTAAGCCCCAAAAACAAACCTGTTTCCTTTTAATATTTTTGTAGTTCAGTTTCTTGTTTGTCATCCACTACTTTTTTTACATTTGTGATTTTGATTAGCAGGTAACTAACTTAACAATTTGAAAGCACCTGGTATGGATCTTGAATATCTTGGAACCGTGTCCAGAGTTGCAATGGAGACTGGTTGCCTGCTGTTCTGATTTTATGATGATTCCATGCGTCCTGGAAAAATCCGAGATGCCTTTGCAGCTGTGGCAGATAGGTCCAATGCAGAGCAAAAAGATGCACCTCATTGTCAGGATTTAATGTGCCATCTGCCTCCAGATCAAGGAAGAGACAGGAGAAAAGGTCCAAAACTTGCTGGTAAACGTCCCTCCACAGTCTCTCGATCCTGTAATTATAACATAAATGCTTCCTCAGACAACAGGCCCGATGTATTGTGATAACGTAGATACTTGGCACTACAGCATTTCTTACAAAACATGCTGAAATTATAGAATATTTTCAAACCTCATATGCATTTCTTTACAGTGGGAAAGAAAACCCACAATGTCTTAATATTAGATGCTGAGATAATAAAAGGGGGGGAAAAAAGCAACCTTTGGTTATGGACACTGCGCCCTGTGATGTGGGAGTGTCGGTTTTCCCCTCGATTGGACACCATGAAGTAGGCCACATCAACATTCTCCCGGCCCTTATCAGATCGCACTCTGGAGGGTAATCCAAAGCGATTTACAGCTTCTATGAAACTGTGCAGCACAACAGAAGCACTGTTTTTCATAGCAGCTTTTAGGTACACAATCATCCTGCTGAAGCCATCTATGCCTCCATGGACCACTATCCTCCACCTATGCAAAATAATTTTTTAAATGTACATCTTCTTTGTTTCTGGAACAGTGAGTTTATAAATCAAGGAACAAAATGTCAACAAACTAAAAGATAAATTGTGAACTTATCCTTTAAATCTTAAAAACATACCTAATTAGTTTGTGGTTCCCATCTATATGCCACATGGCATTAGGTGCTGGAACGGAATACTGTCGACGCCTTATTGTGCGTAGCGACAAGGCTCGTAGCTGTGTTCCCTGTGGATCCACTCTCCGCAGGGACTTGCGCACTCTTTCAACTAATATGAAAAAAGAGAGAAATAACAAACAAAAAATCGTAATCTTACCTGTATAAATTCTCTGACAACTGAAGATCGAATTTGCCTGTTTCAGGAGTTACATCATTTAATCGTGTCCAGGTAGAAGTGTAGCCAATTGTATGCAATAATCATTTTACATTGAGACGAACAAGTCTTACCTTGTACTTTAACACCTCTTGAGCTCAAGTGACCATGCATCATACGGTAGCCAGAGTTGGGGTAGAGGTTCTGGATTTCTGCTACAGTTCTGTCCAGATCATCATTTGATATGTCTGTGTATAGGTCAGATACTCTGCAATAATGGGGAAACAATGGTATGGCAATTAAATGAAAAACTAAGTGTAAGCCACAAAGACAGAAACTAGTTCCAAATTCATTTATAAAGAACAATTTGAAGCAAGCAAGTTTTATGGGACTTCATTACCTTCTAGTGCCTCTAATACAGTAAATTTACCGCTGGTTTTTTATACACATTTCTTAAGTTGGTCCCAGACTAAAATACAAATTCGAGTCGAAAATAACTTTGACATATCTTGAAATATGCCAGTGTCATTGTCTCAAGATGCACACCAGTAATGTTTTATCGGTAACACTTTAGAATACGGTTCCTTCGTTAATGAATAACTACACAGGAACAAATGAGTAACACAATATTAACAATCTAGTAATTACTATTAACTAACAAGAAATTCTGATTAACAAATTAGTAAGTAACAGCGCACAGATGAAAGTGGTAGTTCACTTTTAACTAATCAATAACTACCGGTACTTTTTTTAATGCTTCCCAGAGAACTACTGTAAGAATCATGCTAACTAACTAGTAATGACTCAACTGTTACTACATACTTCTAAAGGAATGACTAATTCTTTGGATCCGTATTCTAAAGTGAAGATCACGGTAGCTAACAAGTAATTACTCAACTGTTACTACATACTTCTAAAGGAGTTGCTAATTCTTTTAAGCTTTTGAGGTTTTTGGTGAAGTTTTAGATAGTAATTCCCATAGAAGTGTGTAGTAACACTTGAGTAATTACTAGTTAGTTACCATGATCTTCACTTTAGAATACGGATCCAAATAATTAGTCATTCCTTTAGAAGTATGTAGTAACACTTGAGTCATTACTAGTTAGTTAGCATGATTATTACATCAAAAGCCAATCCTAAAGTGTAGAATCTTCTATTCCTTCACAAGATATTTGCACACACGTATATGAGGTAGGAGACATTAATAAAATCTCTTTTTTTTTTGCGAGGTATAGGTTAAATAATAAAATCACTGTATATGGTATTTGGATGGCTGATAACTCAATATGTTCCAGCCGTCACCGTGACTCTGGCCAATTTTCTGGCATTCCTCTGGACTGGCATTGAATCACTACAGGACAAGTGCTGACAACTGCATTTAAAAAGCCATTTCTTTAAAATCATTCAGTTGATAAATAGTTATCTAGGAGAGAGCATAGGATTATTATTTCCCAAATCATAAGTCTGCTATGCTATTACATATTGATAAACCTTGTGTATTTGTTTACAGTAGCAGTTATTAATGTTAATGCAGTGCTAGTCATTTGTCCTGCATTAGTTATTGATTAGTTTTGCATGAATTATTAATCTTCTTCAGTAGTTCTCTGGAAAGCATTAAAAAATAGTAGTTATCAACTAGTTAATAGTGAACTACCACTTTCATCTGTGCACTGTTACTTACTAATTCGTTACTCAGAATTTCTTGTTAGTTAATAGTAGTTACTAGATTGTTAATATTGTGTTACTCATTTGTTCCTGTGTAGTTATTCATTAACGAAGGAACCGTATTCTAAAGTGTTACCGTTTTATCTAAGGCATTTTAATAAAGCTGCTTGAATATTACATTTCTGTGAGCCATGTCTGTGAAATCTGCTAGGAACGTAAAACGTAGTATTTGGTTATTGGTCCCTTAGCAAAGATTAAGACTAAGGGCTTTTAATTCAAATCAAACTGCACAGACCTGTTCTGACAGAAATGGATCAGACGTAACATTAGTGAATCATTCGGTGAATAATTTCTCCAATAACTAGGCTAACTTAGTTAACTGCAACTTATTTAACTAACTTAACTGCAATTTTGGGATAACGCACAAAAAGTCCCATACGAGACTTACCTTTTTCCATATTCACGCATTCGACGACGTATTGTCATCTCCGAAACACCAAACAATCTTGCGATTTCCGCAGCCTTTATACCTCGCAAAAGATACGTCTCGATGGTCTCTGCAGGGATGTTTTGACTTGGTCTCCCTGGCGTTCTTCTGATTTTTTGCACCTGCAGTTGCCTCAGTACCTCGCGCAGGTTCGCAATCGCAACATTGTTGACATCGGTGTCCGTAAGGGCCGATATTTCCCCCATTCTCTCCAGAATATATTCCACCGTGGACTCCAAAACCTTTTCGTCAAAGCTTCCCAATGACACATCTTCGGAAAGGGCACGCAAATGTAAAATTATATCTTGTATAAACATTGTCAGTTTGTCATCGATCTTGAGCTCAAAGCTCCGCCCACGCAACTTGATTGACATTCCTCATTTTCATTTGAATTATCATTTGCTGTTTCCGGCTACCGTTTGAGCATTTGATTTATCATTTGCGATGTCCGTTTGAGCATTAGATTTGCCATTTTCGATGTTGGTTTGAGCATTTGATTTATATTTTGTCCATTTGATTTATGATTTGAGCATTGACTTATAGATTTAATTATGACAGGTTTATACTGGGTTGATAATGAAAATTAAAAATCAAAAACAAATGAGTTTTAACTTGATTTTTGATACAGTTCATGCTTCCACGATTGAGGAAATGAAATTGCATTTGAGCATTTGATTTATCATTTGTGCAGCCATTTTGAGACTTTGATTTATTATTTAATAATTTGACCATTTGATTCATCATTTGAGCAGTTGTTTTGAGACTTTGATTTATTATTTGATATTTTAAGCATTTTAATTTTAATTTTAATTATGTTAGGAAAAAACTTCCATAAAATTCACTTCTGAGAACATTTGATGCGAGAAATCAACTGTGTAGATTTCAAATATTGGCATTTTACGAAAATGTATGGCTAATCGAAAATGTGCTCAAACGTTTTCGGAAGTGAGAATCTCCATAAGCGCCTGCGGGTGTAACGTTAGCTATCGAGCCAACCGGCCAGTTTGCTCACAGACTTGTTTTTCCCCACAGCCAAGAGACCATTGCAGCCTGGCTGTTATCGTCAATAATTCTCGTTATGTTTGGGTACTGCAGACGGTGTCTGTGCGGGGGAATTATTGCGCAATACCAGCAAGAACACATCGTCTCAAACTGTCAGCAGCGTTCTGTGTGCTCGTCACCTTGTGAGTTCATTCTTCCAAGAACAACTAGCAAGAGCGTTCTCCCCAAGAACACAAGTCCGTTCTTTGCATTCTTGGTTTTGAGAAACACGGTTTCGAGTCTGACGACAACACGGGGGCGTGGTTTGTTCGCAAGGTCATGGAGCATGCGCAGTTTACTTGCTCCGGGAATACCGCAAAGGCAAAACATGAATTAGTTGTAAAAGCGTCATGATCGCGCAGAAGCACTCGTTGCTTAAGTTTCATTTTCACTCAGTTCAAGCACGAATGATATCATAATGTTAAACGTAAAAAAAAAAAACTTCTTTTTTTTCTTCTCGCGTATTGGCAATAATGTAACTAAGATCAGAACACCTGACACTGTTGCTTGGTGTTCAAGGGTCACGTTGTATACATATGTTTTATCATGTTTCTCTCTCTCACACACACACACTCAAAAGTTTTGGGAGCGATAAGTTTTGTAATCATTTTAATGCTAATTTAATGCTCAAAAACATTATTTATTATCAATATTAAACTGTTGTGTACAATTTATTTATTTTAATTGATGAATAGAAAGCTAAATTTATTTGAAATAGAATATTTTGTAACATTATACATGTCTTTACTGTAACTTTTGATCATTTTAATGCATCCTTGCTGAATAAAAGTATTAATTTATTTTATTTACTCACCTTCAAGTTGTTCTAAACTTGTTCTTCTATTTAACAAGAATGTTGGTAGCCATTGACTTTAACACAGCTTACATTTTTCAGTGTAATTTGAGATGAAATTATATTTCACTGGTGTGATGTCAGACCTATTTTAGTGATATTGTAATCACTAGTAGCCTACTATTAATATACTATACATATACTTATTTATCATTAGTAATAAATCTTAACTATATTAACATTGTATTCCAGTTTAGCTACATTAAAAGTACTGTTCATGCAAAAATAAAGTTTCTAGAGAGCAGTTTAAAAATAGAAATGACTCAATCACATCTGTTGGCTTAGATAAAAACATAAAAAAAACACCTGTCATTACCAGGTTAGGTGTACAAAGCAAGGAAGATTTTTGAACTGAATTGCAAACAAACGATTTATTTACAATATGCAAGGGAACCATATGTTTACAAACAAACAAACAATAAATAAATAATTAAATAAAATATACGATTTACAAAACAATTGTGCTGGGCAATAAATAAATCTCATCCAAAATAATGTGTGCACTGTGTATAATTATTTTGTCTATATAAATACACACACATGCATATATTTAAGAAAAGTGTTATTTATAAAGTATTAATATTTACCGGTATATATAATATAAATTATGTATAAATATATATACAGGTCTGAACTGAATTGCACACAAACTATTTATTTACAATATGCAAGGGAACCAACATATTTAAGAGAAAAATATGTTTACAATAAATAAATAAATAAAATATACGATTTACAAAAAAATTGGGAAGGGGAGTAGAATTGAAGGGATGCGGGGGGCCAAAAAGTAGGAAAAGCACTCGGGGAAAGAAGAGTACAAATATTAGCATAACGCATTTTGCTTGAGTTTGTGGCACACAAACTTCCTCATTTCCACTGCATGCCGTTGTGTCAGTTGGCTGGGACTGATACCTCTGGTCAGGGCAAGAGCATTCTGGACAGATAAATTTAAAATATTGAATGCCACATAAAAGGAGTCATTATGTATTAAAAAAAATTCTTACAAAAAGAAAAGCTCTGGCTGTAATGCCTTACCAGTAGTACAAAGGCTCCACAATTGTTTCCATCTTTTTGTGATGCAGAGCAGAGACCACCATTTCTCCAGAATCCTCCCAATTCTTTCGTCTTTGTGTACCTCACAGCCATATACTTCCTGAGTAAATAAGTGGAATACATTCAATTATTTACAAGGTAAAAATTAGTATTTCTAATGTGGCCTAGTTCAATTAGCCATCTTTATAAAAGAGTCTGTTTGCAAGTAGCAGAAAGCTGCCTTCACACAACCTATAGAGCCACGCGTCATTCACTCTGCTGTGAATAATAGCGCCAAAATAATAAAAAAGTATATATTGCACTTCTGTTTTCCATCATGCACTGTGATGATACGCTATACATGGGGCGCGCCGCGAACACTATAAGCAAGTAAGCCAATAAGCAAGAAGAACTTAGTTCTGTTGGAGTGAAAATATGTACAGTATGACACTACACTATGATTTAAAAGACATGTACAGTAACATTACTCAATTTGTAAAAATCCTCTAGCTTACCTCCACATATCAACATATGTGACATTGTTTCCTAAAAATGAGTCTAGTACTGATACTTCCATATTTGGAACATCTGCTACCAGAAGTATCCAGTGATTGCCCCTCACATGGATTGGAAGGAAAATCCACTTCATTCGGGAGAACGCCATCTTGGAACGAATTTTAAAACGGTTAGATACATTCCAATATTTGTATTGTGTGGCAGAAATCATCAA
The DNA here is from genome assembly GCF_029890125.1 of Rhinichthys klamathensis goyatoka. NCBI lineage: Eukaryota > Metazoa > Chordata > Actinopteri > Cypriniformes > Leuciscidae > Rhinichthys > Rhinichthys klamathensis. Next base: position 2,368,726 of record NW_026607051.1, read on the forward strand.
TCAAAAGCTGGGTCACCATTCATAGCCATCTCAGAACAGGCACCATGCAACCATTTTATAAAAGCAACAAGGTAATCAAGTCTAGTGCTGTATTGTGAATAAGTCAAGGCTGAAGGACGTTGTTAGGCGCGAAGAGTTCACAATACAGCACAGCCTTGTGTACCTTATTGCTTACAGACATCAAGAAAAAAAAAACTGTGAAATGGTTGCAATTCACTGCAATTAAAAATGTAGTTATACTGAATGGCAAGTCTGACATTTTTGCGTTTCCAGGAAGGAAGTCATATGGTTTTGAAATAGGCAAGGCAAAGCAAGTTTATTTATATAGCACATTTCATACACAATGGCAATTCAAAGTGCTTTACATAGAAGAAATTAAAATAATCAAAACAAGTAAGAATAATTAAAACAGTTTAGAATAAAAAATCAAATAAAGTAGTACTGGTCCACCCCTATCTGAGATGGAAGAGATTGAGCCGGTTTACGGTGCCACTGGACCTCTAGCCCAGGGACGTGCTCTGCTGGGGTGGTGCTACACCAGTAATGCCCAGCGGGGCCCCCACAGAGCACGCTTCGTGTGCGCTGTCTGCTGCCGTTACCCTTAACGACGCTCTCAGCGACTTCTTATACAGCAGTAATAATATGAGAGAGCAAATAACAGAATTTTAATTTTTGAGTTAACTAATCATTAAAGACTCATTAAACATGCCTTTAAATATACCACCATTGATGCAACAATTTCTGAATCTCACTACAATTCAATTTTACTATAAAAGCATTTCATTTTTTAGATACTAATGAAAAGGAATGCATATTGTCTCTATGTTCAGATGACAAAGTAGGTACTACCTGTGTTAAAGGGATATTTCCCCTAAAAAATGAAAAATCTGTCATCTTTACTCACCCTTATGTTGTTTCAAACCTGTATAAATTTCTTTCTTCTGCTAAACACAAAATATATTTTGAAGAATGTTGATAACCAGACAGTTGATGGTAGCCGTTGACTTCCATAGTAGAAAAAAAAGAAAGTCACTGACTGCCATCAGTAGATATCATTATTATCATTATCATTAACATTATTAAAAATATATTTTGTGCTGAACAAAAAGAAAGATACTCAAACAGGTTTGGAACAACATAAGGGTGAGTAAATTACAATTTTCATTTTTGGGTGAATTATCCCTTTAACATAGCAAAATGTAAATATTGTAAGATTTACACTAGTCATAATCACCTTTTCAAACATCCAGGCATCAAATCTGTCACGTTCCCAGAGCACAGGCATGTATGTAGAAATATTGAAACAGCGGTAGCCAGTGTTGGCTTCGATGTTGCTTTCGAGCGTCAACGTGTCCAAATATGCATTTATCACCTGTGACAAAAAGTAAAGAAACTTAGTTTTGAAGATTTCAACCTTATTTTTTCCTTTTGACCTATCATGATACTTAATTCTACCTTATCATTTAACCAGTGAGGATGTTTCAGAGATTCAAAATCACTGCTCTCTAACACCTGTCCACAGACGGACAATCTAACTCCACTGTCTACCTCAATCTCATGCTTGCTCAGCTCTGCCAGAAGTGTCTCAGCCTCTGTCAAATAGTATTTATTAAATATACCATATTTTAAACTTCAAAATTGTAATTGTAAATTTCAATAACACACCTAAACAATTTACATCAATATAGTTGCAGTATATTAAATGTATAACTTTAACATACTACTCACCTGTCAAATTTTTTGCAGCAAAGTCTGTCAACAAGTTCTCCTTCAAAAAACCAGACTGGTCCCCTGTGTCACGTACAACATAAAAAAAAATAAAAAAACGTTGCATTGAATGATGCATGATAACATGGATGCAGACAGCAGTCCTTCCCATAGTAACCTTACCACTGTTTCTTTTCTCAATTCTACTTTTTTTGCCTTTCACCTTTCCTTTTCTTTTCCGGGCTGGAAGTACACGCAGTTTCAGCTTGTCATCTTGCTTACTTAGAAGAGGTAGTGAGTCTTCTTTTGGGACAAAGAATTTCATCTTTCCTGTAATTTCATGAATGACTGCAGTTGCATTTAGCAACAACTCATTATCCACACATATGTATGACAGATCCTGGAGAATTTTTAATTTCTCTCGCAGGGCACACTGTGCAGTGGAAACTCCATTTGCCTCTGTGTCTGTCTTTGTATACTGAATATCATGACAGTCTATGGCAACAGGATGTTCAGTATTGTCCTCGTCATTACATGTCGGTGTGGTGCCCACGAGGCTATTGGCACAGACTGTATCGTCCTTGTCAATCACTTCTTTCACCTTCAAATTTTTCTGACTTGACACAACATCCGTGTCAAGAGTGACATATGGACTGCTGATGTAATCTGGACACAATGAGTACCATGAGCTGTCAGTGTGTTTGAAAACAGCAAAAAAATGCTTGCAGGGTAAAAAAGTGGACTTAAAAGATCTGCATTCACATGACGGAAAACGGTCTTTGTCTCCGAGATCCACAGAGTACCATTCACATGATTGCTCACTCTGGACTTTATAAAGCCCCTTACTCTGCTCTTGAACTTGTTGGGAGCTATAACAACAAGCTGCCTCTAGGCTTTTCAGGCAATGTTGCACAAAGGTTCTTGGACGGTCCCAGAGGAACTCAGGAACATTAGCACTGTAGACCTTGTGTTCACTGCTGTACATGTAATTAAGTTTAGCATATGAGAGGAGCTGCTCAGGGATGAACTCAGTAACTATTATATCAACCAAAGATGATACTGTTTTAGTACCCGAAATCTTCAGGTAAAAGCTCTTCAATGAGTTGTTCATTGCTTCAGTGCCATTGTTTGTGGTTACAGACACATTAAATCCATGTGGAGAAAATCCTCTGCACCACCTCTGGAAATAAGAAAAAAGTAATTTAACAAAGTAAAAAAAAAAACTTTCTGATCTCCCTTTACTGTCAATGTACATAAATGCATTACAATGAATTATAAACAATGAAACAAACCATCAAAAAAATTCATTCTCAAGGTGGCACTGTTGTAACCCTACCTCTTTAATATTGAGCCATCTTTTCTCAACATAGTTTCGAACTTCTGGATTACTCTTATACAAGACACTGTCCCTGAGCTTACTTATTGCTGCCTCACATGTTTCTCTATCATGTGCAGAAGCTACACTACGAAGGAGGCCAAGAAGTTCACTGCGATCTTGATCAGATAGATGGTTCTTGCCTGCAACAGGTGCATTACAATGCCTAATTAGTAATTACTTCAAAATGTTACAACTATTACTATTTAACACACATGTAATTTCTAGTTTTGTCAAGTTCAATAAACTAACATTACTTTTTTTTCATATTATTTCTCTAATAATAAGCATTTATTTGTAGGTTCCTCAACATATAGCAGCTGAAATTATAGGGAAAAAAACGTAACGCTTATGACAAATATAATTGTTTATCATTTCCCTTAATATTTTGTTTAATATCAATTACTGCAATGTTAATTAAAATACTCATTTTGTGTGGGACAATTACATATCATTCTTAATGTAGACACATTTTAAATGAGCTGAGATTTGATTTATCTGAATTATTGCAGTGTTTCAGAAACAGTGAACCCTAACTGTGACATCTGCACTTAGCCGCACGGAAAACAAAATTATTACTCATATTAAATTGTCTGAGTTAAATGAAAAAAATAACTGAGTTATGATACTGATTTGATCGTAGAGAAAAAAGGTTTAATAAGACAACTGTAAAAAACAAAACAAAAAAAAAAACATGTAGGGCTAGACATTCCTGGTCCATCACCACATACATTTTGAGAGAGAGAGAGAGAGAGAGAGAGAATAGTACTTACTTTCCCTTGTCCAGCGAATCCAGGCTTGCTCTCGATGGAAAGAACACAGGTATTTGTGAGTATTTGGGAAGACCAATTGAAGTGCCTGGTATTCTTGTTCACAATAATCAGTCATGAAATAATTTGGATTCCAGGCATCATTCCATTTTTTTATTAAAGACAAGGCCTCAGAGATCGCCATGGTGGACTCATTTTCACAAATGAACTCTGCAATCGGTTTGTAGCCAACATTTGTCCTGACAACAACTAAAAAAAGTGGCAAGGCATATTTTGTTGTTCTGTATGTGGCATCCAGGAGAACCATGTCTCCATACCGTTTAAGAAGTCTCTGCTGTTCTTGGGACTGATGTACAAACAAAAATGTGTTCTGCATGGTGGACTCTTCTTCACTTTTCACACCATCACCATCTTGGGATTTATCATCTCTGAGCATTTTCTGAAGTAAAAATGTGCAGCAGGATCCTCTTCTTTCCATTTATTCAGCTTTATTTCCAAATTAAGCTGATCAAGACCAGAGTACCTTCCTGCTACTAAAGCCAAATGCTCATGGTTTTGAATGGTATGGCTAGTTGGAAAGTAGCACTGATCATGTGACTTTGGGAGGACACAATCCGAAACTGAGAGTTCAGTGTTCACAAACTGCCGAAGCACTTTTTTAAGGAAAGGCACAGATGTAATTCCCAATGACACATACTCTAGAATTTTTTTCTTCACAAGAGGGTGGATATTTCTTGTGTATCCACTTTCTGCCGAAATCTTGTGGTGTTGGTGAGCTGTCTCAAATGGTAAGATGATGTGAATTATGTCAGATGACTTTGCTTCATTTTTCTGTAGAGCTGCTTTCAGAGTGTCCATGACGACTTGTTTTCTCACTTTTGAAGCTCCTTTCTCAATGCTGAATTTGTCGAATCTGGAAAAAAATTATATATGCTTTGTAAGAATATAATTGATCGAAAGAGTTGCTAAACAAACAAAAAATCCTAATGGTTTGATGTATTTTATAAGAAAATATTCTCTGTAAACCCACTTGGAAATTATATTTATTCAAAAAAATGCTACATAAATAAATTGTAGGTCATCTGCCCCGACTAAAGATATTTCTAGTCAACTAGTAGTTATTAATTTAAGTCATTAGTCAACTTAGCCTCTTCCTGTTGAATAACCTTTGTTTGTATATTTGTTGGCAAAATAAATTTGAATTTAATGCATTTCTTTTCAGGTTATACAATAAAACCATCAGTAGGTTAAAAGAAATTGTTACCTTAATACAGAATATGTATTTTTTGTGTGTTTTAAAATATTTCTAGACAAATCCAATTTGGCTATTGAAATAAGTTTCCCAACACTATTGTACAGAAGCAATGTAGCTTACCTTCTAATATACCTAATAAACAGTTTGGCTGTGCAGCCAACTTTTTTGGTCGTTTGAATATACATTCTCTTCCTTTTGCCAGAATATATATGCTCAGCCTCTGAAAAGAGCTGAAATATATGCAAAAGTGTTAACTGAAAAGTATGTTTTTGAAAATTGTACATTACTTACCCTAAATGAAAAAAGAAATCCCCTGAATCTTACCTCCTGAGTTTTGCAATTCTTTCGTGGATTTCCATGCTGACAGCAATGAATTACTCTGTTTGTGACAGCAAGAGGTACATCCTCAGAAAAATCTTCTACCTGCCAAACCAGACGATGCAGCCCCTTTTCTTTCTTTCTTTTATCATCAGACCTACGAATAAAAGCAAGCACTTAAAGACAAGAAATTGTAATAATAATCTTCAGTTCTCTAAAAGCAACCAAAACAACTCTTATTCTCATTCTTACCAAGCAACGAAAGATGTCAGAGTTTCTCTCTTGTGGCATTCTAGCACAGTGTTGAGGTCAGCTTCGTTGGTGATGAAGCCAGACACATGGGTTTTTGAAATGTTCAGGACATTAAAACAATCAGGGAGCCATTCTGTGGCAAAAGATTTAGTAAGGTAATCTGTAAATAAGAACTAGGGAGAACATGCTGCATTTGAAGAAACTTTTTAACTTGAAATAGCATATTCTGTGGTAATTCTTACCTGGAGTAATTATGGTCTGGTCTGCCATAATGCACACAAAACAGAAGGCCTAAAAAAACATAGCAATGTGATAACAGATTCTTATGATAGTATAGCCTAACATTACATTATATGTGCTCTTTAAGTGAGTCTTCAATAATTCTATTATAAGGACTATATTAACAATAATATACGAGACAAGCATCTCGAACGAAACACCTAGCATAGTATAAAACATTATTCCCAATTGTCAATATGTAATAACGTTTCAGTCTACAATTATCCAAAATAGTTAAAACGGCAGAATCTACTAAAACGGCAGAATCTACTAAAACGGCAGAAACGACTAAAACACCAGTAAACATTTGATGAGACATTTGATCAAAAAGTGAATATTTAAACAAACCGTTAAGCATTAAAGTAGTAAAGTCATTCCGTCATTGGCAGTTAAATTAATATTAATGTTATGTCAGTAAAGTTACTCCGTCGTTTCGCGGTATTCCCGGAGCAAACAAAGTAAACTGCGCATGCTCCATGACCTTGCGAACAAACCACGCCCCCCTGTTGTCGTCAGACTCGAAACCCCAAGTATTTAGTCTGAGCCGTCCAGCCACTGGTGTCTAGCGAGAAGTGAGTCTGCGGGGCTGCAGCTGGATGCCTCTCAATAATCCGGTGTGGTGAATAATCCATAGACACAGGGCCGGTGCTAGCCATTTGGGTGCCCTAAGCACAAATGCTTGGTGGTGCCCCCCCACTCCCAACCACCCAAGGAATAACAAGCATTCAGAATTTCTTAGTTGGGTTCTCTTTACTTTCAAAATAACTGCTGCAAATAAATCATTTTACATTAACAATGGCACCAAATATGAAAAGAAATAAATAATATAAAGGTTAAAATTATAAATACCAAAAACCACCACAATTACTAAAAACACAGATTTGGAACATGAATGATATATGTGTGTACTGTGCATAATTATTTTGTATATATAAATACACATTTGCATGTATGTATTTAAGAAATATTTGTTATTTATATATAAAATGTTTAAATTTATATATAATATAAATTATATATAATTATATACAGTATATACATGCAAATATTTCTTAAATATATACATGCATATGTGTGTGTATTTATATAATATATTTATATAAACATTTTATGTACTGTGTATAATTATTTTGTATATTATACAAAATAATTATACACAGTACACACACATATATCATGTAGACACAAACTTTTATTTTGGATGCGATTAATCTTTCCCCAGCCCTAATAATTTGACAACTCTGTGAATATGAAAATATACAAACACTAAGATTGTGTTTTTTTTTTTTTTTTCTAATTGCAGTTTCACCAACAGATGTCGCCCTTGGGCCTTGGCCTATGAACCTCTTGAAAATTATCCGCATAGAACAACAACGAAAAAACGTATCTAAACGGTCTTCCTCTTCTTCTCAAACAAACTAACTGCATCTTAAACAGCCCAAGTTTCAAAATTCGAGAGACCCACGGACCCCCGTTAAAATAAAAGATTCAACATGCAGGGCTAAAAACGGCCCGGATCATTTGCACTACTAGCGACGCCCCCCTGGACATGTATTCACGACGCAAGGGCGCCCGCGCTACAAAACTAACATTTTTATTTAAAACATTGTCTACCTGCAAGCGACGCGCGAGTATCATCCCGCTGTCTCTTCTTTTTCCTTTTTTCCGCCCCCGACTCTTGGTGCCTTTTCGAGGCCATGTCTGAGGTCGGTGTCTGCCAAATTTTACATTGATTGAGGCATAATCGAACAGACCACTGGGAGGTGGGGAAGGGGGGGCACCAGAGGGAGACTGTCACAGGAGATTCACCTTTTTCTCGACTAATTTGGTCTAGGCCTATATTACTTTTGTATTGCTTTTGTATATTAACATGCTTTAGACATATTTTATTTGTTATTTATACTAGTAGCCTATTGTGATGATTTTTCACGACCCATATTTTTTGGTGCCCCCCCAAGCACTTGGTGCCCTACGCGCAGTGCGTGATGTGCGTGTGCGGAGCGCCGGCCCTGCATAGACATACTACTAGGGACTTTAAGCAACAGCTGCTGATAGAACGGCAACAGCAGCCGGAAGTAAACGGTTAACTGCCGTAGCTAAAGAGCGCAAAAATCACTAAGCAACAGTAAACAGGACGGCATAGGGGATAATTTAATCATCAGACAAAATACAAAAAATAAACAGATTTTAAAAAAGTAAGAGAAGGGTTGATTTGGGCATTTAATGATATACAGAAACGATTATAATGCCACATAACCTAAAATATAACATTAACTTTCTTAATCTGTCACGTAGTATCGACTACGGCAAATCAGCTGTTCTCCCGTTGTAGACAGTTACAGTAGAACGTCGCTAAGTAGCAGTTAATGTCGCGCATGCGCAATAGAACGACAGAATGCCGTTGCCGTTCCACCAGAGGCTGTTGCTTAAAGTCCCTACTAAATACATAGACGCCCTATTGGCCGCTTTGGAACGTTGCTGCGATACGTCAACGGGTCCGCCATTTTGCGGAGGGCAAGACTGCACTGTAATCATATGTAAGTAAACGGGGGAGCTGCGTTTTTTCTGGATAAAAACAATCTGTTTTTACATTTATCAACCGATTTCAGTGGTTTGTATGTGGTGTACAAAAAGTTCCATCTCTAGTTATTTAAAATCTCGATAGTTAGACTTGTAAAATATTTTTTTAATAAAGAATGGTCAATTAAGCTCAGGCTTGTCATGTATCTGGCTTTTTATTCTTGGATAAGAATGGTGAAGACCCCCATACTGAGATATAATTTAAGTTTTCTTATTGTGGAAAAAGCATTTTCTGTGATTGACCAGATTTTAGCAATAACAAAGATAACTGATGGATCCTTTATAATAATACGTTACGGTACAACTACAGTGCAATGCAAATAGTAAATATAACATAAAGTGAGAAGTAATAGTAAATAGTTTAGTCAATAAAATAAACAAATAGTATACAGCAAATAAAATAGTAATGATTAGTATAATTATATAATATCATAAGTACAATAATACAATCATAAAAATATTGATAATAGTAGTTTATTAATAATACTATAATAATAGCAATAGAATAAGAAATATCAATTACAGAATATACACAATAAAAAATAAGTTAAATAGTGACTTTAATATTTAACTCTTTTTGTTAAATTTCAGTTTTATTGATCAGTATAACAGAAGTAGCTTCAGTCAAACATACAGCAGGATACAACAATAGCCTAAATATAAAGTTATGAAACTTCACTTTCCCCTCAGTCAAAACGATTTACCAGGGACCCATTTATAGATTAATGAGACCAAAGATCGCCCGTTAGATATACACAAAGACGAATTATATCTCATGTTTAACCACTAGACTCCGAGTCAGCGGCAAAACTTCAAAAGCACTGGCCGAGGTTCGGCTGTTCCAGGCGGGGTAGACGAGCGCTGAGCGCATCTTACAACTCCGAAAACGTCAGATCAAATTTTTAAATAGGCGCTATCTTTATAAACAAACCACATATTTGAGCTTTAAACAACTACATTGTCGACTGAAAAACTATTTAAACTACATTTCGTGACACAATAACAGTAGTATTTTTAAATGTATCCTCTGAACGTTATTACTAATTAAATCATGACCAAATACAACCAAAAACAAACGTTCAGTCTCGCTTGTGAAAGGTAATTCCTCGAAAGCTGTTTTCAATTGTGTGGCGATGTGTACAGCCCCAAACAGCGCAAAAAACAGGCATTTTTCTCAATTCCCGGTATGAAAGGTATAGGCATAGACAGTAAAAGAAATGGACAGAGCGATCTCATTGGAACTCAGTTGAGACAGTTGAAGCCCACTTTTAGCGATTTTTGAGAACTTTCGTTCCTGACGCGCAGACTCAGACCGACTCAAACTAAGCTTGATGACGTGAGCAACCTGTCTGACAGACGTTAATCTTCTAGTAGCTGTGCGTGAAAACTGCCAACGTTAAACTTGCAGAGACGGGGAACTTGAGCAAAGAGTTCTTTGGCGTGAGTGAGCAGGAGTAAGTATTCTGTTGCTTTTATGGACTCATTATCTATGGGCTTCTCCCTTGACGGGACGTCCCCCCGATTGCCTGCGAGCTTCTCCTCCTGTCTGTACGGTAACTTCTGTACAGCGCGACAGAAAGTCGAGTGGTTATGACGCAATCGTTAGCCTATTTTTACTAAATCTGTTTCTACGGGGCCATAGTGTAACATAGAAGGTAATGGAGCCCTTTACACATTGTCGTGTTTCTTTAGAAATAAATAATGGACAAATGGAGTCTTTAAACGCCTCAGATGTAAAGTTATTCGCTGTCAAAGTGACGCAAAAATGAATGGGAGTCAATGGAAATGCTAACGCAAGTGAAGTTCTGCTACAACATGGCGGCACCCGGCCGGCTTCAACTTCCGGTCGATGGATTACCCCCTTGGGTATAGGAAAGTTGCCATTCCCAACATGGCGGCGCCGTTGACGTACGCTCCAGCGGCCAATAGGGCGTCTATGTATTTATTATGTCTATGGAATAATCCGGTCACTCGGTGTGAATAGTCCGGGCGTAGGACCCAAGCAATCCGATTGGTTCAAAGCACGTTTTCTAGGTAATCGCTTTGGTGCCTGGTTACAAATCATACAAAATCACTTTATTATAGAAGACGTTTGTACTACGGTATAACGAGTCATTAATGTATTTAATGTATTTTAAATTATACGTTTCATATACTAGTATTTAACCGAAGCTATAGATTGTGAAATTAAACATTTCTCGTTGTTAGTGTGTTTTTTAGTTAGTTTAGATAGTAGCATAGCATACAGCTAACGTTATCCGATGATCGTGCTATGAGCTTTACCTGAGCTAAACAAGCTTGATGATATCTATCTTCGTAAAGCGGAAGGGGCCTTTATCAGGTCCAGAGCTAAATGGATTGAGGATGGGGAAAGAAGTACCTCATACTTCTGTCGTTTAGAAAAAAGAAGGCAAGAGAAACTTTCAATTAAAGCTTTATCACTTCAGGATCAGGTAATTACAGACCAAGTTTCAATTTCTAAAGAAGTTGTTTCTTTTTACAGTAAGTTATATTCCTCAACATTTTCTCTGGACGATGAAGTTTTATTTTTCAACCATATTAAAGATCTTATTCCCCATATAGATGATGAAGATGTAGCACGCTGTGATGCTGATATTGCCTCTGATGAGTTAGATAAAGTAGTAAGTAGCTTGGCTTTAGACAAATCTCCAGGATGTGATGGCCTTACAGCGAATTTTTATAAACACTTTTGGAATTTACTAAAAGACCCTTTTTTGCTTATGTTAAAGGAAGCAACTGAAAGTTTGACTTTCCCTCTCTCTATGAAACAAGGGGTCATAACCTTAATCCCCAAACCTGATAAGGACCCAAAAATTTTAGATAACTTTAGACCAATCACATTATTAAACACTGATTATAAAATTGTTACCCTCATATATGCTAACAGATTGAAATTATTTTTACATAAAATTATTAGTGATTCCCAATCCGGTTTTATGAAGGGGAGATCCATACACAACAATATTCGTTTAGTGCTTGATCTTTTGGATTACAGACATCTAATAAAAGATGATGGCTTTATTCTCTTCATTGACTTCTACAAGGCTTTTGATTCAATCGAACACCCATTTATTTTTGATTGTTTAAAATTGCTTGGTTTTGGAGATAAATTTCGAAATATTATTAAATCCCTTTATGAAAATTCTAATAGTTCGGTTTCCTTACCAGGAGGTACATCACCAAGATTTCCAATCAATCGTGGCATAAAACAGGGTTGCCCTATTTCCCCATTTCTTTTTATTATAGCAACAGAGATGCTTTCTATCTTTGTCAGGAACTCATGCATAGCCCCATTAGATATACTTGGCCAGCCAGTAATCATCAGCCAATTTGCAGATGATACGACCATTTTCATAAAAAGGCTAACTGAGGTCCCAAAAATTTTACAATTAATTAACACCTTCTCTAAAGCCTCCGGTTTGAAAATGAATTTGAACAAGTGTGAATTAATGCCAATTCATCAATGCCACTTAACTGAGGCCTATAACATCCCTATAAAATCAAAAGTCAAGTACTTAGGAATTGTAACGGAACAGGCTTCCGCTCCACTCCCTCTTCGCCACCGGAGGGATCCTTCCCCGGAATATTAACCATCCTTAGAAACTTCACTTCCCATCATGCCGCTTACCTGGGACTGATTACGCGACACACCTGCACCATACTGATTGCACACACACCTGCATGTCATTTACACACACATAAAAGCCACTTCCACACACCACTTCTCTGCGAAGTATTGTATTGCCCTGTCTTTCAATAACAAGCGTTTATTTCTGAGTTTGCCATTCTGTGTTCTGATCTTGGATTGTGTACCCCGACCTCTGACTGTTCTCTGCCTGTCTCGACCCGGATTGCCCTTTGGATTTGTATACTTCTGCCTGCCTTGACTATTGCCTGTGACCTCGACCTTCTCTGTGTTACCTTCGCTGCTTCTGTCTGCTGTCGATTACCCTGCCTGTTTGACCATTCTCATTAAAGCTGCAAATGGATTCCTCAGTATCTGTGCCATCATTACAGAATACTTCGCCACCCAACGATCCAGCAGCTGTCCTGCAGTTGTCCACGGAGCTCACGAATCAAGCTTCACGTCTTGAGGTACATCACCATCAACTGAACCATTTGACTTCCCTCACTGAGCAGCTAGTTCGGGGGTTACAAGAACTGCGTACAGAGATGAGAAACGCATCTCCCGCTCCCGCCGCACCGCAGCAAGAGGTCCCACCATCTCCAGCCATCCCGAGCGCCTCAGCCAACCCTCGGCTTGCTTTCCCAGAGAAATTCGATGGTAACACCACTAAATGCAAAGGTTTCTTACTACAATGCACCCTCTTCGTTGATCAACAACCCTCACTCTATACCACTCATGCGAGCCGCATAGCGTTCGTCTGCTCGCTGCTCACGGGTCGGGCGTTGGAATGGGCCACCGCGGTCTGGGGAACAGACGGAGCATCGTTTTCCTCTTTCAGTGAGTTCCTTCAGCAGTTTCGTCATGTTTTCGAACACCCCACTGCAGGAGGAAGTGCTGGAGAACAACTGTTAACTCTCACTCAGGGAAGAGGGACAACGGCTGAATATGCTCTTTCTTTCCGTACACTCGCAGCACAAACCAACTGGGTGGAGGATACCTTAAAGACTCTCTTCAGGAAGGGACTGACCACCGAACTCCAGTCTGAACTAGCCTGCCGGGATGAGGGAAGAGACCTAAACGAATATATCGATCTCGCCATCCAAGTTGATAATTTAATCCGTTCCAGACGTTCAGCTCGTGTCCCGCCACGCTATCATCAGGAAGCCATCTCCGTGCCCGAGCCCATGCAGATCGGGTTCACTCACCTCACACCCGAGGAACGTGAACGCAGAATGCAGAACCGTTTATGCCTGTATTGTGGTCAATCCGGACACCTGAGGGTCGCTTGCCCAACTCGTCCCTCTTCTAGCACTTCATCGGTGAGTAACTGCATAAGAACCAACTCAAACACATCCAGCCTAACCATACCAGTTCGTCTAGTGTTTCGGGATAAAGTGATCAATACCACCGCTCTGATAGATTCAGGAGCGGCTGGTAACTTTATTTCTCACAAATTCGCTGTGCAGGGCAAATTCGAATTATACCCTTGTCATTCTTCTTTGGCAGTGGAGGCGCTAGACGGTCGACCCCTCGGAGAGGGAAGAATTCACAGCATCACTGAGAACGTCAAACTTCACGTTGGATCACTCCATTCAGAAAATATCAAATTCTACGTCATTCAATCCCCTCATCACTCCGTCATACTTGGTCTCCCCTGGTTACGGAATCACAATCCACACATCTCCTGGAGGGAGGGTCAGATCACTCAATGGGACGCCACCTGTCAAAACCGCTGTCTATCCAGTGTCACTCGAATCTCCACTCACAGTCCGGACACCTCCACGTCAGATCCAGAAGGATCAAAAGTACCACTCGACTATGCAGATCTTCTCGAAGCCTTCAGTAAGGAGAAAGCCTCTCAACTACCAGAACATCGCTCCAGTGACTGCGCCATTGATCTTCTCCCCGGGGCTGCTCCTCCCCGGGGAAGAATATTTCCTCTGTCTCGACCTGAATCCGAGGCCATGAAACGCTACATTGAGGAGGAGTTAGCAAAGGGGTTCATTAGACCTTCAACCTCACCAGCATCGGCCGGATTCTTCTTCGTGAAAAAGAAGGACGGAGGACTACGACCCTGTATCGACTACCGTGGGTTGAACGACAACACTGTGAAGTTCAGGTATCCCTTGCCCCTGGTACCTGCCGCTCTGGAACAACTCCGTCAAGCCAAGTACTTCACCAAGTTAGATCTGCGTAATGCTTACAATCTGATCCGCATCCGAGAGGGGGACGAGTGGAAGACCGCCTTCTCGACCACTAGTGGGCACTACGAATACTTGGTTATGCCTTTCGGGCTGTCTAACAGTCCTTCCGTGTTCCAGGCTTTCATGAACGACGTCTTCCGGGACATGCTGGATAAGTGGTTGATTGTATATATCGATGACATCTTAATCTACTCGAACTCCATGGAGGAACACATTCAACAGGTCAGGCTGGTTCTGGAACGTCTAATTCAATACCAACTTTTCGCCAAGGCTGAGAAATGCGAGTTCCATCAGACCAGCACATCATTCTTGGGATACATCATCAGCCAGGAGGGGGTAGCCATGGACGAGAAGAAGGTCAGGGGAGTTCTGGATTGGCCGTTGCCTCGAACTATCAAGGAACTTCAGCGATTCTTGGGCTTCGCCAACTTCTATAGGAGGTTTATAAGAAATTTCAGCATCATCGCAGCTCCATTAACCGCCATGACTAAACGTCACTCTGCTCGTCTGAACTGGTCCACCGAAGCCCATCAAGCATTCCAAGAACTAAAGACTCGTTTCACATCCGCACCCATCCTCCGTCATCCAGATCCAGAACAAGCGTTTATTGTGGAGGTAGACGCTTCCAACACAGGGGTAGGCGCAATACTATCCCAACGACAGGGCAATCCAGCCAAGATGCACCCCTGTGCTTTCTTCTCCAGAAAACTTACCTCGGCCGAACGTAACTACGACGTGGGTAATCGCGAACTACTAGCCATGAAGTTAGCACTAGAGGAGTGGCGTCACTGGCTGGAGGGAGCGAGTCAACCCTTCACAATTCTCACTGACCACAAGAACCTTGAATATCTCCGCTCTGCCAAACGTCTGAATCCTCGGCAAGCTAGGTGGGCTCTATTCTTCACCAGATTCCAGTTCACGGTGACTTATCGACCTGGTACCAAGAATACCAAAGCCGACGCTCTCTCTCGTCAAACGGAAGAAACAGCTCAAAATCCCAATCACGAGAATGTCATTCATACTAACCTGCTGGTAGCTCCCGTACAATGGGACATTATCACGGAGATCCAACAAGCCAACCTTCAAGTAAGAACACCATCTGAATGCCCAACTGGTCTCCTCTTCGTTCCAGACTCTCTTCGTCTCCGACTCCTCGAGCTAGTTCACTCCACACCAAGTTCTGGTCACCCCGGGATCACTGCTACCATCCACTTACTCCAAAATCGCTTCTGGTGGCCTACTTTGTTGACTGACACCACCAAATACGTTCAGGACTGTACCAACTGTAGCACATCTAAATCACTCAGACAATTGCCTGCGGGTCTCTTAACACCACTGCCTACGCCACAACGTCCCTGGTCCCACATCGCTATTGACTTTATCACTGATCTGCCCAACTCCCAAGGACACACCACCATACTCACCATTGTTGACCGATTTTCCAAGGCCTGTCGTCTCATACCCCTACCCAAACTGCCTACCGCATTCGAAACAGCCGAACTCCTCTGTAATCAAGTATTCCGCTTTTATGGTCTGCCCGAAGACATAGTTTCAGACCGAGGACCTCAATTCACATCCAGGGTTTGGACCGCATTCTTCAAACACCTCCACATTAACATCAGCCTCACCTCTGGTTACCATCCCCAATCCAATGGACAAACTGAACGACTGAATCAGGACGTCATCCGCTTCCTCCGTTCCTACTGTCAGAAACAACAGGCAGATTGGTGTAGATACTTGTTTTGGGCTGAATACGCCCAGAATTCACTGGTCAAACCCGCCACAGGAATTACTCCTTTCAAGTGTATCCTCGGCTTCCAACCCCCACTGTTTCCCTGGTCGGGTGAACCTACTGAACTACCATCTGTTACGGAGTGGCTACACAAGAGCGAGGAGGTTTGGGATCAGGCTCACACTCACCTGCTCCACGCTGTCAGACGACAGGAGCAGCAAGCTAACCGCCACCGCCGTCCAGGCCCTGAGTACAACATCGGTCAGTGGGTTTGGCTATCCACCAGAGATCTAAGACTCCGCCTTCCATGCCGCAAACTCAGTCCCAGGTATGTTGGTCCATTTCAAATTGTAAGACAGATTTCACCAGTATCATTTCGATTAGATCTTCCCACTAATTATCGCATCTCTCCCACCTTCCATGTGTCACTTCTGAAACCTGCCGGTGGTCCGAGAGGAGAGTCGGAGACGGGAGCCACGCCCCAAAATCCCCTACCTTTCCTGGTTGACGGCGAGGAGGTGTACCGCGTGCACAAGTTGCTGGACTCCAGGCGCCGGGGCAAGGTCCTTCAGTATCTGGCTGATTGGGAGGGGTTCGG
Source organism: Rhinichthys klamathensis goyatoka (assembly GCF_029890125.1). NCBI lineage: Eukaryota > Metazoa > Chordata > Actinopteri > Cypriniformes > Leuciscidae > Rhinichthys > Rhinichthys klamathensis. Next base: position 2,385,445 of record NW_026607051.1, read on the forward strand.
TCCGGAGGAGCGATCCTGGGTTAATTCTGGAGATATCCTTGACTCCACTCTAACTGAGGAGTTTCACCGGACGCATCCGGAAAAACCGGCCCCTCGATCTCGTGGAAGACCCCGGCGTCATTTGCCTCCTCGCGTCAGGAGCCGCTCGCAGGGGGAGGGCTCTGTAACGGAACAGGCTTCCGCTCCACTCCCTCTTCGCCACCGGAGGGATCCTTCCCCGGAATATTAACCATCCTTAGAAACTTCACTTCCCATCATGCCGCTTACCTGGGACTGATTACGCGACACACCTGCACCATACTGATTGCACACACACCTGCATGTCATTTACACACACATAAAAGCCACTTCCACACACCACTTCTCTGCGAAGTATTGTATTGCCCTGTCTTTCAATAACAAGCGTTTATTTCTGAGTTTGCCATTCTGTGTTCTGATCTTGGATTGTGTACCCCGACCTCTGACTGTTCTCTGCCTGTCTCGACCCTGATTGCCCTTTGGATTTGTATACTTCTGCCTGCCTTGACTATTGCCTGTGACCTCGACCTTCTCTGTGTTACCTTCGCTGCTTCTGTCTGCTGTCGATTACCCTGCCTGTTTGACCATTCTCATTAAAGCTGCAAATGGATTCCTCAGTATCTGTGCCATCATTACAGGAATGCTTATTTCAAAAGATTCTGTTGAAAATGAAAATATGAATGTGTGGAAAGTATTAGATAAATGTCAAATGAAACTTAACTCCTGGCTTTTGCGGGATATAAGCTTATTAGGTAGAGTATTTTTGACAAAGATGGAAAGCATATCAAGATTAATCTATCCTGCATATACAATAGCTATTTCAAACAGAGCCATTAAAAAAATTAATCAGGTCAACTTTGGTTACATCTGGAGAAAGAAAACCCATTACATCAGAAGGGTAGAGATGACAAAAGACTATAAAGATGGTGGGTTACAAGCCATTGATTTTGATGCTATAAATGGGACCCTAAAAATTAACTGGTTAAAAACCTGTTTAAACCACAATAATTTTTGGTTTCATATTCCCAGAGAATTGTTTAAGAAATTAGGAGGTATAGAATTTTTACTAAATTGTGATTTCACCGTTCAACGTCTGCCGATAAAATTATCCAAATTTCATCAACAGGTTTTGTTATACTGGAAGATTTTTTATAACCATAATTTTACACCACACAATACACCATTATGGAACAATAGATATATTATGGTCAGGAATAAATCACTGTTTGACAAGATTTGGATGGAGAAAGGTATTTGGGCTGTGTCCCATTTAATTGACAGCAATACTGGAATTATATCATATGAGCATTTTTGTGTTAAATATAATTTCAATTGCAATCGGGCCAGTTTTGAATCTATTACTAAAGCCATCCCTAAAGCTGTCGTATGTCAAATTAAAGAAATTCTCTCTTATTCTGTCTCTATAATCCCACATCTTCCAGTACTGTTAGTTGAAGGCCGTGATTTTAAAGGAAGCCAACTTTCAAATAAAACTGTTAGAAATAAATTCAATCACATTTCTTATCCTTTATTAGTGTATAGAAACTCAATTTCACATTCTTTCTCAAAAGATAGCATTCACAGACTTAGAACTGGGTATTTAAAATTCCCGTTACCCCCCAAAGTTAAAGAAGTACATTTTAAAATTTTAAATGGCATATATCCATCGAGTGAATATTTGCGACATAGATTTGGTTTTGACTCAAATAAATGTTTATTTTGTGATGATATTGAAACCACGGAGCATCTGTTTTTTCACTGTATGTTTGTGGAGGCCTTATGGTCTGATATTTACGACTGGCTCTACCCAAAGATACCTCACCTCGAAGACCTCACTGAAAAGGACATTATTTATGGACGTTTAATGAATAATAACAAAGATAACTTCCTGGTTAATAATATCCTTATGCTGGGGAAATTTTTTGGACACAAATCAAAATACCTTAAGGTGAAACCAATGTTCTGTGCATTTCATGGTGAATTTGTTTCATTTACAAAAGCCCTCAAAGTGATAAAAAAGAAAAATGCAATTAGTCTTTTATCTGTCATAGAAGAGTATGATTTAACAAAAAAACCTTAGCCCCTACTTTATTTTTATTTTATTTATTTATTTGAAGTTTATTTTATTTCATGCACCTGTGCTGTAATTATTTGTTTGTATTATGTAAAGAATTGTTACTATTGCCTTACTGTTTGTACATGAATAAAAAAATAAATAAAAAAAAAGCTTTACCTGAGCTTATACTGCACTGATACTGCCTTACCGTATTCACAGCAGTTAGTAGTGCAATTATAATTATGTCATCATTTTTTATCGCAATAATCGGCACAATATGTTACAGGTACACTTTTATTTATTAAAAGAGCCATAACATAATGTTTATTTGTGTATATTACTATTTTCTTAATAACAGTTTAGACATTTAAATAAATTACAGAATGCAAGCTATGTTTTGTGGGCAACCAATTAAATAAATATTTAATTGGTTGTCAAGCCTTGACTAAAGAACAGTATAATAACATTATGGAATCACAAATCTTAATGTAATCAAACCCCTTAATTCATATAATAATCTTTTATTTTAAAGAAATACCATTTTTAAGTGTGTTTTGTGACAAAGTTATTTTTTATTAAGCAATAGGGCATAATATGCTTTTTTTTATTTCAAGCATGTCATTTGTGTACTAATGCATTATGATTTATGGCATAATTTAATCTTAATACAGAACATCATACAATACAATACCATTTAATGTAATAAAATTAGTGAACCAAAACTTGTATAAAAATGTAATTAAATTTCACAATACATAATGAATTTAACTGAATTATGAGATGTAATATATTACATTTTTATTAACACAAAACTACAAGCAAAATGCACATCGTTTTAGGACATTTATAGAGCTTTTAAAAATACACAACAATACAAAGCAGCTTTAAACAGAAATACTTTTGTATGTCTTTACTTTCCTAAATACTTTTGTGATAGTTCTCTGGCTATACATTGTGAAGATTTAAAAACAATTAATGTCGAGTTAGCTGCGTTTAAATATTTAATGAACTGTAAGGTTAAAGTTTGAGAACTAATGAGACACATATAGATGCAGTGTCTTTTGCTGTATGTGTTTGGGAGACTTTTGACTGTATGGATCTGATTAGTAATTAGATAAGTGAACCCCTCTGGGTGCCTGTCAGAGCACAGTTTGATATAAGGATGAGGAGACAGTTGAGCAGTTTCGATGATGTATTGATAAAAGGACAATCCACAGTGGTACAGGTATTTCACAGGTAGGTATCAATTACAGGCATTAGAGGCATTCATCTGGAAACAAGAAAAAACCATAAAGGATAGTGAATAACAAGAATAGCTGGGCATATATACAATAATATACATCCATTGGTACATAAAGGCAGCCAAAACATACTAAATCCTCATCAGTAACATTTCTCAGTGGAATATACCATCCAATAAAGGAAAATAAGGAATCACATTGTACATTATAGACCATAAGCAATCATCGAACATAATAAACATCACTCTATATATGGATAGCACAGCATATCAGATTGCAATCGCTCGTTTGGTATAAACAGCTCAAAACATCAAATCCACATCCCAAAAGAATCGTCAAAAAACCCAAATAGTGATATACATCTCAATAAAGAAGAAATAATCACAAATGGAACTACGTTATTAAACTAAACTAACAGAAACAATAGCTGAGGGCATGTCTGGACATGCCTGCATGACGCAATTATAAATAACTAAATACCAGTCCCTATAAACACAAACATAAGGCAAACATGCTTACTTGTAGGTCAATGACTAACACCTCAGGGTAACTTCCGCAGCAAATATCACAGATAACAAACAATAAGGCCCTGTCCCAAATGGACTTGTGGACTTCCTCAGAGTCCACACTTCGGTGACGTCATGTATAGGGCCCTTAGCGCGAGTCTGCGAGGGCGCATTGATTGGTATTTTTGGGACAGACTCGATCGTCACGCCGGAAACAGGAAGACGGTCTGATTATTGTTATGGACAGGAGCTACAGGTTCAGGGAAATATCCTGCCTATTGTTTTTGTGTTTACATATGACTCAGTAAAGCCCTGACATTCTGTTCTATTTATTTAATGAATCATAATGCGATCGTATTATTCAGCTCGCTATTATTAGCCTATGTTTGAGACATCAACCACTGGTCAATGATCATAATGTTTGTATAAACTTGTCATAAAAACCGTAATCATAATTACACTTAAATATTTTCTTCCCAGCCATGTTAATAATTGTCCATGAGCTAAATCTCCTCCCATCCGTTGTCTGATTGGCCTTTCGCAAGGATTCCTGGGTAGTTAAAGTGCGTGGAGCCTGCATCTATGCAGGCTTCGCGGAAGACCGGTTCAAGGGTACAAAGGGGGCGCTGCTGAGCACACTTCAGAGCGTTAAAATGCTAAATGGGACGGCCTACGGACTCGTAGACTCGGCGAGCACGCGCAATTTAAGTCCACGAGACCGAAAGTCCGCATGAAGTGCGCCATTTGGGACAGGGCCTAAATGTCCTTTCAGCAATCGTCGCACCATAGCAGTTCAGCAGACAACAGCAGTTTCACTCACGAGCGCGCGCGGTCCGAAAACGATGCACTATGTCAGAATAAAAGTCCTCTCTTAAAGGAGCCTTTACAACAGTATGAAAAGTCAAATCTTTAGTTTGAAGTAAATTCATGTTGTATATGCAGTCAATTCTTTGTGGAACCATCCTAAGGCCTAGATGATGCAGTCAGTCAATTTCCCCTTTAGATGGTGGGGTCGTGACCTGGTAGGCGAGGAGGTGTCATGGACTGGCTTGAGGGAACTCTGCAAAAAACCAGTTTTAACTCTGTTAAAAACTGGTGTCAATGTTTTTACTTGGATCTGCAAGCCCAAAGGTGCAACGCAGCAGAACGTAGTTGGCTCGTTGAACCTGGGGTGTCATGGATGGACAGGCTTGAGGGAACTCTGCAAAAACACACACACATGCTGCAACACGTCATGTGCAACTGTACATTTGCACAGTCTTTAGTGCTATGGTGACGAGGCTGGATGAAAGCTCTTTGGTTGTGACATTTTCCCAGTCTTCGTTTGCCACCATTTGTTCCACGTAGGTTTCAGTGAGCCTTTCACAATTCCTTGGAACAACTCCTGAAAAAAATATTTAATATAGTGTAAGACTGTAGATCTGGTTGGAGGAACTGTCCTGACCACATGGTCTACTGAAACAAAGGAACTTGCTGAAAATTAACATTTGACCTCCCCCTCACGCAGTCTCACCTAATTTACATTTCATTCTCTCACCCAGTAACAGCTAAAACTCACATAAGAATATATATATGGTTTAATGTGAATAATTATTATGTTTAGTATCATTTTAAATGTCCCAGAGTGAGTGGTTCAGATGTCTCATTCCAAAAGAGTAAAACAAAATGTAATAAGGTTTTTTAGAAGTTTAGAGATGACACACAAAGGAAGGTGGACTCTAGGCAAATGGCCTTTCTCCCCTACCCCCAAAATAAGGTGTAACCTGAATGCAAATTACCATTGTAAAGAAGTTCTGGCTATTTAATGGAATGCAGCAAGGAATCAGGGCTCTTTCTGTATTTCAGATATCCCGTGAGGTTAAAGTTGCCCTAGAATGTTTTTTTTTATTATTTTATAATGTTTCCTGGGTTACCCTTATAATGTTAGTATGTTTTTTAGATAAAAAATAATCATAATTTAGAAATAAATGGCATTTTTCCTAGCCTGCTTTTAGCCTCTGATTTGAACACTCTGTTTGAAGGGGCGTGTCTGCTGTGGGATTCAGTGTAACCGCGGCCACTGCTGTGATTGGCTGACATGCTTGCATATGAAATAGCAACGCATTACATGTGAAACTCTCTCCCGAATACTTCTACTACTGCTATTATACGTTTTTACTATAACAGCTATCGAGATTAACGAATCGTGAGATGTTTTTAAAGTATTTAGATCTATTACCATCACATAAAATGTTGCCGTGATGAGCATTGAGCAGATGACGTGTTGATCGCGAGAATGAAGATCTTATCATTGTAAAGCAGTTTCTGCACTCTCTCTGCTTTCACCAATGCAAGCACGATGATGTAAATACAGTAAGAGCTTCGTTGTGCACAGAGCCATATAGAGTGAGAGTTGCGACAACTCCATTGACTCCAATGGAACGGTTTTTTACAGCAATGGCGGCTCGCGGAGCCTCTCAATAGTTCCCGGAAGTAGCAGCAGCGCGGTAGAGTTAGAGCAGAACAGACCGTTTGTGATGCACTTTTAAAAGGTAAGACGTTTAAAGAATAAGATTGTATATTATCAGTACATCTGAATCCAATTAACTTGTAAGTTTAACTGTATTAAAACATGCTAGTTGATTATTGCTCTCTAAATTAGTAGTTTTAGGGGACGTTATCAGGTAAAATAAAGGTCATTGGATAAAGTTAGTACCGCATAACAAACCACGAACAGCATATTAATGTTTAAACCCGTTCTATTAATGCATGTTTATCCTTTGTTGTGTAATAAGAGGGAAATACTTCTAAACAGAGGTTAAATATAACATTGGGGAGTGTGATAGTTGTAATTGATAAAATGAGAATATCGGTTTCAATCCATATTAAATGTGCAATAACGGGGAAAAATCCTTATTTTAGATTTCATATTTGAGTAAGGAAAAACGTATGGTTGGCGTTTTTTATTCATTGTGTTTCTGTTGACTATTACCTGTCTATATTATGATTTAGCTCAGCTGATTTGTATTGATAGGAAAGGGAGATGGAAGTTTATAAGTAAGATTAAAAACATGCTTAAAACGGCAGCAAGCCGTGTTCTAGATCAAATCACACTAGGCTAAATGGGGTATTATAAATACCATAACTGTATTATATACTAACTCCTATATATAATTTATCCCGTTTTTGTTTCCTTTATCTCTTTCAACACAAGAAGCACAAAGAGGATTCGGTGGATCCTGAAGACTCCTGCACTGACGCTGTACCCTCATCAGTCTCAGCTCCTTGGATTTTGCAAGACTTTACTTGCTCCCTATTTTTAATAAACATTAAACTTCCCAGTGTTGGTCTTTGTGGAAAAAGTGCAGATACACCTAAGTATGATTAGCACACAAGTTCTATTTAGATTGCTCCTGACTTGAGCATATTTTCTGTGTCTGACAACATAGAGGAAAGGCCAGACAACATGCTTGACGTGCAGTTTATTAGACATTTATAAATCCCATTGTGCTAATTCAGTGCAAAAGTGTATATATAGGTCATTGACAAATAAACAAAGTCTAAAATCTTTTCAAAACTGATGTAATGTATATTTTTGTGTCATGAACAATGTATTTGAACAAGTTTCAGTTGTGAACATTTCTAAGTGTTTAAATTCACCTGAAAGTGTACCAACCTACCCATAACTTTAAAGCAATTACCAGTATTTGATAGAGATCTAAAAGGATCATTATGGCTCCTCTGGACAATAGGCTTGGGCGGTAATACGGTAATATCGTATACCGCGGGATCTAAAAATAGCAACGGTATCAGTTTCAATATCGTCATACCGTCATAAAAAAAAAAGAGAAAAGGATTAAATATTAAATATAATTTATTTAATGGCTAAAAATGCTTATGTGTGGTTGTCATCACGTGACAGTGTGGAGGAGAAAGAGTGGGGGAGAGAGGGGGAAAGATGGCAAGTTGCGCAACGAGTGACCTGGTCTCGAAGAAGAACACGACTTTTGCAGTTTGGCAGGGATGGGCATTTCAAGCAAAAATAATATTTGAAGATCGCCTGGTGTTATTTAATTATTATTCGAAAATAGCACCCCTCCACCAAATGCACGCACACATGCATGTAGGCTACACAGCTATACAGCGGAGCGCGGTGTGACACTTAAATAGGCTATAAGTAAAAAAAAAAAAAAAAAAAAAACTAATTTCTTTTCATATTTATGTTTAATAATATAATGTTTTTTTTTTTTTTTTTTCATCTATGTTGATTATATGAAAAGGAAACTGCATGAGATGAATAAGATAGGATCATAAGATGCCCAATATCGGAAAACATTTGGAATGGGTCAGACATGATTTTTGACCACTTATTACGTTTTGTTTTGTAGAAAGCCTTTCTTTAAAGTGAATTTCGTTTTGTATAAATTGTATCTTCATTTTAATCAATGTTTCATCAACGAATTGCCTGGATTAAGAAATAAGAAGGATATATATTAGACAATATAAGCCGGCGCGTGAACTGGAGCGCGTCTCCTAAAATAAACGAAACTCAGCGTATAATATAGATGCCTTAAATATCTGAGAAGTGTATATATATAGAAAGCTTGAAATGTCTACTTTTAAACAAAACAATTAAAAACTAAAAGAAATGGCCTGCTCTCTGTAGGCTAATTCATATGAAGTGTGCATTTCTCTCTATGCGCGTTCACTACTGCGAAGATGCGAGTCTGCATCGTAAACTTGATCTGTGCAGCCACTGACATAGAAAGTTTTTTATTAATAAACAATTCAAATGTTTCATGCATAATAATAGCTTTTGCCGGTTCTTTGTGGCAAGCTTTATGTGTGCTTTGAGATGCAGAATAGGCAATATATTACGAAAACGCTCATTATGGTTTTGCATTCTCTCCTATATATATTTAAGTAATTTAATAAAAAAATATGTGATTAGACTAATGGCTTAAATCAACTACTACTAGTCAACTAGAAAAAAATTTGTTTAAGTCATGCACGGGCAGCCCTACTTCACATGTTTTCTAACCAGCATGTCACTGCGGGCATTCTGAGCGCGCGACGCTGAGTGGACTGAGCACGCGGCGCGTGATCTTCAGAAATGCGCTCTCTGCTCTGGAGGAAATATTACCACTCCGCTCACATGCTCTGGTGTGAGACAATGTGCATCTTCTCCTGTTGTCTGAGAGTTGATTGACAGCTTTTAGATGCATTATTGGCATCGCCACCCTCTGGTTGAACGTGTCACCAACGCATCAGAACGGAAAACATGGGGATTTTTTATAGACAATAATCCCACGACCTATTCCATATTCTATAATAAAATCAAATAATTGAATATTCGAAAATTGTGACTCATCCCTGCACAAACCAACAGTTTGGTGATGCCTTCTGAGCCTTATGTCATAATTTTTAATTAGTCACGCGGTAATACCGTATACCGCGGTAAAATAGGGAGGAGGTTTGACGGTATCAAAATTTGGATACCGCCCAAGCCTACTGGACAATGCATTATCATGCACACTGCAATTACCATAATAAGAGAGCCATGTTTGCAGTTGTGCCCCCCCGACATACAAATTGCTAGACAAAAGGTTTTCAATTATCAGCTATAAATCTACTGAAATGTATAAAATTTGTTTATATGAAAGGTTAAAATGATGCCATAGAATTTCATTTTTATTTTTTTTATGATTAAAACACCATTTAAATTAGTATTTTAGTCTGTTAATTTGTGCGGACAGTTACACAACCTGACATTTTGGGGGGTTTAAGATAACAAAACATAAAATATGTATTATCTAAATGTACTAAAAATTAATTTAAACTAAATAGGTTTTATAGATTTAAGTGATGTATGTCATGAATTTATCAAATTATGTTAAGGAAATAATGTACTTGGACACTTAGAAAATAATGTATGTGTGTATAATCATGTTTTGTTTTAAAATGAAATATGTATTCATTTATATAGTAATAAGTGCATAAGCATTGTAAACATTACGATGAATGCAATTTTACTTGTTTGCAATGGCATTTTAAGACAATCACCTGTTTCCTGCAAGTCTCCTGTCCTTGTGAAACCATAGTGAACATTACATGATAACCCTTAAATAACATACAAGTTTAAGAACACAAAAATACTTCAAAACAACTGCAAAACGGTCTTTAACCAAGGTAAAGTTAGCCAGAAAATATGTTAACAAAGGCAGGCAACACTGGTTGACCACAATAAACATTAAATATCAGCAGATTTTTATCTTTTAAAAACAATATTGCTGTAACTACATACACATACTACATCCAAATGTCAATGTATTATATACATATTGTAAACCAACGCATTTATTGACTACAAACTACCAAAAATCACAGTTCAGCTCTCTACCTCCATCGATTTGAATTGGCGCCGAAGCACTTCCTGGAACTATCTGAGGTCTACGCGAATCACGTGACAACCAAGCATTTAGAACTTCCGTTGTCGCAACTCTCTCTCTATATGGCTCTGGTTGTGCAGTAACGTGCGTCATTGATTTCATAACGAGTTTGGCAAGTGTCCAGATAAACTCGCGCTGTGTGGGAAGATTGTTCTTTGATCGCTTTCTGTATATAATTTGTTCACAATTTAAATACGATTATTTTCATCCTACTAAAAGAAACGATGTGAAGCTGACATTTTAGTCACTGGCTTGACTTACTGATGCATAAACAGTATTGAACGATTTTGAGAGAAAGATTACCTGTCTGAACTTGAACAATTACACATCAGAAAGTGTTGCTTGGTAGCTCGATCCGAGGCCAGCTCTGTATTGGCCCAAGTTGAGGAAACAGTCGTCGGTGAAATGTTTGAAATTTTCCAGAGAAAATAAAATTAACCCATTGTTTTTTCAGAGGCTCAGATGAAGGAACTAAAAAATACTTTTGTGTTCATGTGTACATCCACACTGAGCAACTGCCATGCTTCGGCTGCGCAGTTCCGCCTGGCATTGAGGGCTGGCATTATGCAAATATTTGGAGGCGTACATATTAATGATCCCGACAATAGAGGGTATGCGCATGACGTCACCGTCGGCCGGAGTAAATGCGGTCACGCCCACAAGTGGCAAAAAGACTGAGCGCCAGCATTTGTTTTCAGCGTGAATGCCGTGAAAAACACACAAAACACATCTAAAACGGGAAAGAGCTTTGCGATTGACTGTACAACTAGATTTGACCAGAAATCTGAGGTACTGTATATTTTTACAGACTGCAAAAGCTACAGAACAGACTATATTCTGCATAATTGGATGTTTTTAAATAAACACTGACAAAAAACTATACAAGTTTTAGGGCTGGACGATATGATGATATACAGTATAACATTAATGTAAGTGATCACTCGGATTTAGACCTATCTATATTGTATTTATATAAAACGTTTACAGGCAAATTTTCTTCATTTATTTCCCCGGCGTCGAAATCAGGCACATATAAATGTCAGGAAACACGATTCCTGGCTGCATGTCAATATCCATGGATCACTGATAAGTTGTAAGGAACACTATATCGAGTCCAACTTTTAGTTTAAACTGATAATAGTTTGTTTTACTCACGTTAACGCAGTTTCCCCTATTAACTCCAGTCGCAGCAGCTCTTCTGCCACTCAGTCCCGCTGAGGGGGGCGTGTTCCGGCGGGGAAGTGACGTTAATGCATTCCCTCTATTGCGTCACAGTCGGTATTGTGTGGAGAACCGACCGTTTTTCAGGGGTGTTTTTCATAAACGTGAATTAAATGAGAACGCGAAAACAGTCCAGTTTGAGATTCACTCTATGTCATGTCCATGCACTGAACTCTTGTTATTTGACTATACCAAGGTAAATTCAATTTTGAATTATAGGTCACCTTTAAGCTCATGTAGCCTATTTCTTAAATGTTGGGTTTGCATCTATTTCTCTTATCAGAGCATTTGATGTTTTGTATTGATGATCTTTGAACTGATTATAAAATTGCCATAATACTTTTACCTGACATAATAAATTGTTATATTTGATTATTCTAACAGACTTTGACGTTATTTTCATTGGAGTTAAAAGGAATAGTCAAACATTAACGTATATTTAATGATGCACAGATATCATTGAAAAACTTTCATTTTATGGAGTCAGATGAAACGAGTTAATACATAAGATAAAATGTATTGTATTTAATTAAAAATACTTTGCCTTGAGAAAAGACGGAACACGTGTGAGACCTTCACCTCTAATTTGAATGCCGCCATTGGATCAAATTAGAAGGACTTACAATAGCAAACAATATCTAGCCATTTTAAATTTTGTAAAGTCTTATATGTACCTGAATTTCAGTATCACCGACAAGAGAACAAATTCCCTTTTTTTCCACCTCTTCGACTGTCCTATATTTTAAAATTTATTTGAATGAGGAGGACACACATTTTACACATACCTTTTGGTGTGGTGAATAATCCGGTTACTCGGTGTGAATAGTCCGGGCGTAGGACCCCATTAGTATGCCAGTAGTATGCCTGATCTGAATCTGTTCTCGCGATAACTTGTAGCTAACGTGAGCTGTTTTAGTGTTATTATGTGGTAGCTTTATGTATAATGCTAACTCCCGTTGCTATATGCAAGGTAAGATTAAATTAAATTGCATATTGTATATGTAAATTGTGTATATTCTATATCTAATATTTAAAATCTCAAGTTGCGTCAATAGCAGAGGAGAAAGACCGCGAAATTTAAAAATACTACTGTTATTGTGTATGAAATGTAGTTTTAAGAGTTTTTCAGTCGACAATGAAGTTGTTTTCAATCTCAAATATGTTGTTTGTTTATACAGATAGCGCCTATTTAAAAATTATGATCTGACGTCTTCGGAGATGTGGGATCACCGGACGCTCAGCGCTGAAGTACCGGTACCCCGCCTGGACCAGCCCACCTCGGCTAGTCCAACCATTCCTTCTTTCCTAGGAGACTCTTGTAGATAAAAACATATTGCAGCATCAAGCCATATCTAATTAATCATATCACAGTTAAATTTTCCAAGTTTTGATTTTAGATTGGGAGAAAAATCTGATTAATCATCTGTCCACTGTAGTGGACCTCATGCATCAATCAATGGCTATATTTCAGCTACAGTTCATACTTATACTGTGAATATTGTTTTTGAAAAAACTTAATCTGCAGTGACATTTATGTAAGTATTATATTATGTAAATAAATGTATTTGTATTATTAGAATGTAACGTTGGAACAGAGAACATTACTCACTGCTCCTAACTAAAGAACTTTTGTAGCTTTAAAAAGGATTCATTTATATCTAATTTATACATTATGCAGTGCAGAGTGTTGTACGCTTTATTCAATTTCTTTTTATTTCCCATATTTATCAAGACATCAGTAGCCTTATTAGTATCAGTGATACTGGCTTTCAAAAAATATGTCATTAAACAAGTAGTTAAAATATATTGTCTCTATATAAAATAAATATATTTAGTTATTTTATGTTTTTTCTACATTAATCTGGAGATTAAATGTGAAGTGATTAAATGATAAAATATAGTAAAAATGTATAGAGACTTGGGTAACACTTAATAATAATGTTCAGTTGTAGGCCATTAATAAGTGGTTAGTTAATGATGAACTAATCATTTACAAAACATGCATAAATGATTAACAAGTGATATACTGTCACGAAGGAAGGCCCTTGAGACTGTCCTAAGTCAGGTGCTGTAGCACGAGGGTTGGGGAGGAGTTAGGAAGGTATGGCATGACAAGATGATTGGCAGTGCAAAAATAGATCATTTATTAATAATCCAAAAACAATCCGTGCAAAGTACAAATTAAAAAAGAAATGGAAAAAAAAAACATGAAGCATACTAATGAGGCAGCACTATAACCTTTGCACATTAAACACAAAGGAAAATTGCTGATACAGGTCGCTATCAACAATAGTACTCACACAATACTGCACTCTTGTAACAGAGCAAACCACCAACCCTCCTCAATAACAGGAATACTCAGGTTAAATACACAAACTTCCCGCCAAACGAAAAATGGGAAGTACCATTTGCACAGGGTGACCTTTATCTTAAATAAGGTCCATTATAACAATGACATTAAACAACCTCATCTTTTACAAAGCCGAATAAATATCATTAGTGCAGCTTAAGCAAAGTAATGTTACCATAATAAACATACATTAAACAGAACAAACATTAGGTGTGCTATGTTGCCTCCCCCCAGTTGTGAAAAATGGTATGACCGCTGCTATTATAAACACGTTCCGGGTTACGCGCGCTTCCGGAACGAGCAGAGCAGAAATCATCAGGTAAGCACAAACAATAACACAGAGCTGTATCCTGTAAAATTAACAATAAACAGTCTGTAAAAACCATTAGACTCCTTGTGAATTATTATACTTCAGCAAATGCTAACAGTGAACAAAGAAATTTATCTTGCATGATGTTACTGAATGCATGAATTATGGAGTTGCAAACACACATAACTAATTGAACACGGGATGAAGAAATGAAATGTAAACAAACTGCTCAAACAATGTACTTGACAAACTAAATATAGCAACATTTTACTCTCCCAGAGACATACTGAAATGGTGATGACGTCATCACAGAGGTTCGTCATCACACACCCCCCCCTTCAAGACAGCCTCTCCTCAAGAGTGGCGAGACAAAAGGTCAGCAATAATGTTCGTAGCCCCAGCCCTATATTGGACTTTAAACTTAAAGGGTTGAAGGGAAAGATACCAACGGGTAATTCTGGCATTACTGTCTCTCATTTTGTTAATCCATTGTAAAGCTCTATGGTCCGATTCCACAACAAAGTCTTTGCCGATTAAGTAGAACTTGAGCGTGTCCAATGCCCACTTAATGGCCAGAGCCTCTTTCTCGACCGTAGAGTACCTGGTTTCTCTTGGAAACAATTTTCTACTTATGTACAGCACCGGATGGCGAGTTTCTCCCTCTCCCTGCAACAACACAGCACCCAAACCAACTTCCGAAGCATCTGTTTGGACTGTGAATGACATGTCGAAATCTGCGGTCTGTAAGACTGGCGCACTACACAAACAGTCCTTCAAGTCTCGAAAAGCCTGTTCACACTCTGGGGTCCAGGTCACTTTTTGGGGGCTATTTTTCTTTGTCAGGTTGGTAAGTACAGCGGCTCTACTGGAGAAGTTGGGAATAAACCTTCTGTACCATCCAGCCATACCCAGGAATGAGCGAACCCTTTTCTTGGTTGTCGGTAACGGACAAGACAAGATGGCTTGAACCTTGTCTACCTGTGGCCTGATGGAACCTCCTCCTAGCACGTAGCCCAGATAAGAGACTTCCGACTTAGCAATGTGGCATTTTTTAGCATTGGCGACCAAACCAGCACCTTGAAGTCTGTCGAACACCTCCGCCAAATGTTCCAAATGCTCTTTCCAGGTTGTGCTAAAGACCACAATGTCGTCTAGATAAGCTGCGGCCACATCGTCCATACCTCTCAGGACTTGGTCCACCAGCCGTTGAAAGGTTGCTGCGGCCCCGTGCAATCCGAAAGGCATAACGTTAAAATGGTAAAGCCCACTAGGTACACGAAAAGCTGTTAATTCCTTAGCTGTCTCAGCCAAGGGGACTTGCCAGTAACCTTTGCACAAGTCCAGAGTTGACAGGTACTTGGCCTTGCCCAACCGCTCAATCAACTCGTCCACTCTTGGCATGGGGTATGGATCAAATGCAGACACAGAGTTGAGTTTTGAGAAGTCCACGCAAAATCTTAGTGTGCCATCTTTCTTTGGTACCAGTACCACTGGACTGCACCATTCACTGGAAGAAGGCTCTATGACCCCCAGGTCCAGCATCGTCTTTACCTCGTCCTTCAACGCCGGAATCAGTCGAGCTGGTACTCTACTATGAGTTTGTCTAATTGGGTCAGATGCCTGCAGACGGATATTGTGTTGTATCAACTTCGTCCTTCCTGGCTGGTCCCTGAAAAGCCCCTTTGGTATACATTTTCCTAGTTCTTTCTGTTGCTTGGGTGTGAGATGGTCTACGGCTGGATAAGTAGGTGAATTTAGAACAGTGGGAAAGTACTGTTCATCCAGTTCCTCTTCTTCTTCCACTGTTCTTGCCCATAACTGTTCAGACAAAGGCCCCTTTCTCTCTTGCCATGGCCTCAAAAGGTTGATATGGAAGATCTGTGACTTTTTACGACGATCAGGTAAAGAAATCTCATAGTTGGTAGGACCCATCTTCCTCAGCACCTCATATGGCCCTTGCCACTTGGCTAACAAACCGTTGTCAGTTGTTGGGAGAAGCAACAAAACTTTCTGGCCCGGGATCAAAGTCCTCTTCCTTGAGGACTGGTCATACCAGGCTTTTTGTCGTTGCTGTGCCTCGGACATGTTAAGCCGTACCATCTCTGCCAGGATGTCCATCTTTTCCCTCATCCTGATGACATAGGACAAGATGTTTGCTTGCTCCACAGGATTGTCTCCTTCCCAGGTTTCCTTCAAGACATCCAATGGGCCTCGTACCTGTCGTCCATAAAGCAACTCAAAAGGTGAATAACCCGTGGATGCCTGTGGAACCTCTCTGTAGGCGAAGAGCAGGTAAGGTAACCAATAGTCCCAATCGGTCCCTGTTTCAGACACGAACTTACGAAGCATGGCTTTCAGTGTTTGATTAAACCTTTCGACCATACCATCGGTCTGCGGATGGTATGGGGTGGTCTTTATGGGGCGTATGCCTAACATGGAGTAGACCTGTTTGATTTGTTTGGATGTAAAATTGGTTCCCTGGTCAGTGATTATTTCTCTGGGAATGCCTACCCGTGAAAAAAGCTGAATAAGGGCATTAACAATCTGTCTGGTTTTAATATTTCTGAGGGGGAATGCTTCCGGGTATCTAGTAGCGTAATCTGCAACCACAAGAATATAGCGATTCCCTGCCCTACTTCTTTCCAAAGGCCCCACGATATCCATGGCAATGCGAGTAAAAGGAACGTCAATGATGGGCAGACTCACCAAAGGTGCTCTATCACCTCTTTTCGATGGACTCGTTAACTGGCATTCTGGACAAGATTTACAAAAATCTACTACATCCATATACAATCTAGGCCAATGAAACCTGCTAGCAATTCTGGCTAGTGTTTTTTGCTGTCCCAAATGTCCCGACCAAGGCACTGAATGACCTAATTGCAACACTCGCTCCCTCATAGGAACAGGAACCACCAACCTTTCTCCCTCCTCACCTTGCCAGTACAGCCTGTCGTCTCTTACCAGATAGTGTTCTTTCTGTGAAAACCTTGTCTGAGTATCCAACCTACTTGCTTTCTCAAAAAATGGTTGTAATGTCTTATCTTGTCTCTGTAATTGCACTATATTATGTGGAATCTGCTCAATGTCGTCAACAACAGGTTTAGGCAATTGCTCAAAAATTTTGGTGCCCTCAACTTTCTTTTGGCGTTTCTCCTGTCTCGACTTCTTAGCTTTAGGAACCTCAGCAAAAGGTAAGCCCTGCAAAGTCTGTCTGGTACACTCTTCCTGTTTAGCTTGCGCCCTTGTGACTACCCTAGCTTCAGCTAGCTCCTTGTCACTTTGTAGAAGATCAACTAATATTGGAACATCTCTGCCCAAAATAACTGGGTATGGAGCTTGTTCCACAATTCCTACTGACAGAACATAAGACTGGTTGTCAATTTCGATCGTCAGATCAATTTTGGGGTAATCTCTTACATCTCCATGGATGCAACAAACACTTACTTTGCCCCGCCCTGGACTACTCTGTTGATCCAAACATTCCTCTCTGACCAGGGTTTGGCTTGACCCAGAATCAACCAGGGCCTTAAACCATTTACTACCTATCTTCACCACAGTCACCGTGTCCCTATTCAGTCTTTCTTCATCTAAGCTATGGGGAGGTCTGGGTACATGACATAGTCGAGTGTTAGTAACATTTTGCAATGGGCAATCTATTTTTTTGTGTCCTTGCTGCCCACATCTATGACATACTAGAATAGGCCTGGTTTTGTATTGTTTAAATGGCATTTGCTGACTTCCTGTATTACCACCAACTCTAGCTTGTGAAGTATGCGTGTATGTGGTAGAGTTACTAAGACCACTGCTAAAGCCATCCGCAGCCTTACCAGTTGAGCTGCTATTGCTGCTTCGCCATCGCCCTGGCGGATACACTGAACGTTTTGCAGCCATGAAAGTTTCTGCCATCTCTGCCGCCTGTTTTGATGATGTGGGGTTGTTTTGCTTTACCCACATTCTTGTTTCAGGATTCAGGAGTTTGAGAAACTGTTCCAGAATGATCTGGTCACCAACCTCTTCCTTTGTTCTGTATCTAGGATTCATCCACTTCTCATACAAGTCCTTCAGTCTTACTTGAAGTTCCTTTGCAGTCTCATTTTCCCGCAGGCCGTATGACCTGAATCTGTGACGGTAAGTTTCCGAGTTAATCTCAAATTTATCTAGAATGGCTTGCCTGACGTGATTGTACTCTAAGGACTCCTCTGGTTCCATGGCCACATAGGCTGCCCTCGCTTTGCCTGTAAGGAGAGGTAAAAGATGTAACGCCCAATCCTGTCTTGGCCATCTGCATGCATTAGCGATGCGTTCAAACGTCGTCAAGTAATGCTCTATATCCTCCTCATCATTCCATGGTAGCATTCTTGGACTTTCATAACTTGGCAAAGAAGATCTCTGCCGATGTCCTGTACCGTCCTGTACTTGAGCTGATGTCGATGCATTGTCATGGTCAACCTGTAGTAGAGTCTGCCGATTTGGATGAATGCCTGGTGGAGAATACGAACCTTCAGCCGCTGGCGGGGTATGTGGGACTGTCACTCCTCCCTTTGACTGTCTCTCTTGCCTTTGCTGATGTACTTCAGACTGGATTTGTGAAAACTGGTGCTGGAGTGTCCGCCATCTATGCTCTTGACGTTGTGACTCTTTCTCCCAGCGCTCATCTCTTTGTTGTTGTCTTTGCAAGAATGTCTGCAGAACATCTCTGACTGGATCAGTCCTCCTCTCAACTATTTCTGCTTCCTGATCACTGACCTCCACTCTTCCTGATTGGTCAGGATCCAAAACATCCACATTAGGTTTTACAATCCTTGTTGTCTCCCTTAGCACCTCACCTTTTTTCGGTGGCATTGTGGAAAAAAAAACTGCCTCTTCCTGTCACAAAATAATGCCACCAGCATTCCTTGTCGACCAACCTCCTAATGGCCTGGAAGCACCGCTGCCACCATGTGTCACGAAGGAAGGCCCTTGAGACTGTCCTAAGTCAGGTGCTGTAGCACGAGGGTTGGGGAGGAGTTAGGAAGGTATGGCATGACAAGATGATTGGCAGTGCAAAAATAGATCATTTATTAATAATCCAAAAACAATCCGTGCAAAGTACAAATTAAAAAAGAAATGGAAAAAAAAAACATGAAGCATACTAATGAGGCAGCACTATAACCTTTGCACATTAAACACAAAGGAAAATTGCTGATACAGGTCGCTATCAACAATAGTACTCACACAATACTGCACTCTTGTAACAGAGCAAACCACCAACCCTCCTCAATAACAGGAATACTCAGGTTAAATACACAAACTTCCCGCCAAACGAAAAATGGGAAGTACCATTTGCACAGGGTGACCTTTATCTTAAATAAGGTCCATTATAACAATGACATTAAACAACCTCATCTTTTACAAAGCCGAATAAATATCATTAGTGCAGCTTAAGCAAAGTAATGTTACCATAATAAACATACATTAAACAGAACAAACATTAGGTGTGCTATGTTGCCTCCCCCCAGTTGTGAAAAATGGTATGACCGCTGCTATTATAAACACGTTCCGGGTTACGCGCGCTTCCGGAACGAGCAGAGCAGAAATCATCAGGTAAGCACAAACAATAACACAGAGCTGTATCCTGTAAAATTAACAATAAACAGTCTGTAAAAACCATTAGACTCCTTGTGAATTATTATACTTCAGCAAATGCTAACAGTGAACAAAGAAATTTATCTTGCATGATGTTACTGAATGCATGAATTATGGAGTTGCAAACACACATAACTAATTGAACACGGGATGAAGAAATGAAATGTAAACAAACTGCTCAAACAATGTACTTGACAAACTAAATATAGCAACATTTTACTCTCCCAGAGACATACTGAAATGGTGATGACGTCATCACAGAGGTTCGTCATCACATATACTAACATTTTATGTATGTTTTTTGCAATTTCCATTACACGTGATTAGTAAATGATTACCTAATTATTTATGAAACATGATTATGCGTTCATAAATGATTAATACCGGTAAGTGATATACTAACATTTTATGTATGTTTTGTACATTTCGTTACAAGTCATTTACAATTGATTAGTTAATGATTAACTAATAGTTTACAAAATATCACTATGCGTCTCATAAATGTTCATTATGTAAAATTTTTGGTATGTTTTGCTCACATAAGTGCACAGTGGTTAAAGATTCTTGTGTTTCAGAGAAGACAGCTGTCTATACCCTCACCAGTCAGCACTTACATTGCAGTGCACACTACACACAACACTACACACTACAGTGTTCAACACCTGTTATAGATGTGTAAACGGATGAATAAATATTTTACAACACTTTTTGCATCCCCCAATCTAAAGTGTAAACTATTAATTACTTGTTAATGTGTTACATTTACCTTTTACAAATGATACTTACCCGTTAAAAATTATCTGTATGTGCATTCAAGGTATTTACAACGCTTTCTGCACCCTCTAATTGCTACACACATTTTTATTTTATTTATTAACCCCGTATGAAACGCATATTCATATTTTATAAAAGATTAGTTCCTCATTGGTAACACGTTACTTGAAAGGGTGTGCATAAGACTAACATGACACCGTCATAATCATGGCATGACACATGTCATGAATATGCAGAAGTTTTTATGCATGTTTATGACAACTGTCATTAAGTGTCATTCGCTCAATTATGACATTTTTAATGCAAATATGACATTGTGTGAGATGTCTTTGTTCAAACAAAAAGCTGCAAAAGGGCCAAATTTCATCCCAAAATTTCACGAGTATGCGAGTCTCTATTTGCCCCAATGGAATAAATGCTTTGTGGGATCTCCATATCTCAGCTCTGGAAGGCATAGACATGCATTCATGTCTCGGCACCTTCTAACAGAATACAAGATTTCCAACTCTCCGACGCACAGTGTAAACGTCAGCGTCCGAATTCACTCACTTCATTTGTTCACTCCTTGCAGATATAGTGCACTCAAATGCCATACACTATATAGGGATTAGTGAATGAGTGAACGAGTGAGCGGTTTCGGACACAGCTCGAGTGACCGGATTATTCACCACAGCGGCCGCGCCCGCGGCGCAGAGTTGCCATGGAAACGGCGCGGGACCGGACCACTGCTACTGGCAAGCAGCAAAACCCCCTCTCTCGCTGTTGTTTTCACTGCTTTTAGGTGAGAATAGTCTCTAAAAGCACACGAATAATACACACAACTAGTGATGGCAAGATGAGGCTTCCTGAACCACTGAGACCTCGCAGCCCATTGCTTCAACCAAAGGTTCATTACTCGAAGCTTCATTCAGCATTGCTCACTAGTGACACCTAGCTACTGTACAAAGAAATTGCAGGCAAATTAATTCATTCTGAACCAATGACCCGCCCCCCTCCCGCAATGTTTTATTTATTTATCTTCTTAATATGAGTTAATGTCTCTGTAACCTTTCATTTGCAATAATAAAGAGATCTGTGCAGACATTTGTCCATTGCCTGGGTATGAAATAAAACGTGTATATTTCTCTGTCTGCATTTACTTGTACAGAGACAACTGTCACACACACAGTTAATTAATTATTCCAAAAAATATTGGATAGGGACAGTATATGAACAACAAAAGTGACTGTGTTGAGTGCAGTGCTTATGGTGGAGGGACTCGAGGAAGTGTAATAAAGTAAACTGCAGTAAACACCACAGTTTGGGGTGGATGAAGGAAGGATTGCAATAGATTTTTATTGAGAAAATGAATTTTTTGAAGTGTGTTGGGGTTTAGACAATTCCTCTTCTTGGACAAAACCTCACCAGCCTTGGAAAAATATCCTTTCACAAGGAACAGAGGATGCAGGGGAACATAAAATGTCAGTGCCAGCGGGTATAAATGAAGATACTGATGCTTCTGTTGAGCCCAGACAGGGGAGGATTTCCTCTTTCTTGCTGGCTCCATTACCATGAAAAAGGAAGATGTCATAAAAAGCAAACAAATCCAAAAGTGCTATCCAAATTAAAAAGCAGTCCAGTCCAGATCCAAAAATCTAAGCTACCAAAAATCCAAAGCAATCCAAATAATCTTATCTAATTAATATAACAAGACTATAATATAGCTACTATAATTAATAATAACAATTATTCATTATTATTAATAACTATTCTAACCTGATATAATGTAATAATATACAGCCCTAACACATATATGACACAATAACGACAATGAGAGTTCTCTAACTCTGACTCTCTGACACGCTACAAGTGCTTACGACTCCTGCAACACCCACAAGGTGGCGCGAGTTTCGAACCCCCTTTATCCAGAAGCGACACTCAGACCGAACCGATGACGTTTTTTTTTTTTTTTTTTTTTTTTTTTTTTTTTTTTTTTTTTTTTTTTTTTTTTTTTTATTATTATTACTCAAACGTAAACAGCAGTATACAAAGTATACAAAACATACAAAGTATACAAAACATACAACTTAATATTACCCTTGCCAGGGGGATAGGTATCACATACATTCAAACAAATTGTAAGTTATACAAATATTTCTAGTTTTTATAGCCTTTTTGTTCAATGAACCACTAATTAATTTTATATACGATAACATATCACAATAAAAATGTTTAAAGGCCGGTTTTTGTTTTATATATTTACATTTGTGGATATAGAATTTAGCTTGCACAATTAGTAAATTTATAATAAAAAACATATCTTCTTTACTTTGTTTTCTAAAAAAACAAAACACAACATTTTCCCACTTCAAAGTAAAGTCCTTGTAAAGTTCTTTCATAATAAAGCTGCAGAAGTCCTTCCAGAAGGTTGTGGAGTGTGTGCAGATCCAAAAAAGGTGCTGGATGGTCTCAGGGTGATTTCCGCAAAAAGAACAGTTCACATCAATGTCCCTTTTGAATTTTGTCATATAGTGGTTAGCAGGGTAGTACTTATGGATAATTTTAAAAGAAATTTCTTTGACCTTGTTTGTAACAAAAAACTTATTGGGAATTGTCCATACTTTTTTCCAATTAATATCATTTACAAAAGAATTCCAGTATGAAACAACATATGGGACAGATATCACTTCTTTCTGAAACAAAGACCGTACATATTTATTGTTATTTTTAGAAGAGGTCAGACAAATTTTACCTACATCTGAATCAATTGGATTATAGAAAGGAACAGAAGAGATATTAAAATCAACACTTCTAAATAGCATTTTGACACCAGAAGGTATAGCATCATATACTATTGCATATTCTTTCGGTGTGGCTGGAAACTTATGGGTGTTTAAAAATTCTGTATAAGACATAAGTTGTCCATCACTATTGAACAGTTGGAACACTAAAATAATCTGTTTCTCAATCCAGTTAGGAAAAAATAATGACTTATTCTTATACAGCATATCCCGGTTGTTCCATATAATATATTTATGGGGAGAAAAATTGTGCTTATATATGAGCATCCACGCTAACAAAACTTGTTTGTGAAATAAAGAGAGCTTTTCCGGTATTTTGTCTACATTGTAATTGCAACCTAATATGAAGCTCAAACCACCAAATCTAGAAAATATAAAGTTAGGAATAAAATTCCAAATGGAAACAGGATTTTTAAGAAATTGTTTGGCCCAGTTGATTTTAAAAGTATTGTTTAGGGTACCAAAGTCTAACACATTTAGCCCACCATGTTCATAGCTATTCATTATGACATTTTTCCTGATGTAATGTGTTCTATTCTTCCAAAGAAAATTAAATAGCATACAATCAATATCTTTACAAGTTTTTTTGTCTACATGAACAGAAAGAGCTGCATATGTTAGTCGAGACAAGCCTTCTGCTTTTGAGAGCAGGACTCTTCCTCTTACTGTAAGGTCTCTCTGCAACCATTGATTTAATTTGGTTTGTGTTTTTTTAATAACCGGTGGAAAGTTTAAAAGAATTCTTCTCTTTTCATCTTTACAAATGATTAAGCCTAAATAATTCGCTTCCTTTCGGCTGGGAATCTTACAAATATGCTGATCCTTACAATCTTTGACAGGTAATAATTGACATTTGCTTAAATTTAAAGTCAAGCCAGAAGCTGTGGAAAATTCTTCAATAATTCTTAAGGCAATAGGCACCTGACTGGCATTCTTAAGAAAAATTGTCGTATCATCAGCTAGTTGGCTGATGAGTATATCTTTACCTGCTATGCTAATACCTTTCACAATGCTATTAGAAATATGAGAGGCAAGAATTTGCATGCAAAGTAAAAACAAATAAGGGCTGATTGGGCATCCTTGTCGGATCCCGCGTTTAAGATTAAATCTTGACGTTGTGCCATTTTTCATTCTAACGGAGCTATTAGCATTTGAATACAGGGCCAAGACAGCATTACAGAACATATCACCAAAGCCAAATTTTCTAAGAGAGAGAAATATGAATTCATGCTCAATAGAATCAAAAGCTTTGTAGAAGTCTAAGAGGAGGATAAATGAGTCATCCTGTATCAGATCGGAGTAATCCAAAATGTCAAAAACAAGTCTGAGATTATTAGAGATATGCCTATTCTTCATAAAACCAGATTGAGTTTCGTCTATAATATCATCTAATACATCTTTTATTCTTCTGGCCAACACTAAAGCCATGATTTTATAGTCATTGTTTAAAAGACATATTGGTCTCCAATTGTCAATAAAAAGCGGATCCTTATTAGGCTTTGGGATTAGGGTGATGAGGCCTTGCGTGAGACTCGTTGGAAGAGTACTCCTTTCAATACTTTCGACAAATACTTGTAACATAAAAGGTGCTAGTAGATCAGAAAATGACTTATAGAATTCTGATACCAGTCCATCGTTGCCAGGTGATTTATTATTTTTAAGAAGAGCAATAGCTCCAATAACCTCTTCTTTTGTAAGTGGACTGTCACAATAAACCCTATCAGTGTGTTCTATCATTTTTACATTATTTATAGAGTTGATAAATTTAGTCGCTGTATCTGCATTGTACTTAGACTCATATAGCTGTGAATAAAAGACATAACAAAATTGGGAGATGCTTTGGGCATCATCAGTGACAGTGCCGTTTATATTCAACTGATGAATAGTATTAGTCTTGGATCTGTGCTTTTCTAAGCGGAAGAAATAAGCGGAGTTTTGTTCACCTTCCTCTATCCATCTTTTTCTCGACCTAACAAAAGCTCCTTCAGCTTTTCCACGATATAAATCATTGAGTTGACATTGAAGTTCTCTCAGATGTAATTTATCCTCCTCTGATACTCCATCTGGTGGTAGTTGATATATTGAAGAGATTTGAACAATTAGTTTTTCTTCTGCTGCTGCCTTAAGTTTAGCCATTTTAGCTCCATATTGCCTTAAAAATTTGCCTGCTTCAAATTTTAAAAGTTCCCAATTAGCAGAATACAGGTTATTTTCCCTAGCCTTATCCCAATACAGCTCTATTAACCGCTTAATTTCAAATTTTACAGCGCTATGTCCTAAGAGCGAGCTGTTCAATTTCCAATATGAGGATCTATTGTTATTATGAGCAGAGAGTTGGAGCTTAATATTGTAACGAAGGGTCGAAGACGTTCGGATCCATGTGCAGTAACTTTATTCACAATAAGTAGACCGAGAGAATGCAGTAAACACAAACTGGTAAACAGGGAAGATCCAGGCTCAGCAACAATATCAGGCAGGGGTCGAGGCAGGCAGCAGACAGAAACACGGAGACCAGGAAAACAGGCAGGGATCAGGAAACCAGGAAAACTAAGGAATATAAACGCTCAGAGATGTAGGCCGTGGCAAATACAAGACTTCACCATGGTGTAGTGAGTGGAAGTGGTTTATATGTGTGTGTGAATGAGATGCAGGTGTGTGTAATCAGCACAGTGCAGGTGTATGGTGTAATCAGTCCAGGGAGATGCATGATGGGAAATGTAGTCCGTGATAACCCAGGGAGTGCATGGCCAAGCGTGACAGAGCCCCCCCTTTAAGAGCGGCTTCCAGACGCTCAAAAACAAAAACGAAACAAAAATAAAAAAAACAACACAACAGTTCAGGAGGGTGGTGAAGCGGAGGTGGTCCTGGGGGAGGGATGGAGGGCCAGGTCCGTGCAGGGGAACGGGACCAGGGCACCACAATAGCGGACCTGGGTCGTGGAGCGTGGGCGGACCAGGCTGTGCAGGCGACCAGGGTGGAGCAGGCAGTTCAGGTGGCCAGGGCGGTGAAGACCCTTCGGGCGGCCACGACGGTGAAGACCCCTCGGGCGGCCACGGCGGTGAAGACCCCTCGGGCGGCCACGGCGGTGAAGACCCCTCGGGCGGCCACGGCGGTGAAGACCCCTCGGGCGGCCACGGCGGTGAAGACCCCTCGGGCGGCCACGGCGGTGAAGACCCCTCGGGCGGCCACGGCGGTGAAGACCCCTCGGGCGGCCACGGCGGTGAAGACCCCTCGGGCGGCCACGGCGGTGAAGACCCCTCGGGCGGCCACGGCGGTGAAGACCCCTCGGGCGGCCACGGCGGTGAAAACCCCTCGGGCGGCCACGGCGGTGAAGACCCCTCGGGCGGCCACGGCGGTGAAGACCCCTCGGGCGGCCACGGCGGAGAGGACCCTTCGGGCGACCACGGCGGAGAAGACCCTTCGGGCGGCCACGGCGGAGAAGACCCTTCGGGCGGCCATGGCGGTGCGGCCTTCATGGTCCAATCCAGGGTCCTACTGCCCCCCCCCAAAATTTTCTTAGGGGCAGCCATGGGGTCAGCGGCCTCTGGCGCAGGATCAGCGGGCTCTGGCGCAGGATCAGCGGGCTCTGGCGCAGGATCAGCGGGCTCTGGCTCAAGTGTGTGCGTAGCCCACACACACCACATGGCTGTGGCCATAATGGCCAGTGTTGCGGTCACTGAGGGCTCAGGTGGCGCATGCGTGGCGTGATCAGTCTCTGGCTGGGCAGACGTGACGTGAACAGTCTCTGGCTGGGCAGACGTGACGTGAACAGTCTCTGGCTGGGCAGACGTGACGTGAACAGTCTCTGGCTGGGCAGACGTGACGTGAACAGTCTCTGGCTGGGCAGACGTGACGTGAACAGTCTCTGGCTGGGCAGACGTGACGTGAACAGTCTCTGGCTGGGCAGACGTGACGTGAACAGTCTCTGGCTGGGCAGACGTGACGTGAACAGTCTCTGGCTGGGCAGACGTGACGTGAACAGTCTCTGGCTGGGCAGACGTGACGTGAACAGTCTCTGGCTGGGCAGACGTGACGTGAACAGTCTCTGGCTGGGCAGACGTGACGTGAACAGTCTCTGGCTGGGCAGACGTGACGTGAACAGTCTCTGGCTGGACGGTCTCTGGCTGGACGGTCTCTGGCTGGACGGTCTCTGGCTGGACGGTATCTGGGAGACGGGGTCCTGGAACGACAGTCTTCTTGACCTTCCGCACTGACATCAGCGGGGGTTGTGCCACGGTGGACATCAGTCCTGGACGCCCATAGACCGAAGCCATGGCTAGTTTGATGGTTGAAGTGACAAGAAGTTTCTCAGGCAATGCGGTCGTGATAACATCTTCCTCCACCTTCCCTACAGTGAAGAGGGATCCACAAAACTCCAGGACAAAGTCGATATACTGTACCAGGGTCCAGCAGGGGTCTTCCTCTGGCAAATTTAATTTAATGTCTGGGTCAAGTCCACTCCAGAAACAGTCTTTAATCATTGCATCATCACCAGGAACGAGGTGACTATAAACAAGAAACTCCTCCACATAATCCTCTATGATGCGATTAAACTGATAAATTGAACACAGTTTACTCAGCGGGTCCTGGTGTACAGCGAGTGGACCTGCATTGGCTGACTGGAGAGCATACAAGGCTGCTGGATCCTGTGACGGTGAAGTCTTCTGTAACGAAGGGTCGAAGACGTTCGGATCCATGTGCAGTAACTTTATTCACAATAAGTAGACCGAGAGAATGCAGTAAACACAAACTGGTAAACAGGGAAGATCCAGGCTCAGCAACAATATCAGGCAGGGGTCGAGGCAGGCAGCAGACAGAAACACGGAGACCAGGAAAACAGGCAGGGATCAGGAAACCAGGAAAACTAAGGAATATAAACGCTCAGAGATGTAGGCCGTGGCAAATACAAGACTTCACCATGGTGTAGTGAGTGGAAGTGGTTTATATGTGTGTGTGAATGAGATGCAGGTGTGTGTAATCAGCACAGTGCAGGTGTATGGTGTAATCAGTCCAGGGAGATGCATGATGGGAAATGTAGTCCGTGATAACCCAGGGAGTGCATGGCCAAGCGTGACAAATATAGATTGCTTGATGATCAGTAAGTGGTGTTGTAAGGATATTGACAGTTACACTGTCTTTCGGTATATTATTAGAAATTAAGTAAAAATCTATTCGAGATTTCCTTGAACCTGAACTGTTACTCCAAGTATAAGATATATTGTTAGGAAACTTCTCTCGCCAAATGTCAACTACATTAAATTTTTCCATAAAATTTTTCATTTTTAAATTATCTCTGGAATTAGGGACTTGGGGCCACCTGTCAATTGAATTATTTAAAGTAATATTAAAATCACCTCCAATTAAGATAAATGAGCTAGGGTATTTGGAGAGCCAGAAAGTTAACCTTACATCTATAGAATCAATTAATTTATCATTTTCAGGCTTGGTATTGTAACCATAAATATTAATAATAATAAAAATAGAGTGGTTATGATCAATTAGTAGACAAATATAGTGGCCTAAAGAATCACAATCTGAATGTAGAATAGTACCATTAAAAGAACCTTTCAAAGTTGTGACCCCAGCTGACCTCTCTGACCCATGTGAATACCATGCATCATTACCCCATTGGGACTTCCAAAAGTTTACATCAGCAGCTACTGAATGGCTTTCTTGAAAGAAAGAAAAATCTGATTTAAAATTTTTTGCATACAAAAATAAGGCTTTACGTTTACAAATTTGTCTCAACCCCCTGGCATTAAGTGAAACAATAGAAAGTGACATAACAACAACGTATAACAAATATAAACTAATTTGTTTTATGTGTAAGGCAAGGAAAGTATTTAAATGATCTACCTCAGAAAGGGATCGAGCTTTGCAGCATGAACTAACAATTTGGCAAAAACAATATAAACAAAACTTAAATTCTCAGCTTATGTAGGCTACAGAATAGTGCTAGATAGGAAGCAAAGTTATAATAACTAAAAATAAAAAATAATAATAAATAAAAAATAAATAAAAAGACAATGTGATGATAGTGGTTTAACATTGTAGTGACTTAGAGCAATTCAAGGCGAACATGGAACATGCCTATGTAAACTACCACCTTTAGTTATCCTGAAGATGGGAAGATTTCTGTCCCGTTAACGAACCCACGACATCCAACGTAGTAAGCTTTCTTGCCCTCACTGCGCGCCTTTTCGATGATGGGCCATAACTTGTTCCGTCGTTCTCTATCTTCTTTTGAGAGATCCTCTGCAAACTTCCAGTGGTTGTCTTTGAGAAATTGTGACGTCTTTGCAGCTTTCCAAAGGCTATCTCTGGTCACCCTTGAGATGAATTGAATGAGAATCGGTCTGGGCTTGCTGCTGTTAGGGAGCTTGGCGCCGTTGCGATGCACAGTGTCAATAGTATCACGGATGCGGTTTTTGCATTCAGGTAAAATGGCTTGGCAGATCTCGATGGCAATCTGGCGGACATCGTTCTTTTCATCTTCTTTGACACCAAGGAGCCTCAGATTCCACCTCCGAGAGTACCGTTCTAGGTCGAAGATCTGTTGCTGGTGTGTGTCCATGCGACTCTCCTCTTTAGTCATCCTGTTTTCTAGAGTGCCCACTCGTTTTTTCACATCTTTTATTTCCTCACACGCGAAGTCCACAGTTTTTTTAACACCATCTAGCTGCAACGCCAGCTCATCCATTCTATCATTTATTAGTTTCGACAGGGAAGCGACGACATCTATGTCTTCTACCTTGGAAGAAAGCATCGGTTTTTTTGGAGCTGGAGATTGTCTGGGCGACAGGGACAGAGGAGGAAATTCTTCCATAAGATCCTCCATTACTGGCAAAGTCACCGAACCAGTCGTGTAGTCATGAATGTTATCAATTAGAGGGTTTCTTCCTGAGGCGGCGTGGCTAGCATCACCTGTTGGCATTGTCAACTTTGCTTTTGGGTTTTTCAGCGGTCTTTTATTGTCGCGGGTCGACATCTCAAAGGTTAAATCCTCTTCACAAAGTTCCTTTAGCGTTAAGCACTATAAATTATTATAAGGTCCAAACAGAAAGGTTGTTTTTAACCGTATTCAAACTTTTCGATTGCGCAGCTCGACAGTAAGCGTCTACCTACTCGGCCATCTTGGTCCGCCGCCCCGAACCGATGACGTATCCACACAAACCGAGGCCTCGTTTGTCATCAGTCA
The DNA here is from genome assembly GCF_029890125.1 of Rhinichthys klamathensis goyatoka. Classification (NCBI taxonomy): domain Eukaryota; kingdom Metazoa; phylum Chordata; class Actinopteri; order Cypriniformes; family Leuciscidae; genus Rhinichthys; species Rhinichthys klamathensis. The sequence continues at coordinate 2,415,952 of NW_026607051.1, forward strand.
CGTGATTTTCACGTTAACAACACATGCCTCGAATCGCGGCTTCATCTGGCACGCCCGTTTTTTCTTGACACAAGCTCCGATGCCTCGGTTCAAATGTCACATCACTACACACAACTGTTTTTGACATTTCCCTTACTTGTAATTGACACGCTTCTGTTGAATATTTACTTTATAGACATGGTTTAGTGTCTTCGGAAAAAGTCCGTTAGCATCTCAACCGTTTTTAGAAGAGGTAAGTTAAGCTAACGTTAACTCGGTTGAGCTTTTATTTATGAAAGTTTGGGCTTTTAATCACCTCTTATGTGTAGATGAGAGGTTTTGTAAAGGTTTTGCTTGGAAGTGAGCTAATTTATTTAACACAAACGTAAACATAAACGTATGTAATCGGTGATGTTACTTACACGGAGCGAGAAAATTGGCTGAAACTAGCTCAATGGTAAACAAATATTGATGAAAAAAAATGTTCTGTGATTTCAGTAGTAACAAAATAACCCATAACAGAGAGAAAGCTCCACGACTTCAACATTTCTGAAGAAATCTGCTGCCGGAGAAGTGGGAAACAGGTGAACCGAGGAAGCTCATTAAAGAACGTCATGTCCATTTGATCACAATATGTTTCACCTAGCATGCTATATCACCATGCTCTGTTATTTTGTTTAATTATTTATTTGTTTAATTTATTTTAAGAAGGTTTTGACATCCAAACGTAAGTTACACTGTATGAGCAATATTAAATAAATAAGTAAACCCAAAAACAAATTCTGTTATCCTAATTAAGAAATAATTTTTCTGTATATACTTTATATTCTTTCTCTTTTCTGCATTTCCCCTCTGCTGTAGCTTCTTTCCTTTTAATAAACCTGACATTTTATAATAATATTGTTGGCTCTGTGACAAATGGTTTGTTGTGTTCCTAGATCCTTCAATGCTGATGCCCTGCACCGTAGCAGAGTGGAGCTGATCATCATCTCCACAGCACTATTGATCAACCATGTGATTAGTAAGTAAAACGTCAAACATACACTTATTGTGTTGGTACAAATGTTTATGTCTCTTATGACAACATTAAAAACAATAATATTGTTAATGTTAAAATACTGTTTTCTATGTGAATATATTGTAAAATGTAATTAATTCCTGTGATCAAAGCTGAATTTTCAGCATCACAGCTTCACATGATCCTTCAGAAATCATTCTAAATCTAATATGATGATTTGATGCTCAAGAAACATTTCTGATTATTATCAGTGTTGAAAACAGTTGTGCTGCTTCATATTTTTGTGTTTTTCAGGATTATTTGATGAATAGAAAATAAAAAAACCTGCATTTATTTGAAAGAAATCGTTACTCTCTCTTTTGGTCAATTTAATGCATCCTTGCTGAGTAAAAAAATTTTTTTTTTATTTTTTTTTATCTTATTGACCCCAAATGTTTGAACATTAGTGTAAACTATGTTTATATGTTTGGGGTCTATTTAACAATGAATCCTGGAGGGGGGGGGGGGGGATGGTTTAAACTGTTACAATGGTTCGCACAAACACATTAATCAGCACAACTGTTTTCAACATTGATAATAATCAGAAATGTTTAGGATGTTTACATTGTAAGAATGTATAGTATTCATATATAAAAACGCTGACTCGTTAGGTCATGTTTTCTCATTAAAATCAGATGATTTCCTATTAATTCAATAGAATATGGTTATGGTGGCTTCACTTTACATGACGTCATGCGCAATCAAGTCATTTATATAGATCAGTAAGTAGTGCCCAGCATATCAAAGTCCACTAAAGGAGATTTCTCGTATTTTACCCCTAAACTCTGGAATAACTATGAAGGTAAAAGAGTAGCAAGACTCAAGAGCATGAACAATACATACTTGTATGCTAAAATTTACACTCACAGCTTCAATGTGAAAACCTGTAAAATACAAATCTGAAGTTGAATGTTGAGATTTGCACTTGCAGACAATAGTCACAAACCTGTATTCTGGATTTGAAGCTGCAGACAAGTAGTCACAAATGTGTAAGGGTGCTTTCACACCTGCCTCATTTAGTTCGGTTGAATCGCACTAGAGTTCGTTTTCCCCCTTGGTGCGGTTCGTTTGGGCCGGTGTGAATGCAGCAATCGCACTCGGTGCACACCAAAAGCGGACCAAACAAGCGGACCGAGACTCCTCGAAGAGGTGGTCTCGGTACGCTTTCAAACAAACTCTGGAGCGGTTCATTTGTGGTGAGTACGTGATCCGACCTCGAACAGACCCAACTGCCAAAGAACTGCGCATTTTTGGACTAAACCAGCTGCCGTAGTCAGCTGCGCTGATTATGTCACTGTTTAGCAATATTAATGCACGCGTCGCCTCCTCAAGTGACTCGCCGCGTGCATTGCATAAAACATTATTTTCACGCCGCATCCTCGCTTCATTCTCAAATGTTATTGTTTGCCTAAAGTAGTCTTGCGTAGCCAGACCTTCAGACTGACGGCAGAAGGTCTGGACTCTATCGCAGCTTTTCTTGGCCAAGGACCGCCCAAGACTGAGTTTGACTGACATGCAACGCAACCAATCACAGTTCGTTTTGTTCCGCGTCAAGTTTAAGGGCGTGGCAATATAATGTCGATGTCCCTACAATAACAGACCGGTGTGCATCTAATAAATGATTAATTCAAGAATGTTGTGCAAGTTTACTGCAACAATGGAGCTGCGAACTTCACATACTTTTGAAAATCCAGCATTTAGTTGAGCCTGGTAAGCGTTCATTGTCACAGTTGTAAACACAACGGCTTTCTTCTTTCACAAGGGTGTCACGGCACTTGTTTCCAGGCGGACCGATAAAGAACGCGACACACACGTCTCGCGGACATCCTGTAGAATTCAACCAACCAGATCACGACTTCGAAACTCCTGAAGTGTTTCCAGAAAAGTGCCATATGCATCAGACGTTCAGCCAACGGTCCGTGGGCGTGACGTCTGAGGCTGAGACTAGCCTAAAGTGGTGTAGACAAACTATATAATAAACTATGACTAGGGATACAATCAGCCCACGCAGCCGTCTCTCCATAGTACAAAGCGGCGTGTTGTCTGCCGGATTTTCCTCCTCTTTGTTTAATTCCCGGAGTTCTGTTGGAATTTTCCCGCACGTTAATTCTGACAATCGAAGTGCAGTTATGAGAATACGTTCAAGACCCATCTGGCCAAGAGTGATGTGGATGTTGTCACATGACTGCATTTTGGTTCGTTTCATCAACTGATTCGGACCAGAGCAATCAGTGTGGTGTGAAAAGGAACCAAAACGCCTGAAAAATGCTACAAACTATAATTTTTCTCCCTTGGTCCGGACCAAATGAACCGAACTACAGATGTGAAAGCACTCTAAAATGCCATTCACAGAAATACAATGACACTTGTAGAACATAGTTTCACATAGGAGTTGCAAATGAGTTGTTTTATTGGTTGGTGGTGCCTAGCCAATGGGACTTTTTTTTGTACATGATGATGTCATGAAACCTGCGTCCTCTGGGATGTCTTAAAACGGTAACGTGGCTAAATGCATAAGATAGTGATATTAAATGAAATTATCAAACTCAGCAAACACCATACTAATAAAGCCTACTACCGGTATGTACAGAAAAACAAACGAGCACAGAATATGAACGCAATGCGTTTAATTATACATTTAGCGTTTACCTCCCATAGAAAACAAACTAAACGCTTAAGGCTTAAAGGGGTCATATAATGCCATTTTTGTACAAGTCAATATGAATCTTTAGGGTCTAAATGAAAACTTTGTAATATACTTTTTCTTAACGCCTGAATTTATATAGCTGTATATAAAAAAATGTTTTATGTGTGTTTTTGCCTTTAAGTAGATGGTAAATAATGTTGAGATTATCAATTTCACTTTTGCACAACAAATAAACCGAAATTTTGGTATGTTGCAAATTTGCAACAATGGGCATAATGGTCAATTTGGAGTCAATTTGGTATGTTGCAAATTTGCAACACCGGGCATAATGGTCAATAATAAGATAACAAAAAACACAGTAAAATAACAGTGAAAAAACAATGTTTTATTTATTCACCCTTTTTTTAAACTTATTTATATAAATCTGCAACAGCAGGTATTTTTAATAATAAGAATTATGACCACTTTCATGTCACCAACACAATATACACAAACGTTACTGTTACGGCTATAGGAAACATTGCATTAATTTGAATTGTAGATTGATTTGAATTGTAAATTAAGTTTTCAAATGTATGTTGCTGAACCTGAAAGAATGAGAGGGAATGCACAGAAGCAGTTCTTTGTACTATAACAATGTAACAATGTAACATAACAATGCTACTCCACTCTTTAATTATTGAAGGAGCAGGGGCCGTGAAACACCTCTTGGGTAGCCCCAGGGTTAACCTCCACACACACACACACACACTCGCATACATACAAACACACACATGCACGCATTCACGCACATGTGGACACACATGCATGCATGCATACATACACACACTCAGGCATGCACGCATTCACGCACACGTGGACACACATGCATGCACACACTCAGGCATGCACGCATTCACGCACACGTGGACACACATGCATGCATGCATACATACACACACTCAGGCATGCACGCACGCACAACAATGTAACATCACTGCTGCTCCTGTTGCTCTCTTCATCCCCTGGCTCGGGAACACATTCGCCATCGCTGCCCGCATCTTGGTATTGAACCTCCTCCTCACTGCTGCTGCTCCTCACACCTGCAGGGGTCAAAATGAACTTTTAGAAATGTGAAAATCTATGGATAATCTGGCGAAATTTACTAGCCATTCAATAGGAAATCAGCATTTTCAGTCTAAAATCTAGTACCAGCCAACATAAAAATTAACCAGCATTTGGCTGGTGCTGGTGCTAATTTTGAATCCTTCATTTTCCTGATCACTGCAGCTCTCTTCATCACCTGGCTTTTGAACATATTCCTCATCGCTGCCTGCACTATCGCTGAGACAACTATCCTCACTTTCCTCTGGGGGAGCTCTAACGTGAGGTTGCGCATTTACGCGCTTGCCGTAAAACACTGAAGGTTTCATTCGGATCTGCATAAAAATAATTAGCTTTTGTATTCATATTCTAGCATGGTGTATCCCCGCATGGTGTCTGTATACAGACTATTGAAAATAACTAAGCAAAATACAAAGGATTACCTAGATAAGCTGTCACGAAAAGAGTTTTTCTATATAGCGCTGGTTAGCGGTCAGAATTAGGCTTATGGACCACTGTCGCAAATATGCTACAAAGCGAAATATTACAATAACTTCAAAAATACTTGTCACACATATTTCACCTCATTACGTCGAGTGTATATGCACACAATAAGCAGGTGAGTATTTTTTATCTTAGCACAACTTACCTTATATACACCTCAGGATCAAATTTTCCCGACTCATATCCATAACTTGGCGTCCGGAGTAATCCTCGTGCGTAAACAGGAAATAAGTCCGTCACTTTGCGGTCCCACTAGAAACAGGTGCTTGTCGAAGGTTACTAGGTCCTTAGCGAATATGCACTAACCGGCATTGGGGGAATGCAGACGTTATCTCGGCTGGTTGATTGAGTCAAACGGTTTGTCGCATATTTGCGACAGTGGGCGTTAAGGGGTGAAAAATTCTCATTAGTATTGTAAGAAAACACTCATTTTACCTGGTCAAAAACAGCTCTGTTTTCAGCACGCCGTTTCAGTGCATATGCCTTTAAATGATAATGAGCTTTGCTGACTCCGCCCCTCTGTTCTTTCTTTTCGTTAATAGTCTTGAATCATATGCATTTGCAGGATGTAAACAGTATTTTGCCGGTATTGTGTTACCATTCATCTTCATGCAGTTATAACTGTTTTTACTGACATTACTTCTTAATCAGTAACAGACAAGTAAACCAGGTGTAACTTAGTGTTACCACTTTAACTTTAACACCTGCGTACAGTTTTTAATAACACATTAACCATAACGCGTTGTTCATTATAAACGTGGGATTATGAATTATATGGAGAATGTCGTAACGTTACATAGAAAACATGGCGTAATATACCCTGAGTGTAAACATTAGCCGCCTTCATCGTGAAGCGTGCAAGCGATTTGCAAAGATTAACATTTAAAGGTTAATAAAACGTTAAACTCACTTCTTCTGGAGGAGCAGCAGGAACACGAATATCTGGTACCGATTCTTTTTTCAGGAGCAGCTTCTTAGCAAAACCAGCTTTATACTGACCCTCGTTTATAAAGCAGTCTGGTGAGAAATAATTAGCGCAAACAAAAAAGCATTGACGTTGATTGTTGGGAATATTCCCTTCAAAAACAATTTTAGGAATTTTACAAATTTAGGAACATTAAAATGACTGCTGTGTTCGTTATTGCACCCAAGAACAGAACACCACAATCTCAAGGCTACGTTCACACTGCAGGCTGAAACGACCCAATTCTCTAACCCTGTGAACGACACAGATCCGATCTTTTCAAATGCGACCCAGGCCACTTGGGTATGTGGTCCAAATCCGATATGTATCCGATCTTTTGAAATGAGACTTCAATCTGAACGGCCAGGTCACATGTATCCGACTCGCACGTCATTGATATGCTACTTCCGCAACAACAAGTGACGTCGTTGACCGTTGAGTACTCTTCTGCGCATGCGGGTCATTTCTGGGTCATGTCACGTTCACACAGGCGATCACAAAAGGTCGCATTTAATTGGAAATGTGAACGGCCTTGCAAAAAAATCGAATTTTTTCAAAAATCGGAATTGAGCATTAAGCCCCTGCAGTGTGAACGAGGCCTTAGACGCCATTCTGCTCCAGTATATCAACAACGGCGGACTACGATGACGCTCGCTCAGGGCGGACTACGTTGACAGCTCGCTCAGGGCGGGTCTGTGTTGAAACGCTGCAGTCAATCATCAATCGCGGGAGGGGCATCGATATAGTGACGTCACAAAATCGAACGGCTCAATTTGAGGCAGGGGAAAACATATAAGGAGATTAAAACAAAAACACTGGATGGATTTGTATCATTTATGATGGTTGTGTAGTGTACCAGCACTGCCAACACACATTTCAGTACTATCAACTTGTAAAAGTGCATGTACCATTATATGACCCCTTTATATATCCAACAGTTATAAAAAAATATATAATATACTGTTTTTCTGAGTTTGGTCTTTTAATACCACTGTCTTAATGCATTAAGGTAGTTAAAGGTCCTATAGTATGGATTATTTTATTATTTTATAATGTTTTCTGGGGTTTATGTTTTTTAGATCAAAATTAGGCCAAATTCTCTGGGCGGGCAAAGCAGAGAAAGGGGAGGTAACCTTTCCCCGTTTGACGACATACGGGGAAGATTCCAGATTGGCCCGTCTGAGCTTTCATTTTCTCAACGGCGGAGCAGGATACCCAGGGCTTGGTTTACACCTATCACAATTTCTAGCCACTGGGGGACCATATGCAGGCTAGGGGAACTCATGTTAAAGTTAAAAAACCTCAAAGTGAAATTTTCATGCCATGGGACCTTTAAGCGTTTTCAACGAACGTTTTCAAGTTTTCTATGGGAGGAAAACGCTTAACTGTACGCTTAACTGTACATAGGCTATTTTTAATTAGTTTGGTGTTTACGGAGTTATCATTTATTTATTTTAATATCACTGTCTATGTGTTAAGTCGCGTTAGTCCCCGAGGACGCGTGTTTTGTGACATCGGGCCTTTCTCAATCTGTGTTCTTGTCTGTACTTGTGTCCTTGTGTTCTTGTGAAACGTCATCTTTTGTGGCCCAAGTACTGTCCCAATACACAAGTTTGCATTTTGGCAAGAACAGTTAAAAATCCCGGATGTGTTCTTGACACGCCCATTTTACCGAGGATGCATCGGCTAGTAACTTGTGTGAACTTGACGGCAGAAATATCCCAGCATTCAATTCGGCATTCGAGGAAGGAGAGGCAGGTCAATACAGTATTTCGTTTTTCTACAATTACGTACACTATTTCATCACTAAATTCACTTCTGAGAACATTTGATGCGAGAAATCAACTGTGTAGATTTCAAATATTGGCATTTTACGAAAATGTATGGCTAATCGAAAATGTGCTCAAACGTTTTCGGAAGTGAGAATCTCCATAAGCGCCTGCGGGTGTAACGTTAGCTATCGAGCCAACCGGCCAGTTTGCTCACAGACTTGTTTTTCCCCACAGCCAAGAGACCATTGCAGCCTGGCTGTTATCGTCAATAATTCTCGTTATGTTTGGGTACTGCAGCCGGTGTCTGTGCGGGGGAATTATTGCGCAATACCAGCAAGAACACATCGTCTCAAACTGTCAGCAGCGTTCTGTGTGCTCGTCACCTTGTGAGTTCATTCTTCCAAGAACAACTAGCAAGAGCGTTCTCCCCAAGAACACAAGTCCGTTCTTTGCATTCTTGGTTTTGAGAAACACCCATCATCTGCGAGTGCAAATCTCTAAATTCAACTTTAGACTTGTATTTTACAGCGGAAGTTCTCAAATTCACATCTTTATGCTCTCGAGTTTTGCTACTCTTTTACTTTCATAAATAACCTTCCTGATAATGTTCGGACACACTCTCCCAATTTAAATCTAGACTAAAGACACATCTTTTTAGCCAAGCATTCAATTAACACATCTCATAATCTTGTTCTACAGTTAATGTGATGAAATAGTAAAAAGTGCACATGATCATCTTTTGCCTGAAATAATACGAACTGAAGCTATGCTAATCTTTCTCCTGTTGCTTCCCTGTTTCTATCTCAGGATGCTCATCAAGTTTACTAGAGATTACAGCAGCTCCAGTTTGGATCCAGCCTCACTTGTGAAGACTTCAGATGATGGCAACTATAGATGGACATAAAAAAAACTGTCAGATATTAAGGTGGGGTAAGCGATATTTAAAAAACGCTGTTGGACATTGTTGATATTTGGAATCAACCCAAACAAACACACCCCTCTCTTCAATGCTCCGCCTCCAAAACTCACCAGATTGCCCAGCAGCCGCATCACATTATTGGTGTAAATAACTAATTTCTATTATTGGATGACCTGCTCAATAAAAGCGCACTAAGAACGTTTCAGGAAACACGCTATTAATGATAAGGACTGGATTTCCCGAAACCTTCTTAATGCTACGACGTTCCTAAGTTATACCTTAAAGGTTGTATCAGCGATTTCAGGCCCAAAAATAAATGATCACATTCATCTACTCTTTCCTAACGATCCGCTAGCTGCCTGCCCCATAAGCAGGCTGTCAAAAAAACGCGTCTCTGTAGGCAGCCTAGGCTCTGAGATCTGCACACAAACACAAACGGTTACAACCACCACTCAAAACCAAAATAAACAGTGTTCCAACCAATCACGGACAGGGGCGGGTGTTGTGAGGTTTTGCGCTTGTGCACAGGCTGGATGCGAAGTCAGAGCAAAACCCGCCCCTGTCCGTGATTGGTTGGAACACTGTTTATTTTGGTTTTGAGTGGTGGTTGTACCTGTTTGTGTTTGTGTGCAGATCTCAGAGCCAAGGCTGCCTACAGAGACGCGTTTTTTTGACAGCCTGCTTATGGGGCGGCAGCTAGCGGATCGTTAGGAAAGATTAGATTAATGTGATCATTTATTTTTGGGCCTGAAATCGCTGATACAACCTTTAAGCTGTACCTTATCGTTAATACGTGTTTCCCGAAACGTTCTTAGTTAAGTATACCTTCTGTAAGTCATACGTTCGGAAGGTTGGTAGGGATATGGTGGTGAGGATATTTCACCACCGGTTCATCAAAGTGTGACAACACCGGTAATACCATAATAAAGCGACGCGCATGCGGTGCAGTGTGCTTGTTTTTCCAGGCACACCTATGCCACGGCGAGATGAAAACATCTCAACTTTTCAGAATGCCGCAAGCGCACCGCAGGTCATGTGACAAAAACCAACTGATCAGCTTTGGCCTTTCCGTAACAACATGGAAAGCTCGGCCGAACAGCTTATCATAGCTGTACAGGTTGGGCTTTTATTTCTCATCTCCATAAATATATCTAGAAGTTAGTTAATGCATGGGCTAGAAATCAATGAATCCTTTTGCTGATACTTCCTCGTCATCATGGAGAGAGCAGTTCATGATTACATAGCGACCTGTTAACAGTTATAAGGTAAAGCTAAGAGTGGTCCAGACCAACCTTCTGAACATATGACTTACAGAAGGTATACTTAACTAAGAACGTTTCGGGAAACACGTATTAACGATAAGGTACAGCTTAAGGTGTAACTTAAGAACGACGTAGCGTTAAGAAGGTTTCGGGAAATCCAGCCTGTGTTTAATTAATGGATGATTCATCGTTTTTTAATGAATCTCTCGAGTCTTCTTGAATAAAGGATTAAATGAAAAAATAATCTAACCGTTGATTTTTGCCACCTACTGGAGTAATAATGTAATCAACACAATCTTTATTTAAAGAGACTCCTTTTACTTTAGCCATTTTATTGGTTATTGCTTAAAATTGGTAAGAATAAAAGGTAGACATATTTATTCTTCAAGTTTTTGCCCTTTTTTTTCTCTCCAAAAAATATTGTAATCGGAAACTAGAATCGATAAGAAAACCGGATTCGAAAAGCAGAATCGGAATCGCTAAAATTGAAACAGTACCCAACCCTAGCTATGACTTGTTCAGCTCACGATTTATTAAACAGAAACTACATCCGTATGTATCCACATTGATTTTGGTCTGAGCTGCACAGTGCAATACCTGGCTTTTAGCACACATCATTTTATATAATCGTTTTATATCGTGCCAATTTATTAATAATATTGTATTAAAATCAAGCGATTTTAAACTATACAGTACTCGCGCGCTCTCAGAGAAACGATCTTCTTCACTCAGTGCTCGCTTTCAACCAAAGCGCACACACACCCGCTCTATCGCGAGTGTGGAGCTTTACTACAGGCCGTTTGTAATCAAAAAACACAAATTGTGACGGTTTACGGATGACCGGGGCGAGCAGTGCTGCATATATCGCTCTACAGCTTGCGTTGCAGACATCAGACTTAAGCCCATGATCTGGCTAAAGAAAACAGTTAAAACATATTTGTTGATGCATTTGTTTCTTATAGTAAAGTCCTAACTGCTTTTTTGTTTTTCACTCTGTTACAGGCTGCCAGGAAGAATCCGTCTCTACATTGTTGCTTTTCCTTTTTGATCCCTTTTCTCCTGGAGTTCTTTCTGGTGTCATTAAAGTTTCTTAACTTGAATTGTGCCTGTTCATTATACTAGAGACAGTTACACACACAAAATTAAGAAAATATTTTTCAATGTCAGTATAGCCTACTTTTTTCATATTGGATAGTCAAGTAGCCCCAGGGCTGTATATCACCATAGACATTGAGGGGGATAAGTCCTATAATTAAACATCAATAATAACAATAATATGTCAATAATTAGAAATGGCCAAATTGTCCCCCCAATATTTTTTTCTTGCTCCTCTGTTTTTAGGATGACAAAAAGGTTTAAAAGTTACATATTAGGTAGTTGTTGTTTTTTTACATTTTAATTACAAAAGTTACATTTTATTATCTTAGTGGTCTAACAGCAACCATCCAAATAGATAGACAATCAAATCAAAGAAGGTGGGGTTTACTGTTCACAGAAGCAGAGCACGTATTCCATCAGTTTAACGTTGAAAGAGTAGCCAACGAGGTAAGATAGAAGTGTCAAACTACTCGACTTTCTTTTCTTGAATATGGCCATTTTGAGGGATGAAAGTTGCATTTGTTCAGTATCGAAGCTATTTTATCAATTTAATCTCGGGGCAATGTTGATTACAGTTTCTGTGCTGCTGAGTGAGTGTTGCAGCGCGATCTCCGCTCTGTGTGTGTGTGTATGTTCGTAAGTGCGTGCGTCAATGAAAGCAGCGCATGGTGTCTAATGTAAGGAGTAGCCCGAAAGGTTCGACCTAAATAAATAAAGGTCCAATAAAGCCAATGCAGAGCGGCCAGGGTGTAGCCTACAGCTTTGCATCGTTCAAACGTCGGCCTGTGATCATTTGCGATCATATGCCGATGTCGCGGCGACATTTTGCCGATTAGCAAACGCTCTCTGAGCGACATCGTGCCGATGGAACTTTGTACATCGGGCCGACATCGGCCAGACGTACGTGTGCTATCTGGGATACGTACATCACATAATATCAACCAAAACAATAATAAAGGAGACAACAGCAAAAAAGAAAAGAAAATAATATATATATATATAGCCTAGTATATACAAAAATATATATAAAAAAGAGGTAGGGCCATTACATCACATAAAAATGTCCACATGAAGAGATCAAAGGCAGTGCAGATTCTAACAGTCCTTATAGCTTTCTTATTAGTAGATACTGAAATCACATTTAGATAATTTTCTATTTCTTTTAAGAAGACAGAGAAGACAGGTTTACAGTTTGAAAATTTGCATTTGTGAATGTAAAATTTGCTTAGGAAAAGAATTAAATTAATAACAAAACAGATATTTTCGTTTGTGGGGTCTGAGTCAAAATACCCAAATATAATGTTTCTCATATATTGAGAAGCCTGGCCAAATCTTACACTTGATAAATACATCAATATCATTCCAAAGCTTCTGAGTGTAGTGACACGACCAAAATAAGTGAACCACTGTTTCATCAGAATTCAAACAAAAAGAGCATGTTAGCTCAATGTCAGATTTAAATCTTTGTATAAATTTCTTAACAGGATAGAACCTGTGTAAGAGCTTGAAGGAAATTTCTTTCACTTTATTTGTGAGAAAGAATTTCTGCTGTAAAGACCAGATTTTTTTTCCAATTAAGGTTAACAAACAAATTATTCCAAAAGGAAATAACAGCTGGAACAGAAATCAAATCCTTAAGAAATAAAGATATTATTTTATAGTTTTTAGCTTTCGACTCAGAAATACACATTTGACCAACAAGGAGTATCACAAGATTTAGGAAAGGATGCAATAGATACTGGCGAGGAGTAATTGACCGTTCGCAAAAGCCACGCCCCCTAGTTATTGTTACTACGCCCGTCAAACAAATGGTCAAACACGACCAGCGTGACAGATTGCCATGACGGGAAGAGGTATACCCGTGCGTGTCAGTGACCTTTTTTGGAGCAATACCTCAACGATATCCTCCAGATCGAGGCACAAGGGGTTACAGTATGCAGTGGAGGGATATATTCAAAATATAAAATTACACAATGAGGGAGGAGACACGACTACTATCGAGGCGAATGCTTAAGCCGCCTTTCCACTGCACACGACAAACGACAGCCGTTGGACCGGAAGTCATTCATTTCCAATGGAGAGTCGTACGGGAGCTGCGGGGAGTTCCGATCATATGCGTATGCGGAAAATTCGTATCCGATTTGAGCTTTGGATCCGTTGAAATATCTGAACTTCTGCGGCTAGACCATATGCGACTGGCCGACCGGATGTGATGTATTCTAATCAAAACTATGAGCGTGAGGCTAGAATTACCAATATTTCAACTCTTTAATGTTATTCTGTAAATTCTATTTCTGTAAAATGTCGGTTATTAATAATTATGGCAGAAAAAAATATTTTATAATTATTAAATCAATATTTATTTTGATTAGCTCTGTAAAATCTATTGTTTTTATTTTAGATGTATTGGGGGTCATTTGTTTTGTGTGGATATATTCATGCATGAATTACATTCATCATTCATTTTACCATTGTGAATAGCCGAGGGTAACGGTTGCTTCACGACCAATTTCAAAGTTCCGTGCGACTGACACTAGGGGGCGAAATGCGACAATCGTATGCGAATGTCGTGTGCAGTGGAAAGGCGGCTTTACGCCGCCTTCACACTGCTTGCAAAACGACCGGAAGTCATTCATTTCCTATGGAGATTCGCAGACCGCATGCGAATGGGTCCGAAACGGGTCCGACCGAGTGCGGTGCGAAGAAAATCGTGTCCGTTGGTCATCCGGATGCGTTCAAAAAATTGAACTCTTGCGAAAAGCTACGGACGGTTCCTATCCGACAATTCCAGCGGAAGTTACCGTTGCTATGATACTGATAAACAAACCTGAATTCTTATCGTTATAAAATCATTATTTATTTTATTAAAAGTTCAGTTGTTGTCATGTCATTTTTTTATTTTCATGATTTGCTAACGTTATTATGGCAGTTAATACAATTAAATTGTAGGCAGACATCGAACTAAATGTGATATAGTGGTATAAATTATACCACTATATCACATTTTTTAGCCGACCTGACATGTCAACGTCCTGAGCAACTTTCCTCACGCAGCAGCCTTCCTATTAATATCTCTATAACCCTCATCAGAGAGATCATACAGAACCAAGGGGGTAATCCATCAGCCGGAAACTGAAGTCTCCCCGGGGGCCGCCATTGGCTAACAAGCCTTCACCTGCTGTTAGCATTCCATTGACTCCCATTCATTTTGGCGTCACTTTGACAGCGAATAACTTTACATCTGAGGCGTTTAAAGACTCAATGGGCTCTATGCACGGCGGTATTTCCGGTGAAGGTCAAGGATGCTCGATAACTTCCGCCGATCATAGAGTCCAATGCAATACCGAGAATTTATATTGAATTGTATACTCCATGGTTATACTAAAGAAGCGTTAGTCACAAAAACTGACAAAACAGACACACCTCGTTGTGTTTATGCTTCTTTTAAAAATTATATTAAATAAACATAACTATATATAAAATTACATCTAAACGTATGAAAGTTTCGTTTCAAAGATGGGAGGACAGTAAATTTTGAAGACTCTGCCATAATCCCGTTTTCCTCGGTTTTCCTCCGCTTTAATCTCCCCAACCGGAAACTGACGAGCATCCTTGCGTCAAATGCGGAACTTATGCGTGCATATAGCCTATTTGTCCATTGTTTATTTCTAAAGAAACACGACAATGTATAAAAGCCTCCATTACCTTGTATCTTACGTTATGGCCCCGTAGAAGCCGTTTTTGTAAAAATAGGCTAACGATTGCGTCATAACAAGTGACTCTCTGTCGCGCAGTAGAGAAATTACCGTATAGACAGAAGTAGAAGCTCGTTCGGAATCGGGGGGACATGGAGGCATAAAGTCAAGGGAGAAGCCCATAGAGAGTTGTAAAGTTGATCCTGCTGCTAGCTCATGGACATCTAATACTCACCATCTCCGGCTCTGCAAGATTCGGAAGGGAATGATTCAGATTCCTCTTGGCACAGCTACTAGAAGACGTACAACTGTGAGTCAGGTTGCTCACGTCACATCTACGTCGTCCAGCTCAGTGTGAGCCTGCGCAGTTCGCTTGGCAATCAGGAAGTGAGTGCTTCTAATTGACTTCACTTTTCTCCGTTGAAGTCTATGGGGTCGCTGTGTCCATTTCTTTTACTGTCTATGTACAGAACTGCGAGAATCAACCTTTCTAATCTCTCCGCCATTTTTGTTCTACCCGCTTCCGACGCTTTTCACTGTGTAGTACGACGTCCGTTGGGGGCGTATTGCGTATTACGGAGCTGATTTCAACTGCCAGTGTGAAGGCGGCGTTATACCGGTCTCAAGCGAAATCTGAGAAACCCCATGACCTGTACCTCAAATGCAACCAGCACAACCTTGAAGAAGATTTTATAAGCTGGTTTAGTGGCTAATGTTTGGAGATATATAACTCTATAAAATGTTTGGAGATATATAATGTTTTAGAAATATATAACTCGCGCTGCATATTTAGTAATTTTGCCTCAGATACATTCGCTTTACGTTGGATACGTCGTACATTCGCTTTACGTTGGATTCGCTTTACGTAATGAACAACAAGCAGGTTGTTCATTACCACGGCAACCGCTTGCGTGTCATGCTGAATGCGATTTTCGTGTTTAAAAAGTAACTATACATAAGAGACGGAAAGATGCAGAAAACCATATATTATTTAAGGTTATTTCTATTCGTTACGATATTGATATATGAACTGATGTTGTCAAGTGTTAGATTTTGGTGTATTTGGCCGAGCACTGGTTTGGGTGGCTCGCCAATATATTAGATTCCTCCAATACATAAAATAAGTAAGCTTGACCAGTTCTTGTGGGGAGAAGAATTTATTAAAGGTTTGTAGTGTAGCAGTCCTTCAGCAGCGATGTTAGCATGTCGCCCTTCAACAATCTTAACCCAAAGTTCTGTGTGTGAGACAGAACTTTATACATGAAGATAAAGCCTATGGGCTACAAAACAATAGAAACCTGTTAGGACCTCCCACAGGAGATCGATCTAACTTGCTAATCCACTCTGAGCAATGCTGATTCTTTGTCATTCACACCAATCAGTTTCTGTGGGCCATACATCTGAATGGCCCATTTGGCACACACCTTTGCAGACACAGACAGAGTGGATTACATCTAGATTTTGAAACACCTTAAAGGTGCAGCTTGGACACATCTTCAGTGAAGGACCCAGGGTCACAGGGTGTTTCGGGTCTTTGATCTTCAGACACCCTCACCTGGGCGACCCAACCGGGGTTGATCAGTCCCCGGTTTGTGTCCAAGCAGCGCGCTACTCCATACTTCTCCCCTTTTGATCCATAACCACCTTGAGGCTTTTTCGGCGGCCTCACTGATGTTTTTAGTGGCTCTTCTTTCACGCAACCCTCTGATGCCAAGGAGCCCGAATGCCCGATGCACAGATTGACTTAGAAATCCCCTGCAGCCCACTTCTATTGGCTCACAGCGGGCCCTCCATCCACTCCCTCTGCATACCTCAACCAGCTCAAGATATTTGGCCTTCTTCCTTTCGAAAGCCTCCTCCATCCTGTCCTCCCAGGGGACAGTAAGCTCCACTAGCACAACTTGCTTTGTTGAGTCAGATGTTAAGACCAGATCTGGCCTCAGTGACGTCCTTGCTATGTGCTCTGGGAACTTTAACTGCCTCCCAAGGTCCGCATGCAACTGCCAGTCTCGGGCCATGGCTAGAAGTCCAGTTGAGGCCTTACGTTCTCCCTGAGGTTTCTCCCCTTCCCTAACAAACGAGATGTTGTGCCTAACTGGGACTTGATGTTTAGACTCCCGGATTGCGGTGCAGATGGTGTCCGCTACTACCTTCAACACCTGGTTATGGCGCCACGTGTACCTCCCCTCTCCTAGTGCTTTAGGGCAGCAACTTAGGACGTGCTCCAGGGAACCTCGAGCCGGGCACAGAGGGCATGTTGGTGTTTCTGCTAGGCCCCAGATATGAAGGTTAGATGGACTTGGGAGGACATCATACACCGACTGGATCAAGAACTTAAGTCTTGCGGGTTCGGACTTCCATAGTTCCGACCAGGTGATCTTCCTGGCAGCTGCATGATTCCAATTGGCCCAGGCTCCTTGTTGGCGCATTGCCACGGTCCTACTTAGACGTTCCTCCTCCACCTCAGCACGAATCTCACCCTGCACCATCTGGCGTCTCTCACGTCCTTGTGCTTTGTCGTAGCGTGGCTTTGTGTGGCTACCTAGACCAGCTCTTCCCACTGCCACAGAGCCCACTAAGACCCTATGTCTCAGTCTTGCTTCTGCTTGGTCGACTGCCTCTTGCGCTCGCCATTTCCTCCCAGTTCTGACCGTGATGCCGGCAGAAGAGACTCTGGTGTCAGCTGAGTCTCTGTAAAGCAACACCTCCCTGGCTCTGGTGACTTTGAACTCCTCGGTCAGGCCAGTAAAAGGAAGCTGCAACTTGTTGTTGTGCCCATACAAAGCAATGCTGCTCAGGCTCTTTGGCAGACCCAGCCATCTCCGCAGGTATTGGCTGATATTACGTTCAAAGCCCTCCACAAGGGATACTGGGACTTCGTAAATCAGTAGTGGCCACAGGAGTCTTGGCAGGATGCCATGCTGATATATCCATGCCTTGAACTTCCCCGGAAGACCGGACTTGTCCACCCCTGATAGCCACATCTTCAGCTCCATGTGGGCTGCTTCTACGCTGCCTTGTCCTTCAGGGTGCTGTCGAAGCTCTTCCCTAGGCTCTTCACGGGCTTCTCTGACACTGTTGGAATAGTGATTCCATCTACATAAAAACGGTGTTTGTCCTCCACTCTCCCCTTTCTCAGGACCAAGGATCTGGACTTCGCTGGCTTGAACATCATTCTTGCCCATGCCGTGATCCTTTCCAGACCGTGGAGGAGCCACCTGCACCCTGTCACTGATGTTGATGTGACAGTCAGATCGTCCATGTAGGCTCGAATTGGTGGTTGGCGAATGCCGGATCTGGACAGGGGGCCCCTACATTCCACCTCAGCAGCCTTGACCAGCATGCTCATCGCTAGGGAAAACAATACCACTGATATGGTGCAACCTGTGATGATGCCCTTCTCCAGGCGGTGCCACGCAGATGTTACTGTTCCAGAGGTGAATCTCAGGCTGAAACTACTGTAGTAGTCCCTTATGAGTTCAGTGATCTTCTCAGGAATGTAGTGTATCGTCAGAGCTGTTGTCACCAGCTTGTGTGGAATTGATCCGTAGGCGTCTGCCAAGTCAAGCCAGAGGACTGCCAGGTCTCCTCGATTTTCTCTCGCCTCCCGGATCAACTGGGTGATCACTCCTGTGTGTTCCAGACAGCCCGGCATGCCTGGGACTCCGCCCTTCTGCACCGAGGTGTCAATGTAGGAATTCCTCAGGAGATACTCAGACAACCTGTTGGCCAGAATCTTGAAAAAGATTTTGCCTTCCACACTGAGCAGAGAGATGGTGCGGAACTGCGTGATGTCACTCGCGTTCTCCTCCTTTGGTATCCAAACACCCTCTGCGTGACGCCATTGCTGGGCCACCTTTCCCCTCCGCCATACTACCCTAATGAGTCTCCACAGCCTCTCCAGGAGTCTCGGACAATATTTATAGACTTTGTATGGCACTCCACTTGGGCCTGGAGCTGCGCTGGTACGTGCAGCTCGTACGATGTTCCTGACCTCTGCCAAGGTGGGTTCCTTGATGTTAAACTGGATAGAGGGTTCTGGTGGTGTGGGTAGCTCTCTGCAGGTGGGCAGATTCTCCTCTCTCCTGCTGTCGCTGTATTTGTCACTGAGGTGCTGATTGATCTCCTCCTTTGGGCATCGCAGGGTCCCACTCCGCTTCTGCCCCAGCAGCTGCTTAGTAAAGCTAAAGGGATTTGCAACGAAGGCCATTCGCTTGCGAGCTCTCTCTCGGCCTCTCCTCCTGTACCTCTCAGCCCGCCGTAGAGAGATAAGTTTCTGCCTGAGGATGTTCCGGAGCTCTGTCAGGGCTGGCTTTTCCTCCTCGCTTGCCCTCTTATACTGACGGTTTAGGGCCTTCAGCTCTTTCCTGAGCTGCGAGATCATGGTCTCACGCCGGTTTGGCCTAGCGGTGTTCTGAGCCTTCGGTACTTTGATGCCGAATCTTTCTGCACCGATGCTGATGATTAGAGTGCTCATCAACTGCAGTCGCTGATCAACTTCTCCTCTGCATGATGCATCTAGAGTAGCCCCAACATCCTCGTCAAACTGCCGCCACTCGGCCTCCTTGTTTGCAGCAGGCCATAAAACCCGGCGGTGTTCTGATGGTATGCTAGGTGTAGCATGTCGAGCATGGAGGTTCTGGACACTGTGGGGTGACTCCGGTTCCTGCTCCTCCTCCGTCTCACCAGGATCAGTGCTTAGCACTGGCTCTGTGCGTTGCTCCACTTGCTTCCTCCTTGTGCAGCCCATCTTGGCCTGATGGATTTTCAGGCCTCTGAAGTTCTTACAGCTCTTGCCACAAAAGCAGGCTGCTGTCGTCGTCGAAAATCCATTGCGTATATCAGGTACCGTAAAATCCGTCCGTTTGGGGTGCTCATCCTCCCCCCCTCTCGGGCACCCCTGGGGGTATCTTTCTGTAGGGCTTTCTGTAGCAAGGTGTGGTTGCCCCCTCGCGGGAGCTGCAGCTCAGGGTGCTAACCTTTACTGCACCGATTGCCGTCTCTCCGAGCTGTCCACTGTCTCTCCAGTCGTCACCATACTTTCACGGTCGTCATCCAGCCTTTCCTGGAAGTCACTGGCTAAGCCAGTTATGCTAGATTTAGAAACACCTTAAAGGTGCAGCTTGGACACATCTTCAGTGAAGGACCCAGGGTCACAGGGTGTTTCGGGTCTTTGATCTTCAGACACCCTCACCTGGGCGACCCAACCGGGGTTGATCAGTCCCCGGTTTGTGTCCAAGCAGCGCGCTACTCCATACTTCTCCCCTTTTGATCCATAACCACCTTGAGGCTTTTTCGGCGGCCTCACTGATGTTTTTAGTGGCTCTTCTTTCACGCAACCCTCTGATGCCAAGGAGACCGAATGCCCGATGCACAGATTGACTTAGAAATCCCCTGCAGCCCACTTCTATTGGCTCACAGCGGGCCCTCCATCCACTCCCTCTGCATACCTCAACCAGCTCAAGATATTTGGCCTTCTTCCTTTCGAAAGCCTCCTCCATCCTGTCCTCCCAGGGGACAGTAAGCTCCACTAGCACAACTTGCTTTGTTGAGTCAGATGTTAAGACCAGATCTGGCCTCAGTGACGTCCTTGCTATGTGCTCTGGGAACTTTAACTGCCTCCCAAGGTCCTGATACAGTCACAATGTAAATTAATCTGATGACTGAAAATACAAAATCTATCAATCCCTCCTTTGATCATATTTGATCACATAAAAAATAAAGAACATAAAACAAATAGATATCATGTACACTTGCTGTATGCAGGTTCCTTCTTGCAATAAAAGTTACAATAAATCATGAATAAAGAACATAAAACAAATTGATATCATGTACACATGCTGTATACAGGTTCCTTCTTAAAATTACAGTATAAAAGTTCATGGTGAAACTTTGCATCCTCTTGAATGCTTGAATCCTCTGGAAGCTTTTATTTTGGAGTTGTGATCTGTTGGAAATGGCAGATAGTGATGTGTTCTGTGTATATTCATGAGTTTTCATCTAGGTGGCCAGTGCAGTCTAAAAGTTGGATGTCTTTGCTCATCCTCTGGAACACCTGCAATCACACAAAAGAGAAACGGGGAACGTATCTTTGCCACGGAAAATATTTTAAACACATAGTTCATAACTGCCTGAAAAACTGTCCCTATTTAATATTGGCAGGACACTACTGTGTTTATCAGTGGCTGTATGTTTATGTCTTCGTCCTCAGGCGACAAGCTAGAGCCTAAAAACCCTAGTCCCGCCATATCTGGACTCTGATAAACACTACTGCCCGTCTATCCCTCATCTCTAGGCAGATTTTTCAAATCCCAATGGCTCACGTCGGTCCACTCATCTTTTCTCTGCACCTTAACTGCTTCATCAGTTACCATGAGATCCTGAAGGCTTACCCTCCTGGATTCTAATGGTGAAAATCGAGTCTTGGCATTGTGTTCTACCAGGCTGAGTCTTTCATCAGTTTGGGGAAGGGCAAGGCTGTCAGATGTTAGATTTTCATTGGACATGGGCCGGCCTGTGACATGTTCAAAAGGGCATAGTTCAATTTCCTTGTGGTAATGCTTACTGCATTGCTTGTCATTATGCAGTTTTGTTTTAGCTTCCATCACTGATGGTGTTTGTTTTCTGGATGCTTCATCTTAAATCAGTTTACATGGCAAAACTTGCTGAAGTTGTCTTAATGCCGCAGTATGTGCACCTCTCTCCTTTACGGCTTGTATAGCAGCACCTTCTACTAAGACATCGTCTTTGGCTTCAGTTGTTAAGACTTCTGTGTATGCTTTTACCTTTGGGGTGGTGTCTTCATTTGTCATTTTTGCATACACATGGAGTCCATCAGTTGTCGGATGAGATGTCACTAGTGCTGCAGAGAGAGGCTCTTCAGTTTCCCTGCGGCTCAACAGCTTTTAGCAGAATCTGTTTTTGTTTGGCTGTCAACTGCTGAAACCTCCTCAACAGGTTGTTCTCATCATCACTTTGATGTTTTAAACTCAGCTTGCAATCACAATGTGTCCTTCTTCGTTGCAATACCTGCATCTTCCTTGAGTTTTTGACTGTGTATTATCTTCATTTTCTTCATGCTCATTCCACAATGTCTTGTTGTGGTATGACATGTTCTTCGATCGCAATGCTCTGAGTTTGACTTCCTGTGTTCTTTCAATCTTTGCTGACCACTCAACAATCTTATGAAAAGATGTTCCAACGCTGTCCCAGTCGTCATATCGGATTTTGAGTGCTTTTGAAACTTCAGGTTTCAGTCCATTTACAAAAGCAGTTTTCAGAGGCATGCTAGTGTCCTTGTCAAGATCCTCGCTGTCATTTAAACCAGCATGTTCCAACCAAATTTGTCTGAAGCGTTCATCGAACTCTGCAACACTTTCTCCAGTCTTCTGCATACATGAGGTAATTCTAGCCCAATTAACCTCTGCAGGTTTCAGTTCAAACAAGAATGTGCGTACAGCTTCCCATCCAGCCTCGATGTTTTCTTGAAACTCACCAAGTTATTCTCTTTTGGTCATTATCCCTTAAGTTCACATTAGCAATCATTACTCCATCTAGTGGATGTAAATTGTAGATTTTCTGTAAGCGTTGAAGAAATTGCCAAGCTTTCCGTGGTTGCTTGTACACGTCTGGCAATTCTTTTGACTATTTGTCAATTTGATCTGGAGTAGCAGGTTGGTATGTTCTATATGGAACATATTTCTTAATAGTGTAAGACCGTAAAACTTGTTGAAGAGAAAATATCTGACCACATGGTCTATTGAGACAAAGGACCTTGGCAAATTAACATTTGAACTCTCTCACACACACACACACACACACACACACACACACACACACACACACACACACAGACACACACACACACACACACACACACTTCTTCCCCACATCCCCCACTCTCGCAGTGACACATAAAAACTCACATAAGAATGTATGGTTTAATGTGAATGATTATCATTGAGTATTGTGTTTAGTATCATTTTAAAGGTCTCAGGGTGGCTGGTACATATGTCTCATTTCCAAATAAGTAAAACAAAAGGAAATAAGGGTTTTAAGAGTTTAGGAATAACTGGCACACAAAGGAATGTGGTCTAGGCACTCCCAAAGGTGTAAATTCATGAATGCTAATTTCCACTGTTCTTAGCAAAATGGTTCTTCTACCCCCAGTGAGTCTGGGGGGGGGGGGGGGGGGGGGTGAACACAGTAAATTTCCACTAAATTCAAGCTTTACATCTGGCTATATAAGGAAAATGCAGCGAGAGCTCGGGGCTTTTTCTGTATCTCAGATAAGCCCGTGGATGCGGAGTCGCCGAGACTCAGCATTCATGTATTTCATGTCGGGTAAAAGATTTTCCTCTTTGTTCTAGAACATTTGATGATTTGCATTGATTATTTTTCAATTGGTTATGGAATTGTTATAATACATTTACCTGACATAATAAATTGTTATATTTGATTATTCTAACAGACTTTGACTTTATTTTCATTGGAGTTAAAAGGAATAGTAAAACATTAACGTATACTTAATGATGCACAGATATCATTGAAAAAACACTTTCATTTTATGGAGTCAGATGTTAATAGATTAATACATAAGATAATGTATTGCATTTAATTAAAAAATGCAATTGGAAGAGACGGAACGCGCGTTGAGACCTTCACCGCTAATTTGAATGCCGCCCTTGGATCAAATTAGCCGGACTTACAAATTGGTGACCCCGACGTGATGTCGCAACAGGATTTCGCGAACAACGTCCTTTCCAGCAAAGTATGGGGATTTTAAAATCAGCATGAGGTTTGAACATCTTCACTTTCTTCTGCCGCTGTGGTAAGTCATTTTTTTTTTCTTCCCTCTTGAGAAGTGTTGAGAAAATGTTGTTTGCATTGTTATGGGTAGCTATAGGAAAGCCCTTTGTTTAGTCCAGAACTGAAATACGTGAGGACGTGATAAGCGACAGCGCAGATGAAGAATGAAAACCCTTGTTAATAGATTAAAGATATCCTTGTTTGCCTAAGCAACAAAAAACGAAACCTAAAATCGGAATAACATCTTCCAAATGTTTTTCGTGTAACGTTACTTGATGAGGAGCTGTAAAACAGCCTAAAAGTTTTCAAATCAGCCGCATGTTTGTCGCCATTGTGGTATTGGCTTTGTTGAAACGAACTAGCAACAGAGAATCGGCAAACAACAGAAAGAAAAATCTAAGTTTGTAAACGGAGAAATCGGAGAACACTTGATTTTACAAATACAAAGGCAGATCGATGCATTGTTTATAAAAAGCCAAATTTGGGAAAACAGGATGATATGATTTACAGGCTAAAAGCGGATCTCATGGCTAAGCTAAATGCTATTTTCCATGCTGCCTCCAAAAGGAGACTAAGCTAAATGCTAGTACGGTATTGCCCATGCTACTCAAACAAAGCTAATGCTAAATGCTAAATGCCATGCTGCATTCAGAAATGCTTAACCCTTTGCGTGACCGGCCCACCGATGGGCACAAAAGCCACATTGAATGATACTAAACCTAAACTAATCTTGACAAACTCTATATTGCATTTGAAAGCTTCCACTTTAACACAGATTGGATTAAAAGCAATAATGCAATAATTTGTATTTTCAAATTTTGAGTTGTGTTTTAAACATTGTAATGCACTCATAGAACACACTTTGTAGTTGTTTGTGCAACTATATGTGCACATAGGCTAATTGTAAGTTTATTCTTTAAACACAGGATTGCTTTACTGTTTGTGTATTTGGAACACTTAGGTAAAGGCTGTTGATGTTGTATTCTAGGCCATGTATTCTGTGTGAATTGAATTAAACGCGTGTGTCTCTATGCTGAATGTGGTTATAATGTGATTCACAATGAATTTGAAAGTCAGAAACCACGCAAAGGAACATAGATGAGAATCAGAAACTGTGAACGCGCATCTCATTAATCCTGAAACAAAAAACCTTTTCATATTCAAAGCTTTAGAGAACGTAGACTTTACCTCTCCACTCTATGGGAGCTGTTTTCGCATACCAAATTTGTAAATGGTTACGTTTGAATTAATTCTGAATGACTCTGAAAGACTGTTTTTTCCATAGATTATTGGATTCGTATATTTCCACATCTTTCGCGTCAGATTAGCGACGGCTAATATCCGATACCATTTTAAGTGTACTTGAATGAGGAGACGGGTAGTTTCCGTCTAGAATCAGCTAATGCTGCAACCTAGATTTGGGTACGTCTAAATACCTCTGTCCTAATTTAATGTTACTTTAGATAAGTGCTAAAGTAAATTATTGAATTAAGTTCCTGAGGTGGCATTCAAGGGGGCTATGAATATGTCTTCGATTGTGCACGTGTGAATTACGGCAGATCCCAGATAT
Source organism: Rhinichthys klamathensis goyatoka (assembly GCF_029890125.1). Taxonomy (NCBI): domain Eukaryota; kingdom Metazoa; phylum Chordata; class Actinopteri; order Cypriniformes; family Leuciscidae; genus Rhinichthys; species Rhinichthys klamathensis. The sequence continues at coordinate 2,441,310 of NW_026607051.1, forward strand.
TTAGCCAAATTACCTCTGAATTGGTTATTGGAACTGACGAGAGTGTGCCGTGCGGCCTTGGGAGAAGGAACGCTGAGCGATATAGATTCCCTGATCTAAACAGATAAAACTAAAATTAAGAGTTCAAAAGAATAATCAAACGTTAAAATGGCCATTTAAAAAGACTAAATGAGAAGAAAAGGTATTTGAAACCTAGCAAACAGAAAGGAGAAACAGCGAATGTACAGCTTATGAGCCTTGAGCCAGAAAAGCCTTTTCATATTCAAATGTAAACACATGCGAACGAGCAGAGACTCTTCAGAAGACCAGAAATAATATAATTTAATTTATATTCTTAAATATAATGTAACTGTATTATAACTCAAATTATAATATACATTATATTGTAATCGCCAAGCAGGCATTAATTGGAGAAGTGTGACATTAATCCTTACAGTTCGATTTCGTTGACCTGCTATCCAGTGCCAAAAGGGCCCAGAAGTGTGGCACAGGTAATAGCCAACTGATCAAGGAACCAAATTTAGAAGGAGGGTGTGAACTAAACATCAGACAGACCACAGCCTTTTGCAGGTAACTAGAGATCTGCACTAACCAAATGTGTGAACGACACCATGAAATAATTCATGCCCACAGATCTGGCTGTAATGAAAGCAACTTGACGTAAAACCCGAAAACAGATTCCACCCATCTCCTAGACATGAACATTGAACACACTCCTCCATCACTACACCCTCACAGCATCATCACCTGGAATAGATCAAGTCTATTCAGACTGAACACTACACATCATGAGAAGATAAAGATGACATAGAGTCCAAAAGTGTCACTTCACTAAAGATCTATTGTGCATCTTCACACTAACAGATCCAGATAGCTTCACACACATAGGATGGTAAAGCACACACAGACGCACACACACTCACACAAACACAATCTCACACCTGTTACAAGGAATGAACAATCTCCATTCATGTTCCAAGTCACTTCTTAGATTTGCATAAGTGGCTTACATTGGAAGATTCCTGAACAAACAGTGATTCTTCATATTTTTTTTATTTTTGAATATTATTATTGTTATTACAAGACGTACTGATGCATACCATTTATTTGATTGCTTTGATTACACTGACCTCTTGCTGCATTTCCTCTGTATAATTCAGACCAAAAAATATATATATATTTAAGAATTGGATATTTAATATGAGACATCCTTACCATTCAGGACCTTGAGAAACATATGAGATAGATGTACCATTCACACCTGCTGACAAGAACATGGTATTTTACATTGAACATGACATGATGTTGTTTTGTTGCATTATGCGTTTCTAAAGATTTCTTTGCGAGTTCAAGTTCAAATGTGTTCAATCGTGAAGCGGACATTTAAGATGCTTTTCAGGTGTCTCACACAAAGCAGTGTGAAGCCAAGGAGAACACCTTCATCCACTGAGGTCTGTCCAGACAGCCGCACCGTTGGGAGGTGACAGGATTGGTCAAGAAGGGACAGATTATCATCATGGGGAAGGTGCCAGGGAAACGGAAGTTTCTCCATGAAGGAATGACACATCAACTGAACAAGTCAAAAGGTCCAGATTGACTCTATGAACTTTGCTCACATCACAGGATCACCGGAAGAAAGCCTGAACGCCTCATCCACCTGCTGGACTCATGCTACATACACCTGGTGAGAACAGGTGTTCTGCAGGTGAACACAGCCCCCTGAGCTTCTACAGATGCTGACATTGCAAAGACAATTTTGAGTTACATCTCAAGGATTACAACAAACGTCTTACCGCGTGACCCCGTAAGTTTTCATTCGAATTTGACCCACGGGGTCAAGGAGGGAAATCTGTAAGACCGTAAAACTTGTTGAAGAGAAAATATCTGACCACATGGTCTATTGAGACAAAGGACCTTGGCAAATTAACATTTGAACTCTCTCACACACACACACACACACACACACACACACACACACACACACACACACACACACACTTCTTCCCCACATCCCCCACTCTCGCAGTGACACATAAAAAATCATAAGAATGTATGGTTTAATGTGAATGATTATCATTGAGTATTGTGTTTAGTATCATTTTAAAGGTCTCAGGGTGGCTGGTACATATGTCTCATTTCCAAATAAGTAAAACAAAAGGAAATAAGGGTTTTAAGAGTTTAGGAATAACTGGCACACAAAGGAATGTGGTCTAGGCACTCCCAAAGGTGTAAATTCATGAATGCTAATTTCCACTGTTCTTAGCAAAATGGTTCTTCTACCCCCAGTGAGTCTGGGGGGGGGGGGGGGGGGGGGGGGGGGGTGAACACAGTAAATTTCCACTAAATTCAAGCTTTACATCTGGCTATATAAGGAAAATGCAGCGAAAGCTCGGGGCTTTTTCTGTATCTCAGATCAGCCCGTGGATGCGGAGTCGCCGAGACTCAGCATTCATGTATTTCATGTCGGGTAAAAGATTTTCCTCTTTGTTCTAGAACATTTGATGATTTACATTGATTATTTTTCAATTGGTTATGGAATTGTTATAATACATTTACCTGACATAATAAATTGTTATATTTGATTATTCTAACAGACTTTGACTTTATTTTCATTGGAGTTAAAAGGAATAGTAAAACATTAACGTATACTTAATGATGCACAGATATCATTGAAAAAACACTTTCATTTTATGGAGTCAGATGTTAATAGATTAATACATAAGATAATGTATTGCATTTAATTAAAAATCCCTTTGCCATTGGAAGAGACGGAACGTGCGTTGAGACCTTCACCGCTAATTTGAATGCCGCCCTTGGATCAAATTAGCCGGACTTACAATAGTTTTTTTTACGATGCGGGTTCGTCTTTCGCCTTCCTTCTCATACTCCTCCTCATTGTCAACTTCAATTTCAGTCCTTCTGTTCTTGACAATTACAGGAGCGAGTCTAACCTTTTTGTTCTTCTTGGTGACATGAGCATGTGTCTCAGGTTCTACATCACTGTCATCAGGGCTCCCATTCGAGCTGCTGTCACTTTCTCCTAGCAGATAATGACGTTGTTGATCCTCAATCTTCTTGAGGTCTTTAAATGGGTAGAGTGACCCTTTCTCTATCTTGCTGCTAGATTTTATGGGAGTTTTTTGTCCAGAACAGTCTTTTAATTCCAGCTGTGTGGAAAGCAACTTTAACAGCTTGTCATTATCATTTAAGAGTCTTTCTTTGTCCTTCTTTTCATTCTGCAATTGTTCAGCCAGTGCTCGAACCTTTGCTTTCACTGCTTTGTACTCACGCTGTGATTTGTCAGTCTCACACTTCTGTCGATGCTGTAGAATTTGTTTTACCAAAATCACAGACAAGCCATCTCTGTTGGTGTTTGTCCTTAGGCGCTGCATCTTTCCATAAGCCCTTTTAATGTCCGGCAAGGCCCATATTCCACTCTCTGAGTGCTTGATTAATACTTCTGGCACATGTCATCATGGCACTTCCTTAGTCCCAGCCTTTTTCCCAAATATGCATTCAGATTGTCCATCATCTGATCAATGGTAACATTTAGAGATTCTGTTCCATGTCTTTCTGTTGTTGGCCTCAGTGCAGGGCCATTACCATTTTTTAGTGCAGACTCAGCCATGGCAAGTACAGGAGAAGTACCCTCCGAGGTGTGGAAACAAAACAAAAAGTGTTAGAGCCGTTAAAGGTGCTTATTTAAATTCTCAGCAGTCTTTAGACTGACCATTTCAGTTATGCAGACAAGTCATTAGTTTACTTACTCAGCTTAGTTTTCAATACTACATTCAAAACAAAACATTCGGCTAACTTTCTTTGTTTCATTTCTAGAAACAAAACATTCACGTTTAGGCTAAGTTTCTTTGTTTCATTTCTAGAAAAGAAAACTCCTGATTGATAAGACTGATTGATAAGCCATTTCAATGGCTCCTACAATCCCATGAGATCGGACCAAACCTCTTTCTTAAATGATTCTTAGAGACTCAAGAGAACAGGGCCAAGCTATAAAACTTATTTCTATAGCTCCTACAGTTTCAGGAGAATTAACTAAATCATTTACAAGGTTCCTACAGACTCATGAAAAACGCCCAAGCCTAAAATTCTCAATACACAGTATGTGTGACTACACTACAAATCTTTACTGGTCTATTATTATTCTTTTCAGAAGATGTTCTTTTAGAGAGCTGATAAGTTTCACTCACCAAATTAGGATATTTGAGACCGGATCCAGTTGATTCAAATAAATTGTATCCACAGATGCAGTCTTTTGAACTTCAGATACTCGAAAACTATTCCGTTTACTTCTTGTTGTAGCTGGTGAGTTCTTGGTTTACTCCTTGTTGCAGTTGGGAAGTTATCTTCTTGTCAGTCTCTCCTGGCTGGCTCGAAATAAGTAAGCTTGACCAGTTCTTGTGGGGAGAAGAATTTATTGAAGGTTTGTAGTGTAGCAGTACTTCAGCAGCGATGTTAGCATGTCGCCCTTCAACAATCTTAACCCAAAGTTCTGTGTGTGAGACAGAACTTTATACATGAAGATAAAGCCTATGGTCTACACAACAATAGAAACCTGTTAGGACCTCCCACAGGAGATCGATCTAACTTGCTAATCCACTCTGAGAAATGCTGATTCTTTGTCATTCACACCAATCAGTTTCTGTGGGCCATACATCTGAATGGGCCATTTGGCACACACCTTTGCAGACACAGACAGAGTGGATTACATCTGATACAGTCACAATGTAAATTAATCTGATGACTGAAAATACAAAATCTATCACAAGTAAGCTTCATGCTTTCCCCGTTGCGAACGTGCACTCCTTTAAACTGTAACGTTAGTCTACGGGTGCTGCACTGCTGCTCATTTTCCCCCGAGAATATCATGTTAACAACAACCCTTTAGAAAACGTAATTCCTTTGTGGATCCTCTTGATCTGCTTTCTCCATGTTTCTTTAACTAATCTCAGTGTCTCAGTCTCACGCACGCTGCACCCGAGTTAACCATGTTCGACACATTTAACTTGGAGTGGGGCCGTCCACACTGTTTTATCCATTGTAAGCACTGCTCACGTTGTGTTTTCGGCTTTGGAAACGGAAAGAACACAACTCCTCCAGACAATCTCTCGGGGTACCTAGTGTCCGATTTACAAACGCCGTGGGCGCACCGCTTCACCATCTTGCTTGGAGTCAATGTTTGACGGACCTGGGGTCTCATTTATAAAACTGTGCATAGAATCCTTACTAAAAGTGTACGTGCGTCCGAAAGCCAAAAATGGCCGTGCGTACGCCAGAACCTGCGCAGAATTCACTTTATAAATCCCAGTCAGCGGAAGATTGTGCGCACATGCGTCTCCTCCCCGAAACAACCATATATGGAGCTTACAACACCTAGTTTTACTATGCATATCCTCATCTGCATATCATTTGCATATAATTATTCATCCACGTGATAACATGTTTAACGGTACAAGACATTTGGAAAATATGAAATACGGATGTGCCGTCACATTAGTTAGGCTACATTAATAAAAAATAATTTAGTAGCCTATATCCTTGCCTTGTTTTTGAATAAATAAATCAAATAGTGTAAAATACATTTCAGAGAAAGTTTTTCTCAATCTTTTCCACTGGCCAAAGAGTATTTTTAATTGATTTATATTTTTAATGGAAACAGATAGACCTTGTAGTGCATTATTTGCACGAAACTATTTTCTCAGACAATCTGCTATTATCATGATAAGCAATTATCTCTGTAGTTAAAACATTAAAACACAGCATGCCAGAGGAAAAGTGTTTGAAAGCATTGCATCAACAACAAATATTTCTATTTATTGAATATAAACATTTTTTGTAACTTCTCAGTAATGATTTCATGTAATTTAAGTGTCTATCTCCATTAATCAGAATGGCATATTTCATCTAAATGTTTATATCAGAAGTAAAACAGTTTTAATTATTTAAACTGTTATTGTGAACATATTTCACAGAACACTGTATTTATGATTATAATGAAGATTTACGGTTTTAGATAGGCTGCGTCAGTTTCAATAAACGGCCCAACGCGCTCGCTGGCGCGGACATTTAAAAAGGCATGGATGTTTGCTTCATGTGATAGGCTTGGTGAGTGAAATTATAGCTATTTGTATTATCTTTCTGTATACTGTATGTATAATTTTTTTTAGATTTTCTGTCTAAAAGTGACCAAAAAGACATTTAGCTCCAGCTCACCATCGGTGTCGCCAAACTGCTCCATCTCCAAAACGTGCGTACGCACGGCTCAAAGTTTGCTTAAAGGTGCGCACATTCTCCCGTCAAGTTTGTTTTTTATAGATCACAACCTTTGCGTGGAAACTGGCGTACGTACGTTTCCAGCCCCGTTTTGTGCGTACGCACGCTTTATAAATGAGACCCCAGCTCACATAGTAACGGTTGCTTTGATGTGTAACTGGACAATGGCCGTTTTGTGGGAGGGGCCTGCGAACGGTCAATTACAGTTTTTAAAAAGCATACATAAACCAGAGGGAATAGCTCCCATTACTGTAACAAATTCTTTTGGGGTTATTGGTATTTGGTATTCGGAAAGAAATTAAAGGTGCTATATGTATTTCTTAGCGGCCTCTATCGGTGATGTTTCAGATTGCAACCAATTTTTACAAGAGTTCTTGTGCTCTTGCGCATGCTCGAACACAAGAGCGAGCACTCATGGTACCGGCCACACTGAGACTTTCAACACACCAGAGAAAGCATCACACAACATGCTGGAAACTCATGTAAACTCCCACTGCAACGTAACAATAATAGGCTACTTTTATCAGCTTGACGTTGAACTAATGCTCCATGCTCGTACCATGAAAGAAAGAAAGAAAGAAAGAAAGAAAGAAAGAAAGAAAGAAAGAAAAAAAGAAAAAGAAAGAAAGAAAGAAAAAAAGAAAAAAAGAAAAATTAGTTAGAAAGAAAGAAGAAATAAATAAAAATTAGTTAGAAAGAAAGCAAAAAGAAAGAAAGATTAGTAAGAAAGAAAAAAGAAAGATTAGGTAGAAAGAAAGAAAGAAAGAAAGAAAGAAAGAAAGAAAGAAAGAAAGAAAGAAAGAAAGAAAGAAAGAAAAATTAGTTAGAAAGAAAGAAAGAAAAAGAAAGAAAGATTGGTAAGAAAGAAAAAAGAAAGATTAAGTAGAAAGAAAGAAAGAAAAATTATTTAGAAAGAAAGAAAGATAGATAGATAGATAGATAGATAGATAGATAGATAGATAGAAAAAAGAACGAAAGAAAAAAGATTAGGTAGAAAGAAAGAAAGAAAGAAAGAAAGAAAGAAAGAAAGAAAGAAAGAAAGAAAGAAAGAAAGAAAGAAAGAAAGAAAAATTAGTTAGAAAGAAAGAAAGAAAAAAGAAAGATTAGTAAGAAAGAAAAAAGAAAGATTAGGTAGAAAGAAAGAAAGAAAGAAAGAAAAATTATTTAGAAAGAAAGAAAGAAAGAAAGATAGATAGATCTTTCTATCTATCTAAGAAAGAAAGAAAGAAAGATAGATAGATAGATAGATAGATAGATAGAAAGAAAAAAGAAAGAAACAAAGAAAGAAGAAAGAAAAAAGAAAGAAAAATGAAAAAGAAAGATAGATAGAAAAAAGAAAGAAAGATTAGGTAGAAAGAAAGAAAGGTTAGAAAGAAAGGGTTGAAAGAAAGAAAGAATAGTGAGAAAGAAATAAAAAGAAAGAAAGATTAGTTAGAAAGAAAGAAAGAAAGATTGAAAGAATAGTTAGAAAGAAAGAAAAAAGACAGATATATAGATCGAAAGAAAGAAAAAATAGAAAGAAAGAAAGAATAGTTAGAAAGAAATAAAGAAAAAAGAAAGATATATAGAAAGAAAAAAGAAAGAAGAAAGAGAGAAAGGTTATAAAGAAAGGTTTGAAAAAGAAAGATTAGGTAGAAAGAAAGAAAAATTAAGTAGAAAGAAAGATTAGTTAGAAAGACAGAAATAAAGAAAGAAAAATTAGGTAGAAAGAAAGAAAGAATAGTTAGAAAGAAAGAAAGAAAGAAAGAAAGAAAGAAAGAAAGAAAGAAAGAAAGAAAGAAAGAAAGAAAAAGGAAAGAAAGATTAGTTAGAAAGAAAGAGATTAGCTAAAGAAAGAAAGAAAGAAAATGAAAGAAAGATTAGTTTAGAAAGAAAAAGAAAATTAAAGAAAGATTAGTTTAGAAAGAAAAAAGAAAGAAAAAAGAAAGATTAGTAAGAAAGAAAAAAGAAAGATTAGGTAGAAAGAAAGAAAGAAAAATTATTTAGAAAGAAAGAAAGAAAGAAAGAAAGAAAGAAAGAAAGAAAGAAAGATAGATAGATAGATAGATTAGTTATAGATTAGTTAAAAAGAAAGAAATATTAGCTACAGTAAGAAAGAAAGAAAAAAGATTAGTTAGAATGAAAGAAAGATTAGCGAAAGAAAGAAAGAACATGGAAGAAAGATTAGGTAGAAAGAAAGAAAGATTAGCTGTGATTTGTCAAAATCTAGTTAGCTAGTAGTGTCAAACATCTAGATTTCTTTCACCCGAATGCACAATATTTCCCATTTGCATATTTGGTTCTGATCTTATTGGGTTTGCTGTGGAGGAAAAGTTAACGAGAAGAGAAGGCAGCAGAGGATTGGAAAGGACTGTAAAGAGGAGTGGAGTGGAGGATTGAACAGAAGAGAAGAATAGTGGAGGAAAAAAGAGGAGTGAATTGACCAGGAAAGAAGAGTGGAGTGGAGAGGTATGGAGAGGACTTGATTGAATCGGAGAGGAGTTGATTGAATCGGAGAGAAGAAGAGGAGAATAGTGGAGAGGATAGAGGAGAGAAGAGTGAAGAGAAGTGGAGTGGATTGGAGAGGAGAGGAGACTAGTATATAGTACAGGAGTGGATTGAACAAGAGAGAAGAGTGGAGAGGAGTGGATGGAATAGGAGAGAATAGGAGTGGAGAGGGGAGAAGAGTGAAGAGGAGAGGATTAAACAAGAGACGAGAAGCGAGGAGGAGAGGGGAGAGGAGTGAACTGAACAGGAGAGGATAAGAGTGACAAGGAGAGAACAGGAGAGGAGTGATGTGAATTGGAGAAGAATGAAGGATGGAGCCTGAGTTCTCAACCAAGCAACTGGAGAGAAAGCTGCTCAGTACCAACTATACTGCTTGCATAATATGTCAGAAAACAGACAGTGGGTCAACCTATTCAGAAACTGACAAATCAAGGCTACCCTTCCCTCCTATATGCTGTAACCAACAGAAAGGATGATGTCTCATACAGACTTGACAATGAGCTGAAACCTCAATGTGACTTTCTGGGGAGGAATCCTTTGTGGCACACACAATGTCAAAGTACACAAATCGGAAAACTGTTGACCAGAAGAAGAAAAAAGTTGAAAAGCCAGAAGGCACTTCATTTGAAGCAGAACTTAATCCCTGAGCCAGACAGCAGCAGGCCTACTGAAAAAAAAAAAACATGGATGTCAATGCCACAGGCCATCAAACACAAGGAAGAGTGCTTCATTTGTGGAAGAGCACGCACGACCGGGGGGAATAGATCCCTCATTTTGATCGCCACTTATGACAGACAGAATGCAGTATTGGAAAAAGCAAACAAACTTGAAGATGAAGAGATGCTACACAAGATTCGTGGTCCTGATGAAAACAAGTGTACTGATATGATTGCTGAGGACTTCCGGTACCACAAGGCATGCATGACCAACTACCTGACAAAGCGAACAAAGTTCACAGGAAAAGACTAGTACTGCCACCACTCCATATGATGCTGCACTGAACCAAGTCATATCTCGGATAGATGAGCCCCTTTTCAAAGAGAATGCCATATTCTTCGTTTTGAGGGATGAATTCTGTAAATACTTGGAAAGCCATGGAGTTCACAATGTTACCTCATACAGATGTCAGTCCTAGATTGCCCGCCTTAGAAGGCACTATGAAGTAGGTGGCAATTGTAAAATAATGGTTGTGCCACAGAAAGTATGTTCTACCCTGATTTGCTCAGCAGAAATGAATGTTGGCTGCATGCCTCAAAGTTGAAGGAACTTAAGGAGAAAACTGAAGAGGCAGAGTATGAAGAAGAAAGTGATGATGAGTTGACACCAGATGACACCATAGTCTCTTCCTACAACACTGCAAAGAGAATACGGAAGGAGCTCCAGGACCAACGAAAGCAGGCCCTGAAGGAAGCAATAAAAGCCAGAACAGCTCAAGCCGCAGTGGAAGTCACCAGATGCCTGGAAGTATGACTGAAGACCCGTCACTGCAGCTATATATATCATACCTGGAGGCATCACGAAGAGTGAGCTTTAACCTGTATAACCACCTGGCATGGATGATAACAGATGCATCTCCAGAGTTAGGTGAGGACGGCCAGGTGAAAGTCAGTCCTAAGCAGCAAGAACAAGTTCTCAACCTTGCCCAGGATGTCTGCCAAGCAGTTGCCAAGATCCCAACACCGAAATAAGTTAGGACAGCTTTGCACATCCTTAAGGAAACCAGAAGCAAGTCGACTGTGTCACTCCTAAATAGATTTGGGAACAGCATCAGCTACAAAGAAGCACAGAGATATATTACAACAATGGCAATGGCAGTTGAAGAGCAGACAACTAGGGATGGTGCCTTCATACCAAACAAACCTGAAGGTTGGACGATTCACACAGTTTGCATTTGATAACTTTGATTTCCCAGAGTACACAAAGGATGGACGAACACTGCATGGCACAACAAACATCATATTCCAGTACAAGAATCCAGATGAAGACCCCACACCAACGGTTAGTTTACCTCTACTAAAAACCCGCCAACCAGCCCTGGAATCTTCTCAGCCTTTTCAAACCAAGGAAAGCCACCTCAGTCTAAAAGATCGTCAAAAGAGTCGCTCCCTGGTTGGAGTTGAATCAGAGCCTAAGCTTCCTGTGTGTCTAGCAGAACCTCTTGACCACCTGAGCATCCTCTGGCTTTTGGTGCATAGCTGCCCTACTGTACTATTGGAGGACCTGAAACCAAGTTGCGCTGCTCCAATATGGAGTTCATTCCAAGCATTTCTCATCCCAGATACTATCCCTGCAACTGTGATAATCTATGGTCCCTTCTTCCCCAAGTCACCAACAAACTATTGGAGGACCTGAAACCAAGTTCCTCTGCTCCAACATGGAGTTCATTCCAAGCATTTCTCATCCCAGATACCATCCCTGCAACTGTGATCAGCTATAGTCCCTTCTTCCCCAAGTCACCAGCAAACCACATCTGGTCAATTCACTCTTTTTTTCTCCACTATTCTTCTCTCTTGTTCAGTCCACCCATGTCCTCTTCACTCTTCTCTCCTCATTTCACTCTTCCCTTCTGTTCAATCCTCAACTCCTCTTTACCAAATATGCAAATGGGAAATATTGTGCATTCGGGTGAAAGAAATCTAGATGTTTGACACTACTAGCTAACTAGCTTTTGACAAATCACTCTATATACTGTACAGTACTATATACGATTCGATTTTTTCGAATCCAAGATGGCGGAGTAGGAGTTAGGCTTCTCACAGCTCTCCCTGCTCAATGTGTTAAAACAGCAGATTTAGAACAGCTAAACAGCAAATCTAAAACTTTTTGTGAGTACTTTTGAATTTTGAACTTCGATTTGGCAATGCCTCCGAAGAAGGCATCCCAACCTAAAGAAGTGCACGCACTTGTTGCAGACGCCGACTCGGGCGTGTGTGAGTTGACAACTGCGTCTATGGAAACTATCCTTCATAAGTATTTTGCTGAAGCTGATAAACAATCTAAAGATCGCTTTGATCGTCTGGAAAATCAGCTTGTTTCCATTAAAACAACACTGGAGGAACACTCGAAAGAAATAGACTCCCAACGTAAGCTTGTGCTCAAGTGAAACGCGCTGAGGACTCCATAACTGAGCAGTCTGAGGCTTTAAAGAAACTTCAGGAGAAATTAATCACGATGGAGGACCAGGGCAGAAGGAGTAACTTACGTATAATCGACCTGAAAGAAGGAGTAGAACATAGTAATGCTCTGTCCTACCTGTTGAGCATCTTTCCTACATGGTTTCCTGAGTTGGCTTCCAATCTTCCGGAGTTTACGCGAGCACATCGCGTTGGCCGCCCGCGCTCTGCGGGTGCTTCCCCACGGCACATGATCTTTAATTGTCTTCGCCTCACTGACAGAGACAGGATCTTGGGCCTCGCAAGGAAAACACCTGTGGTAGTTGATGGTCAAACTATCCGCTTTACTGCTGACTACAGTGATTTCACCGCTCGACTCAGACGTCCCTGCTTTCCAGTAATGAACCGGGCACGTACCTTGGGGTTTGAGGCTTTTTTGTTGTATCCCGCTGTCATCAAATTCAGCCGCGGGTCGGACCAAATCCAGTTTGGCGATTTAAGTGAGGCTGTCAAGTACTTAGATTCTTTTGATTCTTCTGATCCTTAATCATTATGAGAAATATCAATTACGTCTGCTGTCATGCCTGTTTGTTTATTTCCGTACGGCATGAAGCATTATTTAATGTCTGACGTCATTTCGTGGTGACAGATAGACTTGTTCTCATAAAGAGAGATGATTGTTTGTTGTTTACTTTTTTTTTTTCTCTCTTTTTGTTTTAAGGGAAAGGGAAGGAAGGAAGTTTTGTGTACTTGAGTGTTTGATTTTCTCTGACCTTGCAGATTGCTGTTTTTGGTTGTTCAATATATGCTGTTTTATTTTATCTCACCACTGGGTCTATAAAGCAAACAAAAATGTATTGAGTGTGTATACTTTTTGCGTATTAATTTATTTTATCTATTAACTTTAAGGGATTTATTATCAATCTTGAAGCACTTAATTACGTTGTGGAAAATAACTCAGTGGTTCTATTATCAGGGGAGTGAATGAAGACAGTTTAGTTTAATTTGTTATCTTGCTTTTGTGTGTGGATTTCTGTATTATTATTATTTTTTTTTATTTTTTTTTAAATGTAGGTATGGTTGAGTGTGTGTGTATATGGTGTTGGCTCTCATGTTCACCTCTTCTTCACTTTCACGATTTTTACCTCACAAGGTTAGTTAGCTTTGATTTCATTGATTATAAATATATATTCTATGGGTAAGAGTCTCCATGCTATCCATCTTAACATCCGTAGTTTACTCCCTAAAATTGATCAGCTTAGAGCTTGGCTGTCCTATAATAATCCCAATATAATTACTTTGTCTGAAACATGGCTTACTAATAGTACTACTGATGCTTTTATTCACCTTGAAAATTATGTAATGTATAGGGCTGACAGAGGTTCCAGGGGAGGTGGAGTCGTTACTTATATTTCATCTAATCTGAGTTCACAGCTAATTATTCCTGAGGTGAAACCTGAGCTTTTCGAAGGTATCTTTGTTAAGTTAACTCTTCATGCAAATAAACATTTGATAATAGGCAATATTTACCGACCGCCTACAGCTCCTAAACTAGAGTCTGTTAAGAACATTTTAGCTACGGTATCATTATTGGGTGACTCGAGAGAAACTATTCTACTGGGGGATTTAAATTTAAATTGGAATGATTCTTCTACAGTCAAAGAACGTAATATGGTTAATGGTGCTAATTTGACTCAAATCATCACTGAGTCCACTAGAATTTGCTCTAACTCTAAATCTCTCATTGACTGGATTCTTGTTTCTCATCCACACAGAATAATGACTTCTGGAGTTCTCTCTGACTGTTTTAGTGATCATTCCATTATTTATTGTATCTGGAAAATTGCAACTCCTCATCTTCCTCCTAAATATATCAAGGTACGGGAAACTAAATCATTTAATAATAATCTATTTGTTAATGACCTTCGTAGGATAAATTGGGATAGGTTCTACTTAATTCCTGATGTTGAAGCTGCTTGGGATTTTTTTTATACTGAAGTTGGGCTAGTTATTGACAGGCATGCTCCATGGAAATCCATTAAGGTTAAAGGCCATCATCTGCCTTGGGTAAATGGTGTTCTTATTAATCTTTTTAAAAAGAGGGATAGGGCCTGGGTTAAACATAAACATACACAATTGCCTGAAGACTGGGAAAAATACAAACGATTACGAAATTTATGTACAACTCAAACAAGAAACGCTAAAGCCTATTTTTATCGTGATAGCCTGTCAAATGAACTAAGTAACCCAAAGCAATTCTGGAAGCGAGCTAATACTCTAATTGGTAAGTCTAATAATACTTCAAATAATATGATAATTAATAATGAAATAACTAATGATCCAGCTGTGATTTCTAATGCCTTTAGTTTGCTTTTTTCTCAAATACCGCTTATCCAACCTCCTGTTTTTCTCGCAGACCCGTGTCTTAACAGCCAACCCTGCGGAAGCTCTTTTAAATTTAGACAGGTTAGATCAACGGAAGTTCAACAGGCTATTAATAAGCTTTCCAATAGCAGTAGTCCTGGCCCTGATGGTCTTGAGGGTAAGTTCATTAAACTTGCATCGCATGTACTAGCACCACTATTGGCTGTGCTTTTTAACATGTCATTTGATACATGCGAAGTGCCTCTTGCTTGGAAATGTACTAAAGTTATTCCTTTGCACAAAGGTGGAGATTCACAAAATTTGAACAATTATAGACCAATTTCAATAATTAATAGTGTGGCTCAAGTTTTTGAGAAAATAATTTTTAATCAATTATCTGGTTATTTATCTGATAATAATTTACTTACTCAATGCCAATCAGGTTTCAGAAAACACTTTTCCACTACCACTGCTCTTTTAAAACTCTCTAACGATATATTCTCTAGTTTTGATGACAATCTGTGTACCGGTGCCATTTTCTTAGATCTCTCCAAAGCCTTTGATTTAGTTGATCACTATATTCTATTGGATAAATTGCATGCTATTGGTCTTTCGAGATCATCTTTACTCTGGTTTAATTGCTATTTTCATCATCGTCGTCAGAGTGTGTCCTACAAGGGTTGTCAGTCAGATTATACAGGCATAGTAAAAGGCATCCCTCAAGGTTCTTCTTTGGGTCCATTATTATTTTCTATTTTTGTTAATGACATGCCCTTATGCTGTACAGACTGTAATATTCATCTTTATGCCGATGATACAGTCATTTACTGTAGTAAACCCACTATCTCCGGGATAAACATCGCTTTACAGCATGACTTCAATTCTATACAGCAGTGGCTATTGGCGAATAAACTTCTCCTTAATAAATCAAAGTCCTACTCTTTATTGTTCCATAGACAAGTCTTGGATACAGGTGAAAATAACCTTAATCTTTGTTTTCTTGATTCCTCTCCTTTAGAGTCAACTGAGACCTTTAAATATCTTGGTGTTTGGTTGGAAACTGACTTATCTTTCAAAACTCATGTACAAGCATTGACAAACAAACTTTACTCTCGTCTTAAAATACTTTATCAATCTGTTAAATGTTTTAATTTTCCGGTCAGGAAAAGAATAGTTTTACAGCTGCTACTGCCTATTTTGGATTATGCCGACATTATTTATCAGAACACTACTGCTTCTTGTTTGCACTCCATTGATGTGGTCTACAACAGTCTTTGCCGTTTTGTTCTCCGTTGTCCCTTCAGGACACACCGCTGTGTGTTGTACAGTAAGTTGTCCTGGTTGGGCCCTTCTGCCAGGAGACAGTCTCACTGGTTACAGTTTATTTTTAAAAGTTTTTACTTGAATTATCCAGTGTATCTCAAGCAACACTTGGTGCTTTATAATTCGCTTTACAGCCTGCGACACAATGATCAGATCTTTTTTGTTGTTCCTAGAGTTAAAAGACAAGTAGGGAAATATGCATTTTGTTTTAAGGCTCCATATGATTGGAACAATCTTCCTCTTTTTATCCGTTCTTTAACTTCACTTACAGCTTTTCGAAGGGCCCTCGTGGAATATCTTCGTAATATTTGTCTTTGTTTCTAGTTTTGTTTGTTGGACCATGGGCTTCATTGGCCATGTGTTTACTATTTCTAATTTTTATGTCTTCATTTTTATTCATTTATTTATTATTATTGTAATTCTTATCCTCAATGTTTTTTTGTTTTTTGTTTTTTTTGTGTTACTCTTACTCCTTGACCTTGTGCAATGCTAGTTATGTGGTTGTTTTTCTGTCATTTTATCTATGGGGATCGTGTTGGGTGGGGTGGGGTTGAGCATTATGAGCTGGTGTGTGTGTGTGTGTTGTTGTGTTTTGTTGTACTGTTTTTGACATTTGCTCTGTTGTTTTGGTTCTTTTTTTGCTTTGATGTATTGGAGGACCCCCTCGAAAACGAGATGTTTCATCTCAAGGGGTTAATCCTCGTAATAAAGATATGTTTATAAATAAATAAATATACAAAAACAAACTATGCATAATATATAGTATGTTTACATCTTACAGAACATTTGTATTGTTCAGTATTGTGTACAGTCTGATATCCAATATAGCTATATATCGTTTTTTTGTGTGGCCATTCATGCCACAAGCTAACTAGCTAAATTTTTTCTCAACCTGAACGTAACAACTGGCCATGTAGCTAATTGCTAACGGCAGGTAACGTTTAGTGTAGCCTTTAGTTATCCTTACTAGCCTACTATCTGTCTGACATGAAAAACACTTCAAGGACCACACCAGCCTTCATACAAGTATATTTCCAATGATTCCTCGCTCCAAATGTATCCCTGTAGCAGCATTTATTCTCATGTCTATTTCTTTACCTAGCAAGTCCAGTTGAAATTTTCGCAATTTCTCAACTTCCGGTTGAAGCAAAATGGACATATAGGACACATACCTCTCGTAGAGCATAAGATTCTGAGCATTTATTAAAAAAATAAGTCTCTACCCCATTCCTGTGAGGAGTTGTGGCCGTGGAAAACCGAGAGTGATCCTGATACTGCCCCACAAACCAGTAGGTTCATGCCCCGCAGAACACCAGGACCCCAGGTGAATATGCATTCAGTACACTCACCAATGGACCTGTTCCAGCTGTACGTTGCCACGGATACCATGAGGACACTGCAAAAACACCAACAAACAGGGAGCAAAAAAACAGGAAATGGGGAATACGTACAAATGGACTGATGTTGAAGTTGAGGAACTATACAAATACCTAGGTCTCCTCATGTACACATCATTGGTGTCACTGCCAAGTCTCCAGGACTACTGGAAAAAAAAACACGTCATGTCTGTGCCGTTTCCAGGACTGTCATGACAAGAGACAGATTCAGGGCGTTATCGTGGAACATCCACCTTAGTGATCCAGAGGAGGATGTCAGAAATGACCAGAAGAAGGGAACACCACAGCATGACAAGCTGTTCAGAATCCAACTTCTGATGGATGACATTCGGAATGCCTGCCAGGCTCATTACCACCCAAGGAAGGAACTGGCAGTCGATGAGAGAATGGTGGCAACCAAAGCAAAAACTGGCATGGCCCAATATATGAAGGACAAAAGTAGATATACCCGGCAGCTTCTGTCAAGATGATTTATGACCCTATGATTGACAGGTGGGCGGGGCTAACCTTTGACCTTCCGGAGTGTGTCCCGGAGGTCCCTTTGATCTAGGGATGACCCTTTGACCTATCGATCGATCAAGTTGACAGTTGTCTTTGATCTGGGGTATGCCGGTTGTCTTTGATGTGGGTGTATAATCATTTATTTTGACAGTTGTCTTTGATCCGGGGTATGCCGGTTGTCTTTGATGTGGGTGTATAATCATTTATTTTGACAGTTGTCTTTGATCTGGGTATGCCGGGTGTCTTTGATGTGGGTATGACAGCTGTCTTTGATCCGGAGGTATTATAGAATAAAACATTGAAGCGGTGTGCAATAAATAAAATCATCTTACTTTATCAGACGTTCCCCAAAGATGTTCCTCCGAGTGACTCTCTCTCTCTCACCGGCCTTTTTTCATGACAGCCATGGTCACCGCACTAAGCATCTGCATCTGTGTGTGTGTGTGTTACATGATACCCTCCGCATTCCTGAAGCAGGGGGTATAAATTTGCCGGGCTGTTCTACAGAAAGCCATAAGCGGGAAAAACATGAGCTACGTGAGTATGGACGGTTTATCCTCCCCTAAAACCCCCGAGACGGAGCTGAGCCGCGTGATGATGGAAAGTCTGACTATGGCACCGAAAAAGCCCGCGGGTCACATGCGTTTGACAAACTTTCTCCACGAAAATACGGAATGGACTAAAGCTGAATACACGATGTGTAGTAACCGCGTATTCGGGTACAAATTTCACAAACCCTCGCGTTTTGTGATGCTCTACACCACCGATGGTGTGGATGAGTTCCAGCCTGGGGAAGACGCCTGCGTTGTATTTCCTGAAAAAGACTGGTCTCTATTTTACAAATTTGTCTGGAAGGATCTGCATGACGTCGGCGAAGAGCCTTTGTACACCGCCGAATGGGACGGGGTGACTCCGAACGTCCGGTACCGTGTGGTTGGCGACCATACTAAAAAGAAGTCGGATGATTCCGTCTACATATTCTGCTGTAAAGACAAGACAAAGCTCAACAGCACGAGGTCAGGAGTCATCGATCCTAGCGAGCATCACGATCTGTATGAATTGCAATTTTTGTTCAATTGGTGCGATCTGGATCTGCTGAGTAGTGTTTTTTCAGCCATTAACAAATTGTTCAATTGGTGTGACATGCACGACGGATACAACAAAATCAAAGTGCAGCTGTTCAACCCTGAGAGATGCGCACGGAGCAGTTCATTTACTAGACCGTCCACGCCCATTCACTACAGTCATCGTAAAGCTCAGCTTTCAGATCCTCCCAAGCGTCTTTACAAACCGTGGTTGAAATGCTAGAACGACTCCGCCCCTCCTCTACATCCCCATAAATTCCGGCGACCGGACCCACCCGAGCAACATATATAAACCATGGCAGAAGACAACGCTACAGACCCCAGTCATGTGTGCAGCTGCGGAATCTCTTTCGGCAACATTCTCGACGACAACGCGCTCGACCATATTCTGACTGACGGCGACGGCTCACCATCGGACCCACACAAGGACTGGAGCTATAATTTGGGTGCAGACTACGGACCTTACATGCCAACTATACCGTCTGATGCGGATGCTAAACCCAGTTTCGACACTACAGACGGCTGTTTCAGCGACGCTGGATTCAAAATCGTAAAAGCAGCTATCGTGATACTGCTGGAACATCTCATCGGTGACAAGATCAAGAAAGAATGTGAGGGGTGTGCGATCGACCATCCAAGTCAGCTGCAACATTCATGCCTGTTTGAGCCCCCTAACTACTTCTTCGACGCACACTTTGATGAACTGACAGGCAAACTGTTTAAACCGCATTTTCACTCCATCATCGCCATCATCCTCAACCGCTGCGGGTTAAAATCTCGACCCCACCGAATTCAAGGAACAGTCGGAGCTATTCTGCGCGAATTAAAAGACGAGCCATTCATCGTAGCTAAGCTGGAAGAAATCAGGGGGAGACTTGGACTTAGACTTTTGGACAAGCCCTGTAGGGAAATAGTCCACGACGTCGTTGATCTCTGGGAATTACTCTCAATCGTCAATGGCCAGTGATCAAACCTCTTCCGACATGGGTGTTGCGGGCAGTCTGGCGCACTTCCTCATTTCCATGTTTAAAGATCATTACAAAGACCAGATCATCGGTCTTATGAACAAGATTATTGAGGACGCACCCGATTCCCCGTTTGAAATTCCACGTGATGATGACGACACTACACGTGAGGCCAATCTCAAGAAAAACATGAAACATGTAAGAAGCCTTAGTCCTAACAATACGTGGTACTGTATGATCTCCGCATGTCTTCACCACTACAACCTGCCTGTCTGTGATATGATAAAACATGTTCTCGATTGGATGTACGGTTCACCGTCTGACATCGGTGTCACCGATACGTTGTGCATGGTCACGTTTGTAACCGATGTATGCATCGATTTGGTCAAAAAGTCAAATCGATTAGACAGTGACGATGAGGAGGAGATGGTCGAACGTCGTCAGTTGATTAACAACGTCGACCAAATTATTGAACTGTTTACCGATTATGTCGCAGACAGAAACATGTTTGTGTTCCGTGACTTTTTATTCTGGCTAGATTCTAATTGTAATTAGACCGTTGTATTATATCCATTTTACTTTGATCATCCATACATGGTATTATAACCTTTTTTACTTAGATCTATTATAATCATTTTACGTAGCCTGTGTAGACCTGTTATTATAACCATTTTGTCTGTTCTATTATTTCCATTTTTTACTTTGCTTATGTCATTATAACCATTTTTTTACTTAATGTTTTCTATTATAATCAGTTTTTACCTACTGTTTTTTATCCTGTGACGTCATTATTTTTTAATAAAAGATTGATTGAAATCACCCTCACCTCTCATTCTTTCACAGTAGCCGAATCATCATCATCATCATCATGTCTGACCTCATGAAAAAGGCTTATTATACACCGTCCAACCCCGGTTCTTTAGGGGGTAAAAAACGATTAAAAGATGCCGTCTTAAAAGATAGCGGAGTCCGTCTAACCGATAAACAGGTTTCAGAATGGCTGGCTGGTGAGGATGCTTACACATTACACAAAACAGCACCGATAAATTACAAACGAAATAGGGTGATTGTATATGGGGTCGATACTCAATTTCAGGCCGATTTAGTCGACATGTCCGCTTATGCCCAGGATAATCACGGTCATAAATATCTGCTGACCTGCATAGACGTTTTCAGCAAACACGCATGGACGAGGGTGTTGAAGAATAAGAGTGGGTTTGAGGTTACTAAAGCGTTCGAGTCTATACTCGAAGAGGGCCGTGTCCCACAGAAATTGCAGACGGATCAGGGGAAGGAATTTTTTAACAAACATTTTCAAAATCTAATGAAAAAGCACGACATTAATCATTTCGCCACCGCTACCGATTTGAAAGCCAGCGTCGTGGAGCGATTTAATAGAACGTTAAAAAGTCGCATGTGGAGATTTTTAACGGCTACCAATTCACGACGATACATAGATGTTTTACAGGACATTATGCAGGGGTACAATACCAGTTATCATCGCAGTATCAGAATGAGACCCATGGACGTCAGCAGAGTCAATGAGGGTCAAGTGTTTCAAAACTTGTACGGGGATGTAAAGAAGACTGAGAAACCCGTATTAAAGTTCAAAGTCGGCGATGTCGTCAGGATTTCTAAAGTGAGAGGTCCGTTCGCGAAAGGTTACGAGCAGAACTACACGGAAGAGTTTTTCACCGTATCCTCATGTATTCCGCGTCAACCCCCGGTCTACAGACTGAGCGATTATGACGGCGAAGTCCTCGAAGGGGTTTTTTATGAAAAAGAGCTGCAAAAAATAATTGTGAGTAAAAACAAATCTTTTAAGGTGGAAAAGATTCTAGGTCAGAAAAAACAAGGTAAATCTACGCTCGTTTTAGTGAAATGGTTAGGGTGGCCTTCAAAATTTAACAGCTATGTAAATAAAAAAACTTTGGTGGACTTGCAGTCTCCTTAAAAACACGTCGACCATAACGGATGAGATCATAAGAGTTGACCCCCGTCATGGAGGAGTACGGTTTCTACGTCACGCTACCGTGCAACGCATCGTCATGGGTCTACCCCCAAAATCGAATATCCAGCTATACAACCAGACTACCAAAAGCTATAAACTTGAAAGGACCCTGGCAAGTCGGACTAGCTGAAATCGAATATCCTAGAAGTTGGTATAGCTTTAGCGACAAAGAAGGATATTTTACCCTAAACATTGAGCCGGATGGTGATACGATTAAAAAAAACAAAGCGATACAATTAAACATAGCCGGAGGGTACTACCCAAATATTCGAGCAATCATCCGCGTTATAAACCAACTTATTGTAAATCACGGGGTATTGACTCACGATGAAATAAAAAACAAAGTGTTTCTGGCGGCAAAACCCCACGTTTCACTCTACTTTCGAGGGAGACTAGGTATTATTTTAGGAGCAGCGAGGGGGGGCTATCTCGGACAATCGAGCTACAATAAAGAAGCAGATTTGACAAAAACCGTTATGACGTACGCTCCTCATCAATGCGACATCAACGCGGGGTTCTACACATTCTACGTCTACACGGACATTATCCAATATCAAGTGGTCGGCGATTCTCACGTACCCCTTTTGAGATGCGTACATATATCGGGTAAAACCAACGACACAGTCATTGCTAGATACGACAAGCCGCATTACGCATCGATCGCCAAGGATCACATCACCGACATCACCATAGAGGTTAAGGATGATCAAAACAAGCCAGTACCCTTCACTTACGGGAAAGTCGTCGTAAAACTGCACTTTAAACCCAAAAATGAATTATCATTATAATCCTAGAGAGAGTCCGGACTATGTCACCTACTACCAAAACCAAGCCGGTGGAGCTTTACCCGGTTATGCCGGGGGAGGGGTTATGTATGGTAACGGTTTAGGGGGTATTTTTAGAGGTCTGTTCAGGATGGCCGTACCTCTGTTAAAAAGAGGTTTCAGCATCGCAAAGCCCCACCTAAAATCGGCTGCTAAAAATATAGCGTCCGACGTCTTCTCAAACGTATTGATGCGATCACACGGCAATGATGCTAAAGCTCAAGGTGGATCCGGTCTGATGGTCATGACCCGTAAGAGAACGTCCAAACCTCCCGGTGTGAGAAGGCGTGGTCATTCGGTGGTGAAAAGGAAGAAAGCAGCGCGTGTATCAAACAAGCGCTCACTCGTACGTAGAAAGCGTAAGAAGACTGTTAGGCGACACACATCGGTCAAGAGAGGGATAAATACCATATTCTAACATGGCGTTATTGCACCGTATGTCTGGTGAGTGTATCAAGTCCGAGTTGGACTTATTTACGGTACCTCTGACACAGACCATCATCGAGAAAAACAGCTATTTAGAAGTAGCTCCGTTATCGGCCCTTTCAGCCTCTGCCCCGATAGAGTTTTTTATCGCGGGTAACGGGGATGATTATGTGGATCTCAATAACACCATGCTCTATCTACGGGTGAAAATCACACAGCCTGATGGGGACGAAATAGCTCATCCAGCCAAGGTCGGACTCGTCAACTACCCGGGCGCGACAATATTTTCACAAGTCGACATAACCCTGGGTGATCGCCTGATATCTCAAAGCTCAAGCACCTATCCTTATCGCTGCATTATAGAGAGTCTGCTCAACTACGGTAAGGATACGTTGGATTCTCTGTTCTCCACAGCACTGTTTCACAGAGATTCCCCGGGTCATATGGATGTTCACGAGCCGTCCGGTAATAACGCGGGACTGACTAAGAGGGCGACCTATACCAGTCGGAGCAGGGAGGTGGAACTGTTTACTCCCATACACGCCGATATATTCTTCCAGGAGAAACTTTTACTGAATGGCCTGGATGTTAAGTTGCGATTCATTCGAGCAAAAGACGAATTCTGTCTGATGAGGTCCGACGATGTGGCTTACAAATTAAATATAACGGCGGCGTCCCTATTTGTCAAGAAAGTGTCTGTATCACCCCCGGTGAGACTGGCTCACGCTCAGGCGTTACTGTCAACAACGGCAAAGTACGCCGTCGACAGGGTCTGTCTAAAAACGTTCTCAATCCCTACCGGGTCTCGTGTTTTGAATCAAGAAAATCTGTTTTTAGGAACATTGCCAAAGTCTATCATCATTGGCATGGTCGATAACGATGCTTTTACCGGATCCTACACAAAAAATCCATTCGCGTTCAAACATTACGATCTGGAGTTCTTAGCCGTCTACGTCGACTCTCAGCAATTCCCCACCAAACCTCTACAACCTAATTTCGGAGCCGGTCTGGCGGCGCGTGAATTTTATCAGTTATCGATGGCGACCGGTAGGCATCTTAAAGACCGAGCGCTCTGTATCAACAGTAATGATTTCATGAACGGATACACACTTTACGCGTTCAACCTCACCCCGGATGAAGAGTGTGGGCAGCACATTTCGCTCGTCAAGTCCGGGAATATCAGAGTCGAAGCTCGTTTCAGACAACCGCTACCGAATACCGTTACCTTAATCATTTACGCCGTTTTTGATTCTCTCATTGAAGTGTCTAACCGCAGACAGGTGCTGATCGACTACTATTGAGATGAACACACTACAACTCACAGCTATCGTGGATAAAATGACGTGCAGAACACATTTTCTCGGGGTTCTACCGTGCGATCAACTGCCGAAAAAACCCGTGAGGACCTTACCGACGATGACTATCATTAACACCGACCCGGCTCGGCTACCGGGGGAACATTGGATCGCCGTTTATTTACCCCAAGAGGGCCCCGCTTGTTTTTTCGACAGCTTTGGCAATCCACCCAACAGCCCCCGCTTTCCAACCAGCATCGATCACTTTCTAGCGACCAACCACCCCCAAGTATTATATTCTGACAGACAAGTCCAGGATTATTCATCCAATACCTGCGGGGAGCATTGTTTGTTTTTTCTATATCATTTAGCTAAAGGTTGTGACTACGAGCATGTGATGAAACTATACACCGATGATTATATTAAAAATGATAAAATGGTATCCTTGTTTGTGAAGAGGTTAAGACCGCATGTGTGTAATGATAAAATGTCATCCTGTGTGCAAACGTGTTTGATATATAAATAAAAAATCTTAAAAACATTTATATTTTAGCGTCTTTATTTAATCATAAGTTACATTCGTTAAAATTCCAACCATTGCGTTGGATCACCGGTCGATATTTTAAACACAGAGTCTTTCGGAGTCCTGTAACGTGAATATTTTCGGGCCTTTTTATAAGGCCTAACATCGGGTGTGGTGGTCGGGGTTACTCTTTAGAGATTTAATCACGCTCCTGACCTGCTGATTCGGTACGGTGGAGAAGGGGATGTTTAAATCGGCGAAGGCATGTAGAAACTCCGACCATCCTAGAGGTCTCCGGTCATCTCGGACCTTTTGCGGGGCCGTCACATTTTTTAGCAAATCAACCATGTGCGAACCCGGTACGACTTTACCCTTGAACACAAACTCGCCCGATTCATTCCAGCCACTTAGTCCTTTAGCTTTAGACATCTTGTCTAATATGTACCTACTGTTTTTTACGCTTCTCGAAGGGACATTCTTCAGCACTTCGTCCACCATACCGCCCTTAGCAACCCCGTCTTCAACATTAGCAGTGGCAGGCGCTTGCGCATCTTTATAACCGACTTCCGTATCGGGTAACGATAGGGTTAAAACCCCGGTCTCGCGATTGCCTTGTCTAACGATGGTCAAAAACCTGCTTAGGGTATTGGTGTAAAGTTTGGCTTTTTCGTACGGATTCAGATCGGTGCGATGTAAAATATTTCTTATGGCACCGTCCAAATCGTTTTCCACAGTCTGTTGAATGTTCTCGCGCACATTTTCACCTTTCATCTTATCCAGCTGATGCTTTGGGACTAAATACATCTTCTCAGCGTACTCCATCCTATCGATTGGCTATCAAACTCGTCAGGAACGGTACGGCGACCCTTAGTAAAGGCAAAAGGAACCCGCCCTTCTGGTTGATGACTCGTTTCTTGGCCGCTATGCCAATCTTTTTATCGGCCACAAATTTAATTTCCGCTTTTCTCTTTTTCAGCTTTTGGTACTGCTGCCGATTGATCGGGATCGTGCCGTATAGGATGTTTAGTGCCAATTCGCACAGCGATAAAATGAATTCGTCGGACACCGATTGTAAAATAACACGTCGTTGTTTAGGTGAGGCTTTATGTAGCAGTTTTAACACCGGCAGATGTTTACAAAGCCTGGCGGACATGGCGATTTATCACGCTCTTCTTTTTTTCGGGATATAAACCACTTGCCGGTCGGACAGCAACCCCGTTCTGAGACAGTACTGCTCCGGAGTTTTCGCTTTATAGTCTATCAATAGGTATCCGAAAGATCGGCTGACTGCGTCATGATAACATTCCATAAAGTATTTTGTGTTTCCCGGGTACATTTGTCGTCCTAGCATCGCTACCTGATTGACGTCCCTGGGGTTTTTAAACAAAATCATATAATTGGCATTTAAGCTAATGGTTCGACTGGACTTACCCTGCGCAAATAAATTTTGCACTATGTAGATGGCGCTGAGATTCCAATGGTGACAATATTGCGTAAACACACGCTGGAGTTCCAGGTTGGTGCTAGCCTGCTGCATCAAATCATCCACGATGAGAAGATTTGTTTTATGAACAGGGAGTAAATCATCATCATTCAGACTCTCGGGTATTCCTTGTATGAATTTAATGTCATAGAATTTCTGTACATCAGCGTACAAAGGCTGCCAGCAATCATACAACCACACAATGTTTTCAATTTTCTTGGAGATTATAGTCAAACCCTTTTCCAACAAAAGTTTCACAAAATAAGACTTTCCAGAATTGGATGGTCCACTTATTACGCAACTAAATGGATGCTGAAGCCTAGAATCAAAACCGGAAACATCCTGCGACCCTCTGTGCACTGTCTGATCAGTAGCCATAAGGAAGTGTGGTGAAATCGGGTAAAAGTCTGCGTTTATTATACACCACCTTGAACCTTTTAACGACTGATTTGTTGTGCAGTGTCAGAGTCTTTTTATTCCTCACAATATTTTCGGTGTGAGCCAGGATGTGCTTGGCACTATCGTGCGACGTCACATAGCCATCAACCAGACCAATCAGGGACTCCAGACAGATGGCTCGGGAGTTTTTTGCATTCAACGTTATACCCTTAGCTTTCATACACGTTTTACCTTTGGCCGTCTTGTACCCATAAGATTTCGGCCCGCTTGATGTAAAACATGTTATGAAGTCACCGTCATCTAGCTCACTCGTCAGCTCCCCCAAATGATCGCCTAGAGGCGGTTCCCAGTCCCCGTCCCTAGACACAAAGATGACTGAGTCTGTATCTGAGTAAAGAAGCCGCTCTCCGAGTCTGTCCATCAATTCGTACAATTCCAGTCGGGCGTGAGCTGTTGTAAACGCTCCTAGAAACACGTTAACGTCGCGCGCCTTACAAACATCGTCTTTGTCGGGTTTATGCTGAACGAGGGCTACGTCGTCCGAGACGAATGTGAAATACGACAGTGTGTCGGTATTGGCAAAAACGATTGTGGTGAAATCTTCGGGGTCATTCACCAGAGTCGTTTGAGGCAGGTTCTGTTTTAAAGAGAACCTCCCCCAAAGCGAATTAAGAATCAATTTCGTGATTGCCCTCTGGGCGGCGTTGTACTTGATCTTTTCGGGATCGAGTTGAATCCCCTCTTTTTCAAAATAGTCACGGATGTAAGTCTCTTTGTCAGCGTCTGTGACCACATTCGACGGGTACCCGGACGCCTGTTGTTTCAAACGCAGAAACGTTTTGACATAATCGCAAAACAACGTGTCTGACCGTTGAGGAAAATGCCAAACCTCGTCTATCTTGGCTACAACATAACCCTTCTCGACGGCTTTTAAAAGCTCGATGCTGACCCAGCAGCCCGACAGCGATCTTTCCTGATCCGTGTGGGTACAGCTTGTGGTCTGGTTTTGTGCGTGAGCGCAAGTTCTACATAATGGGAACATGAGTTTTCCTTCGCATCTGTAAGGGAGAACCGGGTGCAGTAATTTGCGTGGAGGGTACACGGTCGCTTTGATGAGGCCGTAATAATTTTCAATCGGTTCAAAATCTTTGAAGATGATTTGCGGATGACCGATCGGATAGCTTTTCCTAGCCTGGCAGAAGGGGTATAGGCTGGTGAAATCGAGATACCTTATTTTCTCATCTTCGGTCACCTTATGATAGAGTTTATAAGCGTTAGTGCGGCCTCCAAACAACGCCTCACGCGGATTCAATCTCTCGGGGGCCGAATAATCGGCCATAAATTCTATCACGGCGGGGTCGGTCTTTTTCATTTTGCTCCATTCGAATTCCCACAGAACCTCGATTTGCAAACCGTACGCGTTCTGCAGAATTTCGACCTTATCGTCAAACTGCCTCCTGAGAACCCCGTAAGGTACTCCCGACAAGGGGTGTCTCTGATGGGGTTCAAAGCGACAGGAGTGTCCATGGTGGACACAACCATTGTACTCTAACCCGTGCCTCACAAAGTCCTGTTCATAGTAGCCGTCTAAAAAGTAGTTGCCGAAGGACACCTCGCCGTGATTTAACGCATGGTGCATGTTGACGTTTCGAGTCTTTTTGACGAACTCCAACCATTCTATTGAGCCGGATGAATAGCATTTGCTCTGTCGGATGTACGCCTTGTTATGCGTGAGAGCCAGCGTATTTTTCTCGAGGTAATGTGTTTTGAAGACCCCCATGGCGCAGCTAGCGAGCGTCGTAAAACTGAAAGGGTCAAGCTTGGTGCATTGGATGAACGAGCTACGATATTTCATACAACCTTCGCGTAATAACACGACGTCGTTAACCCCGTAATCGTGCAGCTCTTTCCTGAAGTCAAAGAACTTACCCTGGACAGTGCTGTACCAAGCATTGAACTTATGCTGCTCCTTATCCGTCATGTTATCGTAGTTGTAGAACTTTTTGTCGGGGTAAGGTCCGAAATATTTCTCATTTTCCACTCTGTTGAAAAGTTGTGGAAAGTAGCCTTTTTCAGTCGTAGTTAAGTCTAACGCAGCGGGCATTTTTGCTAGCGCTAACGGAAAAAACGAATAACTGTCGAGGTATCGCTGCGCAAACGTCTCATCGTACATAAAGATTAGTTTGCACCCTTGCATGATCACTTGGATCGCAAGTCCGATCCTACAGAAATACTGCAGAATGAGAAAGGAGTCAAATCTGGAGGCGTAATGTGCAATGAAGCAGTAGCCTTCATATCGAGGCTGTCTGAAGCGGTTGATTAGCTTAGCTATACAGCCTGTACCACGAGCTACAAATTTCTCCCCTTGGAACGTGATTGCGCAAACAAAATTAGCTACGTGCCTACCATTTTCATAACGGGTTTCAAAATCGTAGAAAATGTATTTTTCGCAAAATTCCTTAGGCGCTAGGGGCTGTATGAAACATTGGTGTTCTCCCTCGTCCACCAGAATTTCGTGACAATGTACACATTTGTCCAGGGCGCATGCATGTTTGGGTTTCTTGCTCCCCGGTTTAACGTAGTAACGTCTGTTGCATAGTTTGCAGAATTTGATCACGTCACACGCGGGGTTCTCTTGACCAGGAGGCTGGTTTTTTTTATGCATTTCGAAGCAATAGCTCGAATTACAGTAACGCAAGCAATCGGAACAATGTATGGTTCTTTTAGGAAAGGTGTAACATTCTGAGTCGAAGCATATGTTACAGACGTGCTTGCATCGATGGTCTCTGCGTTTGCTGTAACTTTTGTAACAAAATTCACAGACGTATGACGAACCCATGAACCGAGTCAAACTCGTTATCATGTAGAAATGCTCGTTATGGTGATACAGGAACACCGTTTTCGGATGGGGTTCATCACAAGTTTTGTACGTTTCTAAGACAGCGGCGTTAGATCTGTGAAATACAACAATTTTTATGCCTAGAGCTTGTTCAAACGAGGCTATATCGCTAAGACCAATTGGATCTTGGATTGTATACCCGACGCTGTTTTGGATGGCGGTAGCCAGTTTTTCTAACTCGGTCTCGGGGTGTTGAGGGTAAAGAAAACGCGCGAGGCAGATGGAGAAACACAAATTATTCGAAATATTTGTGGGGGAAAATAAACTCGTCTTTTTTCTTTTGATGACCTCATCAGCGGCTAGATCCAAAAGTTTACGACGCTGACCCCCGCCGCGGGTGTTCATAACAACAGTAGCGTCGACCTCGATGGCCTGGTCCGATAATAACTGATCGTTGCTCTGTAAAACTTTTTCAATTTGGTCGTAAAGCAAATTTGGATCATAATTATTTCCACTGATTAAAACAGCGCTGATGGGTGTTTGGAGACTGGAGGCTGACACGGTCAAATTGATCACGGGTGCGTCCCTGCCAAAATCTCTAGCGAAAGTAACAATCCCGCTCAGTGTGTCGTGTAAGTAACTATGATAATCGGCCAGATCTGCAGAGTTGATTGCTCTCAGATTCATGGTCCTTCTCAACGATACGCTATTGAAACGAGGTCGTGGTAAAACGCGATATCCGTTAACGAACCCACCGCGGCGAATTAACGAGTCAATATCGGGGGGACTTAATCGATCGTGTGTAGGAGGATCGCCTTCGCGCAAAGTATTAACATTACCTATAGGCGGGGCACCATTGTCGGTAGGATGCTCTACACCATCGCCGTCAGGATCTGGGGGTGGATCGGTGGTAGTGGGTGAGTTATTTAACCCGACACCGTGTTGTACGGGTGGGTCATAGAGATTCATATTTGGATTAACGGATAATTCAAAAAGATCCAAATCAGCATGTGGGTGTGACGATTCTACATTAAGAAACTGCTCTAAAGAATCTGGAAGCATACTTATCATTTCAAGCTCCTCGGGAGACAGTTCTGCGTCAGATTGGTCTGATTGACGAACGTCTGTAAAGAAGTATTTTGATCCATCCATTTTGAAATTCAGACTAACATCACAGAGTATAAAACAATCACAGAGTATAAAACATGAGCTATTACAAAATCATAGAGTATATCAAAGCATACATGTACAATATAATAGCTGGTATAAAAGAGTATAAAAGGAGTGAATATAACAATCAATACATGATCTAACGGAACAGAATATGGGTGTGTAAAACTTTTAATTGTACTGAGAAATCTCATGTATGAGAGCGTGGATAAGACGTAGCCTGAGCAGCGTTTCTCTTTGGTATTCCGAATGCATATGTTCGTTCCATTCAGAATCCTCACCCATGATTAATTGGAGAATATGAATGCGGTGAAATATTTCATCCCCCGCAGTCTGTAAATAACGATCCTGAACATCGATTCTGCTATGTATCTCTAGCTGAGATGATCGTAGCTCACAGCGCAATGCATCTATTCTGCGACGGTTTTCGTCCTGACTGTGAAAAATCGCATCAAATCTCCTGTTTATATTTGCATTCGCCTCACTAAACTGCTGACCCAATAGAACTATGGAACTATGGAGCTCGCGAATCAGATGGGTATTGTTGGATGGTTCATCGGCCGGTTGAGGGCTCGGCGCTACTTGTTCAACATCGATCTCTTCCTCTTCCGACGTGTGGTGAAATGGCGTATGACCTGCGTTGGAGGTCGACGCTTCGCTGCGCTCGCTCGTCCAAGAGCTCTGATCCCAAGCGTGGAGTTGAGACACACCCCAGCCGGTCACATCATCATCACCATCATGACTTCTATCCGAATCTGGTGTGTGGAAATATAACAATCAATCGTAATGGTATAACCCATTTGAGTTTTAAATGTTAATAGACGTAGATACCCTCACCATAAAAATGAGGGCTCGGCGCTACTTCTTCAACATCGATCTCTTCCTCTTCCGACGTGTGGTGAAATGGCGTATGACCTGCGTTGGAGGTCGACGCTTCGCTGCGCTCGCTCGTCCAAGAGCTCTGATCCCAGGCGTGAAGTTGAGTCACACCCCAGCCGGTCACATCGCCATCATCAACATCATCATCATCATCATGGCTTCTATCCGAACCTGGTGTGTGGAAATATAACAATCAATCATCATGGTATGACATCATTTGAGTTTTAAAAGTTATTACATGCAGATACCCTCACCGTAAAATGACTCAGGACTGTTTGGAGGTACAGAATAATTCGTTTTTCCAGTCGTCTTCTTTGGTTGATCTAAAGCTGGACTGGTAGGAACTATTTGATCCTCAACCACGTCTCGTCTATCAGCTACGACGACGGCGGGTTGTTCATCCTCGTCTTGAGTGAGGTCGACCAGCGGGAAACCGGGTTGAGTGACAAAATGAATGAAATCTAAAATAAATAAAATTAAAATAAATACAAATTAAAAAAAAATTTTTTTAAAAAATAAAATAAAAATAAAAATAAAGGCGTATAAAAAAGATACATTTAAATTATAAAGAATAGAAAATAAGATCTCACACGAATTTATGGCCTCGAAAGCGTTCAACTCGATGCTTGAATCTGAGGGGGGAAAGACATATTATGATCTGAAGTTGCATGGCGGATCGCTTTTATATGGGATGGTTGATGACGCACAAGTACAAACAGACACACACACACACACACACACACACACACACACAGAGAGAGGGAGAGACAGCTATAATTTTAAAATGAATCATAAACATTTAAATACATCACAAGAGCGTATAAATCACAAGAGCGTATAAATACCTAGATTAAACAATTTGCTCTAAAACAAAATGATCTCCAACCATAGGATGGTCTAACACAGTAAGGAGTGACATGGCATATCATTTCAGGACACTAGGGTTGCTATTTAGCAGTGAACAGGATGTTGTTTGCACTACGGGGAGCTAGGGGCGCAATTTGTCTGTGAACCGGATGTTGTTTGCACTACGGACAGAAGAGGGCAACCATATCGATTCCATACCTGAATGCGACGATTCAGAAAGTGTTTAAAACGATGATTTTATGGTAAAATATCTACCATTATACCATCAGAACCATCAGCAATGTTTTTCTGAAACATATACAGACAAAAAGCAGAATGATATAGGGCATTTAACAGCGTGTAAGACCCGTTAGCAACGTAGCACAAGATGCTAACCAGCACATGTTCTAACAGCAAGCCACATGGTTAGCACGGAATGGTTTACTAGCATTATAACGGTATATTGCATCGTCTTTTCTCATATTAAAGGATGATGAGATAGCGCTGCATTATAACATAAAAAGGCATTGGTAAACGATCGTAGAACAGTGAAGTACGGAGTGATAAGACAACGGCGGCCATTATTTTCATAATAAAAGCCTTTTTTCCATATAAGCAGTTTTTTTTCACATAAGCAGTACATCCGATGATAATCCATATTAATAGACATAAGCATGTATATTCCATCGTATTTTCACATTAAAAGATGCTGAGATAGCGCTGCATTATAACACACAAAAAGCATTCGTAGAAGCGTTGAAGTATGCTGTGATGAGCCGACAGCTGACCGTGATTTTCATAATAAAAGCCTTTTCATATAAGCAGTTTTTATAAGCAGTACGTCGATGATAATCCATATTAATACAGACAAACGTGGGTATGGAAACTGATGTGATTTTAAAAAACACTGTGTAAAACAGCACGGCATAATGACAAAAGCATGGCTATAGACTGATGTGATTTTTATAAAACAGCAATGTAACATATTTTTTAAATCAGACTTTTATGAAAATAATGTCACATATTTGAAAAATCATATCTATTGTTTTACACCTATGTGAACCCATCCTATGTGAAAGCAATATTAAAATCATCGTAGTCTAATGCCCTTATGCATGGAAATATAGGACTGTTGTGATTTTAACAAAACAGTATGTAAAACATCATAGTCTAATGCACATATTCATGTGTATAAAGACTGATATTTTAAAAAAAATCATAATTGATGTCTGTATCCAGCAATATTTTTTTAAAATCAAACTTTTATGATTACAATGATCCATATTAAAAAATCATATCTACTGTTTTTCACCGCATGTGTAAACAATCTTTAAAACACCATAGCATAAAATAATTATAAAGAGAAAATACTCACTGTTTTGCATGTTGATGAGTCGAGGTGTTCAGTCTTGAAGTTTGAGCAAAGATGTGATTTGGCACTGGTCCAAGTCAGCATCTATTTATATACTTTAGGTCGCAGTGAAAATGTATGGGGAAGGCTATAGCGATGTGTGTCCGCTAGATGGCATCCGTGTTCTATGAATATTACAGCTCGGGTTCACTGAGAGGTCGCTCTCAGAGATCTATAGACCATATGCGCTGTATTTCACGGATAGAATGTCAAAACTGCCACAAGAAGAGACACTCTTCTCTTGAGATACGATGTTTTTAATTGCGAAAGCGTATCGGTAGGGTGAAGTGGCACTGTTATTTACCCAGTCTGCCACGTACAGTGATACCGACTCCTTTGAGGCTTGCTTGAGTTGTTTTTTTTATTATTATCAGGATACACAGGATCGTAAATTTGTTTGAATTGTGAAAACAACAGGTGATAAAGACGGTCCATGGATACATCTCCGGTGCCGCCAGCACACACAAAACAAACACACAGACACTTTGCTCTGAGACTGTCAACTTTAACCAAATTCTTCAGTACTCTGAAACGGTAAGCTGATTTTTTTTATTTTTATTTTTTTATTTGAAAGAGCTGAATGGTTTCAGCTTTAACTTAATACAATCGTGTAAACCGTTTTCATAGCTATATGTTTTCTGGTAATCTATAAAACATGAGGGGTGATTTTTATCTAAAATAATTGGATCAGTATATTTTAGTTATTTATTTACAATGAAAGATAAAAGCATTTTATTAATATACTTTTAAAAGAGGAATGTTGTTCATTTAGTTAGTGGCTGATATTTTCTCACTTGCCATCAGGGGGTGCAGGAGTGGGTAACGTCCCAATCACACAGACAGACACAAACACACACACACACACACACACACACACACACACACACACACACACACACACACACACACACACACACACATACAGACAGAGACTGACGCACACACCTAGTGCAGAGACCATGATTCTCACGCGACTGGTGTTTGAGAGAGAGAGAGCGAAAATCACTCGGGGGTCTTTTCAAGTTTAAACTCATCTTTTACATCTTTGTTAAACCATTCATATTGTATGGACGTCTTAGGAACTACTTCTTCAACTTGGTGAAAAAAGTAAGATTATTTTATTTTGTGAACCGTTAGCAACCTGTATGTTTTCTTCTAATCTATAAAACATGCCGGATGATTTTTATCTAAAATAATTGGATCAGCACATTTTAGTTATTTATTTTACAATGAATGATAAAAGCATTTTATTTATATAGAACAGGATGTTTTTCAGCTCTAGTTAGTGTGAGATATATACATATATTGTCCTCACTTCCACAGTGTCCTCAGGAATGCGGAGGGTATCATGTAACACACACACACACACACAGATGCAGATGCTTAGTGCGGTGACCATGCCTGTCATGAAAAAAGGCCGGTGAGAGAGAGAGAGTCACTCGGAGGAACATCTTTGGGGAACGTCTGATAAAGTAAGATGATTTTATTTATTGCACACCGCTTCAATGTTTTATTCTATAATACCTCCGGATCAAAGACAGCTGTCATACCCACATCAAAGACACCCGGCATACCCAGATCAAAGACAACTGTCAAAATAAATGATTATACACCCACATCAAAGACAACCGGCATACCCCGGATCAAAGACAACTGTCAAAATAAATGATTATACACCCACATCAAAGACAACCGGCATACCCCAGATCAAAGACAACTGTCAACTTGATCGATCGATAGGTCAAAGGGTCATCCCTAGATCAAAGGGACCTCCGGGACACACTCCGGAAGGTCAAAGGTTAGCCCCGCCCACCTGTCAATCATAGGGTCATAAATCATCTTGACAGAAGCTGCCGGGTATATCTACTGACAAACCAACAAAATGGGGGATCAAGCTGTTCGTATTGGCAGAGTCAAGCAATGGCTACACACTCGACTTCAACCTGTATGTGGGCAAATCACACACACCAAGCGTACATGGACTGTCGTATGATGCTGTCATGGACCTCATTCAGCCATCACATCTTGGGACAGGATACCATATTTATTAGGGGTGTAGCGGTGAACAAAATTCACGGTTCGGTTCGATACGATACACTTGTGTCACGGTTCGGTTCGGTTCGGTTCAGTACATTTTCGATACAGCAAAAAGAAAGAAATGCCAGAGAAATTTCCTTGATTTAAATTTTTTAATTATATTTTTAATAAAAAAAACATCATAAAGTATGATATTTTTTTACTTTGAGCAATGATGGAGCTATACTTCACTTTTCTTAGGAGCATATAAAACAAAACAGCTCCTTGGACAAAATGAAATGTAATATTGTAGTAGTTATAAACAAAGGTTTATTTAAGTTCAGATTAACATTTGAGGGCAGCAATTGTATTCATAATGTCACAATAAAACGGACCTAATGTTACTTGAAAGCATTATAGCCTACTATTCCTGCCAAACTTCCATGGTTACAGTTAGTAGTGTTACCACAGTAAATCCATGATGAATGTTCCTGATCTGTGGACACTGGATAGTTCATTCATGGCACAATGTTTCTTCCTGGTTTCCACGTCAGCGCTGTTTGATCCGTTAATAACAGAGAAATGTGAATGTTTCTCACTAGATCTCGCAGCGATGTTATTACTTCAGTGGCGAATTCAAAATTTTTCTTTACTGGATTTCACTGTGTAGTAACAGTGCTGATGATCAAGATCGGCTCGCGATGCATTGGTCCAAACTGATAAACGGTCCGTCAACCACACAACAACGAGTAGCTCAGTTTCGTTCCGCTCACATTACATTTTCCATTTGATGTTGGGCAATGTTGTGGTCACGCCAGCATCTCTTACATTATGAGCGCGCTTGCCACGCGAGACGCGCCTACATTTGAAATAACAGAATTTTGGTGGGCAGGAAAAATGGTCCAACGTTGGTGGGTTCGGTTTAAAAATGCGTACTGAAAACCGAACCGAAAGCCTCGTACCGAACGGTTCAATACGAATACGTGTATCGTTACACCCCTAATATTTATATGGACAACTTCTACACAAGCCCCAAACTGTTCCTTGGTTTGGCTAACATTAACTTTGGAGCCTGTGGTACCTACAGGGACAACAGGAAAGGGTGTCCTAGGAGCAGACCAAATGCCCCCAACAAAAAATCCAAGAGAGGCAGCGTAAGATGGATCAGAGAGGGCCCCCTAGTCTTTGTGAAGTGGATGGACACACGGGAGGTGTCGCTGTGCTCCACAATCCATCCAGCGTTTTCTGGTGAGGCTGTCCAGAGGAGAGTGAAGGGTGGAGTTGGACACTGGGCAGTAAAATACATTCCCCTGCCCACCCCCATCATTGCCTATGACAAGAACATGGGAGGGGTTGACCTGTCAGACCAGCTTATCCAGTATTACTCGACCCATCGCAGAACTGCTCGCTGCTACCGTACCCGTTTTCTGCACTTTGTGGACATTGCTACAGCAAATGCCTACATCCTACACTGTGAGATAAGCCACACACAACAGGTTCAGCACATGACACACAAGAACTTCCTGGTAGAACTGGTGTCCCAGCTGTGTGGAGTGGACAAGACAGGAGTTGCCATCCAGAGGAGCACCGACCATGTTCCTGTTGCCATTGCCGTGGCTACAGATGTCAAAGAGAAAGCCACACAAGGCCGCAGGATCTGCCATCGTTGCCAGCAAGTGGATAAGAAAAGGAACCTCACACCATGAAAATGCAAGGCCTGTGATGTAGCCCTCTGTCTCATTGTTGACAGAAACTGTTTTGAGGAGTGGCACAGATAAAAAAAAAAAAAAAAGATATTTGTAGTAAATAGTTACGTATGTATATGTATAATTTGATTTTGTGTTCTTTTTACCTTTTGTATGGTATATTTGCACTATTTAGGAACCCCTCTTACTCAAGGAATGAAAGCCCTGTAATGTAGCAGTCTGTGTAATTGTACATGAAGTGTTTTGTAGAGTTTCAAAGCAAAAAAGAAAAGAGAAAACGCCTATTGCCACACCTGCTTTTTGCTGTATATAGTTTGATTTTATCTCAATTTTACCTTTTTTATGTTGTCTTTGCACCATTTGGGAACCCACATACTCTGGGAATGCAAGGCCTTAAATATAGCTATCTATATAATTGTGTGCATAAACTGTTTTAAAAAGTGGCAAAGCTAAAAAGAAAGAAAAAGCCTATGGCTACACCCGCTTTTTTTGTAAATATTTTTTTTTTTATTATATCTGAATTGTACCTGTATATGTTGACATTTATAACTTGTGTTTAGATTTTAAACCTTTTAAAATGCTTCATTGAGCATGTTTGTGTTTTTTGTAGTAAAAAAGCTATAATTTTTCTATTCGGATTTTGTGTTTTTTTTGTGTGATGTTGGGTACAGTATGTTGATACAGTACATCAAAGTGAAAAACTAATTGTCTGGTCATATAGGTAATGTTGTGCTGAAAAAAATGATACCAAACATTGGTATGGTAAACATTTGTTTATGTCGCAAAATAAGAAATAAAAAAAGTACTCAAAAACGGACAAAATAGCCCAAGACTCCGAAGGGTTAAAGAAACCACCGGAAATTAGTTAAACCGGCTAAAGCTAGCTAAGTAAACTAGTAGAGAATGCATGCTGCTGCTACAGGGATACGTTTGGGATGAGGAATCATCAGAAATATACTTGTTTGAAGACTGGCGTGGTCCTTTCAGTTAATTACCATTACAATATCCATATTACCATTCTTTTCCCAAAACGCTGGGGCAGACCTACCAGTATTCACTAAAGTCACTGTCACTTAATTACCACAGACAATGATGAGCAGCTTCGAAGTCCGTTGGTAACCGTTGGTTGGTTGTTCCAAACTCATTCAAATTACTAAGATCATGTGTGTGTGTGTGTGTGTGTGTGTGTGTGTGTGTGTGTGTGTGTGTGTGTGTGTGTGTGTGTGTGTGTGTAAGTGTGTCATGATGCTAAATATCCAGCATGTTTTTAAGAATTTTGAGAGTAGTCTTTCCACTGAGCGGTACGGTACAGTTCGGTACGCAATTATTTGCGTTTCCACTGTCAAAAGTTGTGAATGGTACCAAAATGCCGAACCGTACTGTCCCACTTTTTGGGTACCCTTCCATTGGGGTACCTAGCACAGTGGTACTAAACAGTGGAGCTAGATTCACTGCATAACGTTGATTGGTTGACAGAGTATCGTCACTTGCGCGTGCTACAAGGGGAATGACAACATTAGAAGCGCCATTTTTAATATACAGTTAAAATACAATACTACTGTTATTGTGTCACGAAATGTAGTTTTAAGAGTTTTTCAGGCGAGAATGTACTTGTTTAAAGCTCAAATCTGTTTATTTATAAAGATTTGATCCAGGTTATGAGATCCATTCCAGGCGATCACCGGGCGCTCGGCGCTCATGTTCCCCGCCTGGAACAGCCTTTCCTCGGCTAGTCGTTCTGATGTTTGCCGCTGACTCTGACGTTTCTGTAGTGGTTAAACATGAGATATAATTCGTCTTGTGTAGACCTAACTGGCGATCTTTGGTCTCGTGGATCTATAATTCGTTCCCTGGCCAATCGTTTTGGCTGAGGGCTAAGTAAAGTGTCATATTTGAGTGCTGAATTTGTATATTTGACTGAATTGTTTGCTTTATTTCTTATTGTATAGCTTATTGTACCTTTTACGTATAGCTTTATAATGGCTATTATTGATAAAACTGAAATTTAACAAAAAGAGATAGGGTTGAGTTTTGTCATTTTTTTATTTTATTACAAGATTATCACTGTAATGTTGTTTATTGCAACATTTGTACAAATGCACATATTGCCTGAAATATGCTTAATATTTTTAACATTTAAACGAAAAGAGGCAGGGTTGTGTTTTATATTTAGTTTAGTTATAAATAGGCTGATGTCACAGGGTGACTATATTCAGTGAGGGAGGAACGCACACCAGGGAATGTGTTTCCCTTGGGGAATCTTTTAATGTAACACCCTGCAAAATGGCCACGCTCTGTTTAGATGTAAACAGTGGTCAATCTAGTGATCTATTAGACAAACTAGCGCCAGGTGTTTGGCGGGAAGAAACTAGGCTGGCGATTGGTACATGTGTTGGGCGGGAGCGCTTTATGTGCGATGTGGTCAACAGTATGACACAGCAGATTCGGGGGAGAGGACGGCACCCAGAGAAAAAAAGCACCCGGTCAGTGATCTGATGAGCCTGTTTGTGCGAAACCGAATAGGATCTGAAACGAAACCGGCAGTCCAGCGGAATTGGATTTCGCGATCTCCACGGCCGCCGCCGTGTAAACACGGCACCGATGCCATCAAGTTGAGTGCTGTTTAAGGGCCTGTTCACATATCGCGTCTTTTGCGCGCTCAAGTTCGTTATTTCAAATGTAGGCGCGCGTCTACTTCGTAGTCTAACTAAGTCTACTTCGTAGTTCAATATGGTGGGAATATTGACTGCCTGTGACTCCCCTGATCTGTAGGTTATTGTTAGCTTCTCTTATCTCTTGGTTTCTCTGCCTCACTTCCTTCGTAAGTAAAAACAAAAGCCTTCTAAGGTGTTCTCGCGGCCCAACTGCTCTTCTGCTCTCTTAACACAGCAACTAACCAGCCCAGCCCAACTTCAGGGAGTCGGTTGTCTGGATACTGTTCGTTTCCTTTGGTCACAGTGAGTTTACTGTTTTAAAGTGCCCTGTTTCTTGAAGTGTTCACATTGGGAAGTCTCTTGCTGTTTGAAGTGTGTGCACGAGTGCTTTGACGGGTTTTGTATTGTTTGGTCTGCACCTAGGCAACTACGGTTCCAGATAATCAGTCACCTGTGACCTGAGTGGGTTATGTTGGTGACTTGAGTTAACCTTGAGTGTTATAAACAGCAGCTGCTTGGACACCAACTAGCTTTCCATTGTCAAGGCCCCTGCTGGAGAGAACGAGAACTTGCTGTGTTGATGCTAACTAGCTTTCCATTGTTGACTTTGACCGGTATGAACACACTCAAATCAATAGAATTACTCTATAAAAATACTTTAAAAGTCTTTGATAAAAAGCCAATGTCCTTTCATATTTGTAATATTTTACAAAAACATAATCTACTAAGCATAGAAAATTTTAAACATTTTAACCCTCTGGGGTCTGAGGTGTTTTCGGGGTCCTTGAGATGTTTTGGCATGCTCTGACATTTGTGCTTTTTTCTGTTGCTTATAAACATATTAATGGCACAGGTGAAATTACACTCTATATAGCACACACAGGGCTACCATAATATGTGAGCAACATGTATGTACATTGTATGTACTTTGAGAGAATATTGTTTATGCGTGGTTATTGAAAAAACTAAAAACTAAAGTTTCTAATATAAGGCCACAAATAACATACTAAATATCTGTCCACAAGACTTTTGACTAGTGGATGTTGTCGCCTAGAGTTTTTGCTTCAAATTGATCTGAAAATCATTCTGCCTAATCATTCACATAAAACAATAGATTGTTTTAAATTGTGAAAAACATTTTTTTGTTTGCAAAGGCAATATGCTGATGGGCGGAACGGCCCAACCCCCTCATGAATAATTAGGCAGTTCTCATCTGAGCAGACTGCATACTAATGAGCCTTTCATTCAGGGGTGTCACACAAGAAAGAATGCAAGGACTATATATATAAATAAATAAATATTTATATACACACACACACACACACACACACATATATATATATATATATATATACAAACAATCAAAATATAAATGAATTTTATTTTTAGTCACACCTTTTAGCCATCCACATACCATTTTTAGCCATCCACCGCGGTAAAAATAAACCAGTCGCATTTCAAAGTCGTACGCGAAATGACCGCCAGGTGGCGCAAAGGGACATTTAGCAAAACGTAAGTGGGGCTAATGTCTATTAACAGTAGCCTAAGGATGAAATACTACAAGTTATGGTAATTTCCAAATAAGCCTACAACAAATTGTTGGTCAAATAGATCTACCTGTTGAGCCACTCGTGATCGACTAGTTATTATACCACAAATTAGTTAAAATATCCCGTAATCTATCTAGAGCGAGCGTGCATGCGAAACAGATATTGTGCTCCAAACCGCGTGCGCGCGCATGGCAGAGAGGTCTGTTCCCTACAACCTAGAGTTTTTAAAAACATGGTTTTAAGTAAAGTGTGATTTGCCAGGGGGGACTGGGATTTCCTTCTGGTCTAAACATCCCTGCTTCTGCAGAATTATTTTAATCCCCACACCCCTCCCCCCACAGCTAATCAATGCTAGCCTATAGGCTACTTCACCAATATCAAATATATAAAATAGAGATATGCAACAGGCACGTTTAAACGACAAACAATAAAATCAAAACCAGCGTTTCAGTTGTTCATTAGTTCCAGTGGGCTTAATGCATGCAACGGCTTTTCATAATTTCACAAAGCGTGTTGAGATTATTTTGAATGAAATATTGAAGTTTATAATTAAGTGTTTTGGCACACCACGTACGCCGATTGGCCCTATGCATTTTTCTAAAGTCGGGTTTTATTCTGGCATGGTGAGTTAGTGTTCGACAAACGCGGCGGCGCGTTCATTTAGATTAATTTATGTTTCTCATTATTACAGCTAAAATAACTTAATAGGCGACTCCATAATTTTTTGGTCATACAGATAAGAGTAGAGTAGCTTACATCGTTCCAAACTGTAAACTTGTATTCATATTAGGCTAACGACAAAAACAGTATAGGCTATCTGTCGTCTCTGTCTCCGGGAACTGGGCGTCACAAAAATGAACCGAAAGCCACTCAGTCACGATAAGAAATCGGCTATGTCTAAAGCCTTTAAATGTCTAAATATTTAGGCTAATAAATGTTATCTGATTATGTAGGCTAATCCATATGAAAACGAGAGGTACAGATGATCTACTCAAACATGTAATGTAAGCGCTTCCCAATGAGAAAATGACAAGACAAGGGTGAAAATCTCGCTCTAATTAAATGTAGGCTAAATCGCCCTGAATTAAAATGTAAAAACAGATCAAATAATGTATTTGTCGAAATGTTGCGATATTGTTTCATTTAAGTTCATAATTATTCTATAAATGTTATTTAATTTAGCAGCATTACCACGAAGCACCGTGTTTCGATATTTATTTGAATAATACAAAATAAAATAAAAACTTAATTCACAAATTGCATGCCTGGTTGTAAGGATCCAAAGATCCCTGTAGACTTTAATATTAAGTTGAACATTTTGTTCATGACAACAAATTAACAAGCGTTTTTTCAGATTATATTTAGTTTTGCTTGGAAAAAGCTGCCCCAAACCAGTTTTATTTCATCAATTATTGAAATAATGAAATATTTAGTAATAAACTTTTATGACAGAAATATCACTAGGCTATACATGTAACTTAAATCATTTAATTCCTTCATTATCAACACTGTCTAGAATAGCGATTTAAGTGTGAATTGCGACTTCTCTTTGTGTTAAGTCAGCCTCAGACTCCGATAGCCTGTGGGGGGGTTGGAGGGACAGTTGCTGGACAAAGGTGTTAATGTTCCTCTTTCATATGGAGAGTGTCGGATAGCCAGGCTGATGAGCAGGCAAAATTATTGTAAGGATAAATCTGTGTCCAAATGTAGGCCCCATATTTTATTAAATTATAAATATTGTAATTTATTTATTGTAGCCTATTTAAAGTTTTTTTTCACACAAAATTTCAATTGAAGTTATTGTAAGGTGAATTCAACAAGGCATGCTGTGTCTTTGAAGCAACAATTAAAGGCTAAATAATTTTTTCGTGATTTGTATGGCTGACACGCAGCGACATATACAGTATTATCAGCTGTATGATGTGTTTTTACCCTGAAATGTTTAATTTCGAGAGAGACCCGGCGCACGCAGCGAGGGAGACTAAATAAACTTGTTAAAAAGAGATCCAGCGCGAGAGAGGCAAAGAAAAACGCATGTTTTTAATTTAATTATGTTTCTTTGGACAATTTTCGTTTTGTACTGTTTTAATTGTTTAATTTAGCTGTAATTTCTTTGGCAATACAAATTTAAAATGTCGCAAGAATAAGATTAGCCTAGTGTTTCTTATTTTGCATAGCAAAAGAAATAAACTCTAAACCCGATGCAACCGTTTTAAATTTAAAAAAACTGTCCCGACACTTTATTTAAACCTTGAAATGTTCGAACTTGGTTTCAAACTTAAGTAATTTTAGTGTTCTTTTACATTACACAAAATTTAGCAGACTAAAGACGAGCTTCTTCATTTTAATTTTCTGATGCAATCGGCTGACAATCTTCCTTCATCAGTTTTTGTCGTTTGTGCAGCGGCTGCGGTTCTAAAGGAATGTAGCAAATTTATGTTGTAATGATAATTAAACAAAACTCTTGACTTTAAATAAGTAAACAGTTATGAACAGTTACCTATTTAAGCATCAAGGTGGTAAAATATAAACGCTGTAGGCCAACATCGGTTAACAACATGTATGCTACATTGAGATTCGATCTCGGGTCGATTGA
Organism: Rhinichthys klamathensis goyatoka; assembly: GCF_029890125.1. Classification (NCBI taxonomy): domain Eukaryota; kingdom Metazoa; phylum Chordata; class Actinopteri; order Cypriniformes; family Leuciscidae; genus Rhinichthys; species Rhinichthys klamathensis. The sequence goes on from NW_026607051.1 coordinate 2,485,461, forward strand.
AGCTCCTCGAAGCTCGTGTTGTTGCGTTGATCACTGAGCTACCGTCTGTACGCTGTTAAAGTTGTAAAGCCTCATTGATGTAGCCTAAATGTTTTTATTGCAATGTTTTATGTTGAAATGTTTTCATTATTTATTCAATTACATTTCAGTAGCCTAATTTCAGTATTGTGATTATGAATTATTTTAACTACGTTTCACTTGTTGAATTCATCTGCTATCAGCTTTCAATCGCTCTGAATCAGCCGCGGTGCGGCAGCAGATTACGCATTAGAGAGAATAAACCGGAATAAACGAACACTTTTCAGAGGCTATGATTGTAGCGCCTCTTAGCGGTAAAAGGCAGCAAATACACCACACATTTTACCGCCGCGGTGGAACGGCTGATGTGGGCATTGTCATGGCTTGCCTCGACATTTGCGTTTGAATAGCGCGCGTCCTCCGTGGGCGTGTCAGATTAACGCATAATGAAGTGTAATGAGCTGGGAAAAAAAATACTGACAGCACTCTCTTTTCATACAGATTGCATAAACTGAGAATATTTGTTTTTTATATAAATTACTTCATTTAAAAGAAGAGAATTCAAGCTTCATAAAGAAAAATCTCTCGTGCCTGTGTGACAAGTATTCGCGGAGTTACAGTTAATCTTAGGACGCGTTTCAGAATGGACTTCACTGACAGAGAGAACGCAGAACTCGCATCATGTTTGTTTTTCTTTATTTGGTGAAAAGCACAACACTTTGTTTTTATTGTGAGTATCCACAAAAAAAATACAAACTTAACAGGATCTAATGATGTACAACACTTATATGTAAGATCAAAATCAACAGAGTAATTTGATTCTCTTTTTGCACTGATAAGGAAAAAAGTGAGCTGGTATCGCCGGCGAGACCGCCGACCCCAGAGGGTTAAATATGCCTGTTTTGTTTACAAAGTGTTAAATGGATTAGCCCCACCTCTCATGTCGGACTTCTTTAAACCAAAGACTCACAGTGGTGCCAGGACACGGGGCTCCGCTAGAGGTGACTGTGAGGTTCCTTTCAGAAGAACAGCCTTTGGACAAAATTCTCTGTCCGTGAAGGCCTGTAAATTATGGAATAGTATCCCCATAACTGTCAGGGAATCCCCCACATTTTCTATATTTAAAATCAAACTCAAAGTGTGGCTTAAAGCAAACCAGTCTTGTGACCATTAAAGGCACACTGTGGAACTTTTCAACCTTTATAATATATTACCAAAACCCATTGAGATGGTACATCGACTTACAATAGGTTGAATGACACGTCTGCCGTAGCCTGAAGGTGTCTGTATCGCTTTTCCTAGCACTATGTAACTTCGGGGTTCGGGTAGGAAGTGCTCAACTCGCGTTTGATTGCCGTCTGTATGTTTTCGTCATGGCCGAACCAACAGCTACAAGGAAGAAGGCAAAGGTTTTGTCAGAGGACACTAAAAAAAAGAAAAAGGCATAGTGACAAATGAAAAGCCAGGACGAGGATCGCCATTGGTCCAGCGTTCGCTCGCTGGCGTGAGCTACAGGAGGAGGATGGGTGCCCGACCGATGCTAACGCTTGCCTGCACACAAATGCCGTTTCCAAGGTGACACAGATAAATCATATAAGCAGTGTAGTATTTTCTGGTATTCCGGCCACAGCCGATGGTGTTATGAGTGTAATAAAATGCCCACAGCCCATTGTTCATTTCTACACACAAACACAGCCCGCCACAGTGCAGGACTCGAACAAATAAAATCGACTCATGTCAAATGTACATTAAATGTAGTGAACGTTCCCACGACTCAGTGCCCACAAACACTACACACAACATGTCCCACGGTTTCTGTAAAACGAAACCAACACACGTAAGTTACAGTCAGCTCAGGCCGACGGTGTTTTTAGTGCAGTAAATGTGCCCGGCCCGCCGTCCCGCGCCCACATTCACTCACAGACATGTTAGCACTAAGCCGCTCGCTCTCTCTCAGCAGACTGCTATAAGGGAATCGAGCGCGGCCAGGCTGCCCGCCTCAAACACTGCAAGCACACACAATCTAAAGACACGGGAAGCTGACCCACTGTCTATGGGCGGACCGGTTGACTGTTTGTTGACTTTTGCGACAGTGCTGCGGAGCTTGTGGCCTCTAGGGACGCTAGACGTGAAAGTTACAGGTCGAGCGCCACTAGTGGCCAAAAGTTCCGCAGTGTGCCTTTAAGTGATTCTTTTTTTATTTTTGTTTGTATTTATAAAATTTTTGTCATTTTGTATGTTATAATCTCTGTATTTCTGTAATTTGTCTAGGGACTACGGATGTAAATTAGCCCTGTGGCTATAATCCGGCATGTTTACGTCTGTTTTTGTTGTTTCAATGCAGATGTTCATTAATGTGCATTGTCCCTATCAAATAACTAAATAAATTTTCAAGACCCCTGCTGGAGATAACGAGAACTTGCTGCACTGATGCTAACTAGCTTTCCACTGTCCAATCCCCCTGCTGGAGGAAACCTGTAGCTGCTGCCCTGACATTGACTAGCCTCTTAGGAAATACGGTTTGCTCCTCAGGGTGGTACGCAATTTTGGAGAGGCTGCTAGCGCCCCCTGCCTGTGACAATTAGCGTAGTCGGCAGGGTTCTGCCCTAGGTTTGAGTAACCGTAGACCTTTCAAATGTCAGACGACGGGGCACCAGCAGCACACCCCCAAGTTATGCCGGTCTTTATGGGCGCAAAAGTTCGGAGGACCAGGATCAGAGCTAAGGTTACAGGAATGGAAGTCACAGACAGAGTACCTGGCTGGCTTGCAAGGACTGAGTGAGCAGCAGAAACTACAATTTGTCCTGGGATCACTCGAGGGTGATGCAAAGAGAGAAGTCCAGGCCGCACCAGAAGATTCACGCAACAACTCAAAAGCTGTGTTCGACTTCTTGACCAGGCTTTATGGTGACGATACTCCAGTGGCTGCCCTGAGGGCCCAGTTCTTCAACTGCAGGCAGGGACCCAGACAATCTCTGTGTTCGTTCTCTTTACAGATGTGTGAGCAGTTCGCCCGGCTAAAGGGAAGACGTGGTCACGGCCTTGGGGGTGAGGATACCTTGCTGCGGGACCAGTTCCTCATGGGGCTCCGTGATGGGCCTATACGTCAGAGCCTAACTAGCTTTCCATTGCCAGAGACCCCTGCTGGAGAGAACGAGAACTTGCTGTGTTGATGCTAACTAGCTTTCCATTGTCAAGACCCCTGCTGGAGAGAACGAGAACTTGCTGTGCTGATGCTAACTAGCTTTCCACTGTCCAATCCCCCTGCTGGAGGAAACCCGTAGCTGCTGCCCTGACATTGACTAGCCTCTTAGTCCTCCTGGGAGTAATTCCTATCCTAAGACTCTTTTAATAATTTAATAAACATAAAACGTTTTGAACTTATTCTTTGTCCTGACTTCTTTGAGGGAATACGTTTTGCTCCTCAGGGAGGTACGCAATTTTGGAGAGGCGGAATTTTCAATTTGCGTTGCCTGAACCACATTTGTGTGCCTAATGTTTCAAATTTATTTAAATGAAAACGAAAAGAGGCAGAGTGGTGTTTTATACCATATTTCATTTTATTGTTGCCTAAAATGTACATACAGAGATAACCGGAGTAGCAGAGCGAGCTGAGTGGCGCTTTCAAGAACGCGCTGTTCCATTAGCAGAATTACCGGACCCGCGTCCTCTGGAGTCATTCTCCTGAGTCGGTCTTGGCAAGTCCGAACTTTGCGTACTTGGTATTGAGAAACGCCTAATGTCGGCGGCTCGGCACTTGTCTTCTTGTGACAAACATGACAAGAAGCAAGAACAAGATCTGCAGTATGTCATCCATTGTTGTTTTCTATGTCGCTTTTTTTGATGACGTTGATCGCTTCTTTCCGGCAAGCACCACGCCTATCAAGTAAGGGTACTGTTGGCGGTGGAAACGCTAGTTGGATCATGGTTTACCGACCCGAACCGAACTGTAGCCTACTGTACCGCACTGCTCAGTGGAAACGAGCCTTAACCCTCTGGGGTCCAAGGTGTTTTTGGGGTCCTTGAGATGTTTTGACATACTCTGACATTTGTGCTTTTTTCAGTTGCTTATAAACATATTACTGGCAAAGGTGTAATTACACTCTATTTAGCACACACAGGGCTACCATAATGTGTTATCAACATGTATGTACATTTTTGTATTTTTGAGAGAATATTGTTTATGCGTGGTTATTGAAAAAACTAAAACTTAAAGTTTCTGAAATAAGGCCACAAAACACATACTAAATATGTGTCGACAAGACTTTTGACTAATGGATGTTGTCGCCTAGAGTTTTTTCTTCAAAATGATCTGAAAATCATCCTGCCTTATCATTCACATAACACAATAGATTGGTTTAAATTTAAAAATGACACTTTTTGTTTGGAAAGGCAATATGCGCAGGGGTGTGACCTGCTGTGATTCACACCTGAGAAGACAATGGGCCCGCATAATGAGCGCATAATGGGGCTGCATACTAATGACCCTTTCATTTAGGTGTGTCACTGAGCCACAAGAATGCAATGACTATATATATATATATATATATATATATATATATATATATATATATATATATATATATATATATATATATATATATATATATATATATAAGCCTATATAATTCAAAATTGGTTCACAGTTCCAATTATTTATTTATTTTTCAAATTGTGCTTGCAAATTGTATAATATCAAATGTAAAAATTTATAGTAATTGTGCAGTTAATTATCATACTGTTTTTACAGAAAGTTTGGGAATGTATCCCAAATGTGTCACTAATAAAACACAATACAAATAATTTAAAGAGGAGGCTTATATTGAGCTTTTAAGATTTACCTAAGATTTATTTATATGTAGCCTACATATATTTTTGCTATTTTAATAAAAAGGTTACAATTACAACAACAATTAAAATTTTAACTATATTTCAAATGTAATCTTTCTTTGTATTATATACTAAAGTATACATTTTATCATACATATTTCACAGTTGCGGATTAATTAGTTTGAATATAGCTTACAATCGAACAAATACTATAATAACATCTTAGCAAACAAGCTTATTTGATGTGGCAGTATTTTACAGTAAAAACGACATCTTGTCTTTCATATGTAACATATCGTTTTTATGATTAGGACATATAAATGTTAATTTGCAGTTTAATACGTTGCTTATACAAAAATATTTTATTTCAACATATTTCAGTCGATTTTTACTCATCTCAGTATTGGAATATAGTTAGGTAAAAGCTGTTCATTCATTCACACACAAAAACGCGATTCAAACAGTCTTTTTGTTTACAGACACTATTCCATATCGCGATTAGCACAAAGCACTTGAAAATAAAGAATGTACCTATTTCCTCGGCTGGATCCGTTGCTCCTCCAAATGAAACTACCTGTAGCCTACTTCTGAGGTAATTTTTTCCAGGATTATTATTAAGATAGTACTATTATTCCTCACAGCGTCGTAAATCTGAGGCTCTTTCGGTGGTTATCCAGCTGATGTGGGCGTGGATCGCCTCAGAGCATTTGTGTTTGAATAGAGCGCGCGCTCCGTGGGCGTGGTCAAATTAACTTTAATGAGCTGAGACGAGAACGACTATCATCTCTCTCTTTTCGTACAGATTACATAAAATGAGAAAAAATTTTTTTTATATAAATTACTTCATTTAAAAGAAGATAATTCAGGCTTCATGCCTGTGTGCCTGTATACCTGTTTGACTGAGTATTTGCAGAGTTACAGATGATTTTTCGGACGCGTTTCAGAATGGACTTCACTGACAGTGAGAACGCAGAACGCGCATCATGTTTATTTTTCTTTATTAGGCGAAAAGCACAACACTTTGTTTTTATTATGAGGTTCCACAAAAAAAATACAAACTTAACAGGATCGAATGATGTACAACACTTATATGTAAGATCAAAATTAACAGAGTAATTTGAGTCTCTTTTGCACTGATAAGGAAAAAAGTGAGCTGGTATCGCCGGCGAGACCGCCGACCCCAGAGAGTTAAAATTCTTGGTAATAATAGGTTTGAAGTTTGCTGAACACCTACATTCATCTTTAGTAATTTGTATACCTACGCATCTGTGTTTGAATATTACCCTGATTTCAGCAAGTCTTTTATTCTCTATACGGACGCATCTCACCAGGCGATTGGCTCCGTGCTTGCACAACAGCAACAGGGTGTTGAAAAGGTGGTAGCCTATGCCAGTCATGTCCTAAGCACAACAGAGCGTAACTGGTCCACCTTTGACAGAGAATGGTGGGCTATTGTTTGGTCCGTTAGACATTTCTCACACTACTTGCAAGGATGCCCCTTTGTGATTGTTACTGACCATCACCCCTTGTTAGGGTTAAAGAAAATGCCCATTGATCGAGATCCAACAGGACGTAGGGTTGGGTATTGGAGCGTGGCGTGTACAATTGGGTCATAAAACACAGGAATGGCGTGCAGCACACAAATGCAGATTCACTATCTAGACGCCCGAGTCAAAGTGATACTATTCCTTCTGGTCCCTCAATGTCAGACAAACCAGAACCTTCTGTAGTCACTGCCCCTCTGACCGCTCATGCTGTCATAGACCTTTCTCAGACTTTGTCAGTCGATCTTGCACAGTGTCAAAAAAATGATGTCACACTGAGGATAGTGAGTGAATGGTTGAAGGAAGAAAAGAGACCCCCAGCTTGGGTTCTAAAGAAGGGGTCGACAGAGCTCAAAGTATACTGGCGACAGTTTGATAGACTGCATTTGCAGGATGGAAAAATCTACCGTTTTGCCTGTAACAGACCAAAAGAGTCACCCATTCTTCATGTAGTCGTTCCCAGTAAAGCTGTGCCCCAGGTGTTACCGTTTTTACATGGTCATTCCACTGTAGGTCATCTTGGTCATAAAAAGACACTTGCGAGGGCCAGGGAGCATTTCTATTGGCCATACATGGCTAGAGACATAGAGAACTACTGCCAACAGTGTGTTTCATGCCAATCTAGATCTATGCCAGTTCCTCACCGGGTTGCTCCCCTACAGACTATACATGCCAATCATCCTTTTGAAAAGGTGGCAGCTGACATTACTGAGCTTCCAGTGACTCCATCAGGCCATAGATATGCCCTTGTTCTTCAAGACTATTTCACCAAGTATGTGAATTTGTACCCTATGAAGGACCAAAAAGCGGTAACGGTGGGCCAACTGTATTTTTTAACAGTATGTCACAGAGCATGGTGTCCCTGAATGCCTTCATACAGATCAAGGCCGTCAGTTTGAGGCAGATTTAATCAAGGAGTTGTGTTCCAAGTTGGGTGTCACTAAAACAAGGACTTCTCCTTATCATCCTGAGGGAGATGGTTTAGTTGAAAGATTCAATCGCACCCTGAAAGACCAATTAAGTAAATGTCTGTATCAGCAAACAGAGCCATGGGATACCATGTTGAGGTTGTTATGGAATTTTTATATTCTATTTGATTTTTGGCTCCTTATTCCTGAGTTACGAGAACAGAGAATCTTGTTTTTCTGTATCATGTTTATACAGCTGGAAGGTTTGTGTGAGACACACAGCAGGTGGTTGGGCAGCGATCTCTGATTACAAATAGTGAGAAGACCCCCTGGTCTTGGAGGTAGTCATAAAGTTCCTTTGTTATAAGAACTAGCAGCCACTGTTCTGGGTCTCTCCAAACCTGCAGCTGGTCTGTAAGGATGGAGGGAACATTTGGGAACATCTATGCTTGCAAGAATAAAATACTTTCTTTTTATACAATTTGGAATCCCGTCTCTTAACGTGATGCTTTTTGTTTAATAATTGATTTTGCCACAACAAGGTCCATTCAGTTCTCTTACAATACCAGTGTGCACAGCAGTACTGGATACACCCCTTTTTTCCTTGTTCATGGATGTGACGCCAGACTGCCTGTTCATTTACTCTTTCCTTGTCATACTGAAGCTTCTAGTGCCTCTGCTGGCACCCCAGCAGAGTATGCTACATCTGTCTACAGGAAGCTGCAGTTTGCATTCAAGTTGCGTCAGGAGAATCAGGAACATGCTCACAAACAGCAAAAAGCTCAATATGACAAAAAGGCCAAATTCACCACGTACAGTGTGGGAGACTTGGTTTGGCTGAATGATCCTGCTCATTACCGATGTATACTTGCCCCACCCTGGAAAGGACCCTACATTGTAGCACAAATTGTTCAGCCTGCCGATGGTAATGCTGTGCTGTATGCTATTCAGCCAAAAGGTTTTCCTGAAAAGACACCGCAAGTGGTACATCATAATCGTCTCAAACCCTACCTGCCTTCCACATATCCGCTGGGGCGAACAGTATTAGATGCATAATCTCCCATTGCACAGACTGTGGAAAAGGAAGTACCCCCTAGTACTTCTAATTCTTCTACACTTGCTGTCCGAGAGAACTTGCCTTCTGTTGTCTTTACTGGAGAAGTCCCCAATCAGAGTCCAACTAGGTCATTGCTTTTGGGACAGTTACCGCTGAGCTTAACTCAAAACACTGGACAGTTTAATGTCCCTCAGCCTGATAATATGGACACTGTAACCTCAAAAGTGGGCTGTTCTAGTGCTGTGGCTCCACATGCTGATTTAGACTCTAGACCGTTAGGTCGCAGGCCTGTCAAATTGCCTGCAAAGTTCAAAGACTATGTTGTGAAGTGAAAAAAAAAAGTATCCATCCTTTGCTTTATAACTTTCGCTGAAATCTGTCTTGGACTACAGTCTTGGACTACAGACCATATTGTGTTCATGGAAACTTTTGGTTTTAGTGCACCAATAATCTGCACAATGCTTTGCCTGGTTTATTAATGGCATTGTTGTTTTCTGTTAGTTGAAAACGTGGACGTTTTTTTTCCCCACAGGGTAACTAATGTGAAGTTTCTTTTGTTTAATATTCATTGTATTTTATTTTTTACATATTTTTGTTAAGGACTTTTATTTTGGTGTTGAATCCTCAGAGAGAGGATGATGTAATGAGAAGCGGGAGTGCAAAAAGGGGAGGGGTAGAGAGAGTGCCAGCGAGGAGTATTGTTGTGTTGCTCTGCTCTCCTTAGACTCTGCTCTCAATAAAAAGTTATTAGTCGTCAATATTCCAGTCCATCGTCTTTATTGAAACCAATCCACAGGCAGCTAAACCCCACGCCTTACAGTAGTACAAATTACCATTATGTAGAATATTCTAGTAGGCTACTTCACTTTTACTTGTTCCCATGTTCTACAAGTGGGTGGTGACTCTGACATTACAATGAACAAAGTAATTAATTATTTAGAAATTATTAAAATACAAAAATATATACTGTAATAAAAACATCTAACATGGTCACTACAAACTTAATTTGTCTGCTACTTTTTGCCAGCCCTCTCTCATGGCTTTTGCACACTTTGAGGTGTTCCCTGGCGTTTTAATTAAGTTTTCAAATTCAGCATATCCTTCAAGCAATAACTCTTGCTCTGCCGCGGTGAAAAACTGAGCGTGCTCTTTGGCCACGGTGAGCAGCCAATAGCAGCGTTGCTGATCAATGTTTCTACTATCGATACATATCCCCTTTTAAACCAGTGCATGAACTCGCAATTATCTCAGATAACTCAATCCAGCTATAATAATCATAACCGGCAGGTGTGTTTGAAGAACCTAATTAGCCGGATCATGATGAGCACGATGATATTATCTTGGATGTCTCGTTTGATCTCGGATGTTTTAAGCAACGTACGAAGAACGGGTCCCAGGTTGACACTTCAGCGTGAGAAATCGGGGGTGTGGCGTGTGAGCGTGTGAAACCAATCAAATGCGTGTGTCTCACGGCCAATGCGTGAGAGTTGGCAGCTCTGATTAATGTTGCAGAAATGTTTTGTCCATGCCTTTCAACTTGCGTGTGCAAAATTCAAAATTGAATGAATGTGTAGCAATTTGTACAAATAGAGAAATTTTTGTGAATACAAATGTTTTCTTTTGTATTAGTGTATCATAATTTGTGCATGCAACAAAGAAGATGTGCATGAGTCGATCTCATTTGATTCATTTGGATTTTGAGACTTTCTTTTCGCTGTTTTTAAGCATTTCACAACCCACACACAAACAACTACAAATGAATAGGCCTGGTGCTAATTATTAATGTGTGCACAACTACCCATTTATTTGACAAATTCACAAATGTGCGTCGCTACATTTAAACTAATACAATACAACTTGTGTGTGCAAAATCCAGAATCACATGAATGTGCAGCATTTTGTACAAATAGAGACATAGGCCTAGTTGTTAATACAAAACCTCAATTTTGTATTAATGTAGGCCAGAATTTGTGCATGCAACAAGTAAGATGTGCATTTGTGGATGAGGTGACACGTGTGCATTCATTGACTCGTTTCTGAGTCGATCCTTTTTGATTCATTTGGATTTTGAGACTTTCATTTCGCCGGTTTCGTCTTGCAAGATCCACACACACTGTCTGAGAAAAGCTGCTACCACTAGATGGCAGTATAGCTGCTAAAACAGACAACGGCCGCGTAATCAAGCGTTCTTCCACATTTAAGACGCTTAAAGGAGCTGTATGTAAGATTGTGGCCAAAACTAGTACTGCAATCACTGTCAAATTACTGTAGAGTGGTGTATCCCTTCCCCCTCCTCCCTGACTCGAGGTTGCCAGATCGGCAGCAGGATCCAGCAGGAACGTGACGAGCTGCAGCTGTGGTAACTAGAGCAGACCTGGCAACCCGGATGCCGCAACACTACTGACTTTGTGATTGGTAGATAGGTGGAGGGTGGAGCATCAGACCAAAACACAACATGACAACATCAACATCAGTTGAGGGCTGCAACTGCACTTTTTAAATGACAATATCCTGGCCAGACTACTGTTGTCAGTGATATAAGTATTTGAAATGTACATGATTTCTTAATGTCTAGTGACATTTCAGGGCCATTTTATGATTAATTGAAATACATTTCTTACATACAGCTCCTTTAATGTGAGTGATATTGAAGTGTCAAATTTAGTACACAATATAGGCCTACCTTATTAATAAAGCATACTTTATAGAGGCAATCAGATTATGAACAACACCCATAGAAAACCATTATAAAACGCTTCACGTGCAATAGCGCATTGGGCGTTCAATAAGGCATATCAGCTACTGAGTTTTAATATCACCGTCTTACTGCATTGACGTTAAGCTTTTTCGTAATAATAGGCTCTATGGGAGGAAAACTATATAGCCTATACAGAGCCTATATGAATGCGACGCGCAACGTTTCACGTTAATGGCATTTTCCTTCCTGAGCCTGTTAAAAAGAAAAAGCTTAACATGAAATTTCGCAGGTGCGTTCATATTATAGGCTTATTTTTTATGACTACACATTGTAGGCTACAAGCTTTGGAATTTGAAAATGTCTGTTTTTCAGTGGTGGAGGAAGTACTGGATCTCAGTACTTAAGTAAAAGTACAAATAACCAGAGACATATTTACTTTAGTAAAAGTAGAAGTACCACAATGACAACCCTACTTAAGTAAAAAGTACCTGATTTTAAATGTACTTAAGAAAAGTGTCTGTAATGACAACATTTCGTTGACTAGTTTTGGATAGATTATAAAGTTTTTACTAAAATAGACATCAAATAAGCTTTTGTTAGACAGTTTCTGCTCATATGTTAAATATATAGTATGTTTTGTCAAAAATAAACTAATAAACTGTTATAGTGTTTGTTCCAATGCAAGCTATATCAAAATAATGAATAATGAATCCTTAACTTTGAAATATGTATGATAAAATGTATTGGCCTACTTTAAAAAATAATACTTTATACAGACATTTATGGAAAAAGATGTTGTGTTTGTCTATTTAAACAATATAAATCAGAGTCGAGACAACGATGGGCAATTCTTCTTTTGTATTTTTACTGTGCAACATCGAACAACAGGCTGGCCAACCAAATTCTATCATGAGTTAACCTTGAGTGGCCAAGTAGTGCTTATTCCTGAGTTTACTCTTAAGTGCATCCTACTCAATACAGACGGTTTGGTGGTTTCCGTACCCGGGTAGGGTAACGTTTCTCTTCACAGGTTGGAGTTAGTGCTTGTGGCACTTTACTGGAAACTACAGTATCATCTTGAAGTGTTGTTGCATCATTTCCACTGGAAACAGTATCAGTAGTGGTGAATGGAACACTCGCACTTTCCAGAGGAACATCTGATCTTCTCAACTGATCAATGTGTCGTCTCCAGATAGTATCTGGTGCAATCTCAACTGTATATGAGAGTGGTCCTGTTCTTTCTTTGACCTTTACAGGTGTCCATTTATGATCTCCTCTGTAGTTCCTAGCAAGCACACTCTCTCCTACTTCCAACTCTCTGGTTTTTCCTCCTCCTTGTGATTGCTTCATCTGTCTGTCATGTACAGCCCTCCTCAAATTGGGTTTCAACAAATCCAACCTTGAACGTAAGGCTCTACCCAGGAACAACATGGCAGGTGTTCGGTTTGTGGTGACATGAGTTGCATTTCGATATGCAAACAAGAAATTGTGGAGCTTCTGGTTCAGTGTGATCTTTTCGCTTGTCATGGCCCGTAGTGCATTTTTCAAGCTTTGCACAAATCTCTCAGCTAAGCCATTTGTAGCTGGATGGTAGGGCGCTGAGGTCACATGTTTGATTCCATTGTTCTTTAAGAAGATCTGGAACTCCTCATATATAAACTGGGGACCATTGTCACTCACCAGCTGTTCTGGTACACCAGTCCTTGCAAAAAGTTCTCTCAGAACCGTCACAGTTTGGGCGGCGGTTGTGAAGGTCATACTTCTGGCCACTTTGAACACGCATTGACCACAACCAGAAATGTGGTGCCCATGAAAGAACCCGCAAAATCAACATGGATCCTTTGCCACGGTAACGCAGGCCACTCCCAAGGATGTAGAGGTGCAGCCTTTGGCACCTTTTGCACATGTTGACATCCTGAACAATGCATGGCGAGCTGCTCGATCTGCTGATCTATTCCAGGCCACCATACAAAGCTTCTAGCAAGTGATTTCATCTTTACCACTCCTAGATGCCCAACATGAAGCTCCTCCAAAACTCGAGTTCGCAACTTAGGAGGTACAACAACTCTTAATCCCCACATGATGCAACCACCATCCAGAGTTAGTTCATCACGGCGCTGATAAAATTGTGTGAAACGAATCTTCTGCTCTGCATTCCAGCCAGACTGTATAGCTAAATATACCTGAGACAATGCAGGATCTCTCCTGGTTTCTCTCCGACTAATTTCGTCTGTAACAGGAGAACTCTCAAGCTGAGCAATTGTAAAAACGTCCAAAGGTGTGCTTACGTTCTCTGTCTTTGAATCACACCCATCCAATGGTAGAAGTGATAGCCCATCAGCATTAGCATGTCTGTGTGTTCTTTTGAATTCAATCTGATATCTATGTCCTCCAAGAAACAACGCCCACCTTTGAATCCGTGCTGCTGCAGTCAGTGGAATTCCTTTCTGAGGATTGAAAATGGAAACCAATGGCTGATGGTCCGTAACCAAGGTAAAGTTGTTTCCATACAGATACTGATTGAATCGTTTTACGCCTCATACCAGGCTCAAAGCTTCCCTATCAATCTGTGCATAGTTCTTCTCTGTAGCACTGAGGGAGCGTGATGCGAAAGCTATGGGGCGCTCCGTTCCATCACCCATCACGTGTGACAACACCGCCCCTATGCCGTATGGTGAGGCATCGCATGCCAGCTTTAGTGGCTTGTGCGGGTCATAGTGAGTCAGAACTGTGTCTGACATCACTAGTTTCTTTGCTTCCTGAAAAGCTTGCCTGCATTGCTTTTTCCAAGTCCATTTCTTTCCTGCTTGTAACAGGGCATTTAGAGGATGGAGAACAGTAGCCAGATTTGGCAAAAACCTGTTGTAGTAATTGACAAATCCAAGGAAGGACCTCAATTGCGAGACATCTTCCGGTTGTGGAGCCTCTGCAACAGCTCTTAGCTTGTCGTGACACTTGTGCAGACCATTCACATAAATTTTATGTCCACAATACGTAATGGTGTCTTTGAAAAACTCACACTTGTCACGTCTTGCGCGCAGTCCATACTCTTCCAATCTCCTTAAAACCCGTGCTAAGTTCTCCAAGTGACCACTGTCACTGTCACCTGTGATGATGATGTCATCGAGGTAACATTGGGTACCAGGGCAACCCTGAAGTACCTGATCCATAGCCCTTTGCCATAAGGCCGGTGCTGAGGCGACGCCGAAAACAAGCCTGTTATAGCGATACAAGCCCTTGAAAGTATTGATAGTCAAGAACACTTTTGAGTCCTCCTCCATTTCCATCTGTAAATATGCTTCCGCCAAGTCTATTTTACTAAAGAGCTGTCCACCTGCAAGTGTAGCAAAAATATCCTCTATTCTTGGTAGTGGATATTGTTCTGCCTGCAATTCAGGGTTGACAGAGACTTTAAAATCCCGGCAAAGTCTAACAGTTCCATCTTTCTTGGCAACAGGAACAACTGGAGTTGCCCAGGGACTCCAGTCAACCTTTGAAAGTATTCCTTCAGCTTCCAACCGATCCAGCTCATTTTCCACTTTCTGGCGAATAGCATAGGGAACAGGCCGCGCCTTGTGAAACTTGGGTACTGCATTCTCATTCAGGGTTATCTTTCCTTTTATATGCTTCAGCGTTCCTATTCCCGACTGAAACACAGCTACAGCCCCATCCAGCACTTTTTCCAGCTTCATTTGGGTGCACTTCGATGAAGGAACTGTGACTTGCAGACGTTTTATGGATTTCCAGTCCAGCTGCAACTTTCTCAACCAGTCACGTCCCCAAAGTGCTGGTCCCTCTGTTCGTACTATGTATAGATCTAATTCACTCTGTTGATCATTGTACATTACAATCACAGGCATCACCCCAAGAGGGATTATGGGCTCACCAGTATATGTTTTCAGTTTAACAGGCAATGGCTTTAATTTAGTCGTTTTGAAATGTTTTTCAAACTCGTGCTGTGACATCACTGATACAGCGGAGCCTGTATCCAATTCCATTCTGATTGTCTGTCCATTCACTTGAGGTGTAAGCCAGATTGCTTGTTTTAAGTCACTTTTCAGCAGGGACGTGCACAGGAATTTTGTGGGGCAGTTGCTCTGACCTGAAAAAAGGGCACTACCCCCAAAACTCACGGGCTATATGAAGGAATATATTCAGTTGAATTTTGCCCATACAAATCGCCTTATCTGATCGTGTTTATGTCCAAACGCAATGCCTCATATTATGGTCTTATTATTATTTATAAAGATTGCAAACGTCAAAGATGACAGGTTTATGATATACAACTTTGCAGTATACAAAATGTATTAACAATATGTTAAATGTCACCAAAACACACATGAGAAAAAGAGTTCCTCATATTATTGTTTATTTTTTTTTAATTATTATTATTATTATTTTTTATTTTATTTTTTTTAAATAAATAATCTGGATTGAATTGACAGATGGGGAAAAACTCGCTTCTAATAAAATAAAAAAACGCTTAGATTTCGGAAAAAATACAATCCTTTTTTAACCTTTTGGCTTCCCGTACATTCAATTGTGCTTTTTGCTCATCTGGGCAACTACGCATGATTTGTAGTATGATTGCGTAAAGGGAACAGGAATTCCGGTAAGGAACAGAATCGACTGCTACACCCAGTGCCGATCCTGACCTCCCTGGGGCCCTAAGCAAAATTCTGCTAAGGGGCCCTCTACCTGACCTGTGATGTCGTGAGCTATGTAAACCATTTGCCATTGCCACAGTCACACCTGACACTTCAGCGCTCCCATACAATCCTCCCTCCTTTAAACAAAACAGTCAAAGAATAAGTACAACAATATAGAACAGAATGAGGTTCAAACACACAATATTTATTGAATAGAGTATTTTCTATAGAATGTTAAGATAATAAGTGAATATTATTAAGTAAGTGAATATTAACGTAAACATAAATAAGAAGAAAATAATAAATTATAACCCTGAGCTTTGGCTTTTGGGATTAACTTTGGTTCTTTCTACAGCCTGGGCATTTTCGGCATCAGTATGATTTTTTAATTTTTTATTATGCATGTTGAAGCAATTCTTGATTTATGGTTATTATTTACTGAGGGATGTGCATCCATTTTGACCAGTATGTCCAGCTAATCAACATTTTTAATTCAATATAGCCTATAAATCAATAGTCAATCAATGTCAAATTGTCAATACATTGCTTTCTATCTTGCATAATTAGTGTCTTGTTTTAAAAGTATAATGTGTACTTTGATTGGGAGTGCCATCATTCACGTGCATGTATTGTACAGTATGTCTGGTCTCCACATATTTCTGCTTGAAAAATGCGAGTTTCATTTCGTGCACGCGCATATGAACGCACGATAACACACGCGACGCGGTTATGTTTTCCGAGCTGCAGTAAACAAACACCGTTGCACTTTGTCGTTTATCAAAATCAAACGTAATAAATAATTGTATTTTACTCTCACTTTTGTCAGCCACAAAGTGAAGCAAGAGATGCACTGCCTGCCCAGCTAGGTTAGCAAGACCGAAAAACATCAAACTTTGCTGACATCAAAGAAGGCTGGCTCTGTGCTGGGGCTTGCTCTGGAGCCCCTGGAGTTGGTTGTGGAGAGAAGAATGTTACACAAATTATACAATATCATGGACAACACTTCACATCCGCTGCACAACCTGCTGGTCGGGCAGCAGAGTGTATTCAGCTGGAGATTTCTACAACTCCGCTGTAGCAAGGACCGTTACAGGAAGTCATTTCTACCCACTGCCATTACAATTCACAACAACTCTCTGGGCAGGGAGAGGAGACTGAGGAGACTGAATGACACGTGAATGATAAAGGACATTATATTATTTTTAACATTATATTTAACACTCAATATTCACATGTGATACTAACTTCACATCTTTGTGCACTGTTGCACTTGTGTATACATTTTATACTTGTTAAGATACATTGTAATATTTTTATCTATTTAAAAAAAATATATTTTTTTATTTATTTGTCAGTATATGTCAGTCTATGTAATATGTTTGGTTTGTATTCTGTGTTACAATCCTGCTGCAACACTGCAATTTCCCCTTGGGGATTAATAAAGTTTTTCTATTCTATTCTATTCTATTCTATTCTATTCTATTCTATTCTATTCTATTCTATTCTATTCTATTCTATCAAACTTAGAGAGGAGAGAACACAAGTTTACCTGATTGTTGTTCCCACAATTCACTCTCATGGTTTTTTTCTTCTTCCTCTTTTCGTGACCAGAAGGATAGTTTCGCTTCATTTTGTCGTGGATGTTGTAGCTACACATTTGACGGCGCGCTATGACTATGACACGAGATGGAGGCGTGGCCTTAAGTAATTTGCGTGGCCCTACGCCGGTCGCGTGCAGTCTATGGTCGCGTGCAGCGTTTGCCCTTCATACTGACTTTCACTTTCGGTGCCCGAATGGAAGTGAATGAGGCTTTGCGATTTTTTTTTAAATCTAGGCCTACGTGAAATTCTGCATCCATTGTACGATTTAATTTTTTTCTCGGAAGGGCAACTTGAGTGAGAAGCGCAACTTGAGTGAGAAGGGCATATGGGCAGTTGCCCGGGCAACCTGAGCAACCCCCCTGTGCACGTCCCTGCTTTTCAGACTTTAGATTTCTAAATTTGCCAACCCTGTGTCACTTTCTTCATCTGAGTTTTGGGCAACAACATGCACATTCCTACTTTTCATTTTCTGAGCCTTGTACTGTCTCTCTTTTTCAATGTATGGTAGCCTACATCAGACCGACATGCTCTTTGTATGTGTCCAACTTTGTTGCATTTTCTGCACATTTCAGTTTTGAATCTGCACTGATTTGCTTTGTGTCCTCCCGTCACAACGGTAACACAGTTCAACTTTTTGCATAGTTCTTTTAGGTTAACCTGCAGTGGTCACCTTGTTTACAGACATTTTAACTCCTGATCTCAGCCCTACTGCATCTCTGGCAGCCGTTTCCATGGCAACAGACATTTCAACTGCATGTTTGAATGTTAGATCTGCCTCTGAGAGCAATCTCTTCTGTATACTCTCTTGTGAAATGCCACAGACTAGCGCGATCTCTCAGCGCGTCATTTAGTCCGTCCCCAAACTGACAGTGTTCTGACAATTTCTTTAATTCAGCTACATAAACTGCGATTGACTCTCCATCATTCTGATTCCGTTTATGAAATCTGAATCGTTCTGCAATGAGCAGCGGTTTTGGTGCTATGCTCTTGCATTATCTTCACAATGTTGCCAAAACTAAGATCAGCAGGCTTTGTGGGAGCAGTGAGGCTTCTCAGCAGAGCATATGCTTTCCAACAACACTGACACCCGCTTTTCAGCAGAGGTCATTAGCTTTGAAATACTGCTCGATTCGTTCACAGTACAAAGTCCAATCATCCGTAGCATTTTCAAATGGATCAATCTTTCCGATATGTCCTGTCATCTTTCTTAATTCACTTACTAGTTTGTGATGAATCTAATGTTACCCCTCAATCTCCGTGAGGCTGTGTTTCATCTCTTTTTATCACTTCTCCCAGAAAAAAAACACCCATCTGGAAAAAAAAACTAGGAGACAGTGCTTCCATATGATAACCAAAAATCCTCGTCGCCAACTGTTATGTTTGTCTATTTAAACAATACAAATCAGAGTCGAGACAACGATGGGCAATTCTTCAAATAGTGCTTATTCCTGAGTTTACTCTTAAGTGCATTCTACTCAAAAAGAAAATTGTCTTTTGTAGTGTATTAAGATGTTTCCAACTCTAACTTTGAACCAATTCTGTAGAATGGCCCATATAGTCTATTTGAACAGGATTTGTTTCCAGGTATGACTAAAAATGTGCTTTTGACTTTCATTTATATTTTGATTATATATATATATATATATATATATATATATATATATATGTGTGTGTGTGTGTACGTATATATATATATATATATATATTTATATATAATCCTTGCATTCTTTCTTGGATCTAGGATCACGATGTTAAACTGATCCACCCCCTTGCAGGGCTAGTAACCCGCTTGGGGTTAATCAACGTCAATCAAACGTCTTTGTTGCGTCGCTGTGCGATCCCATCGCTTATGACGGTTCAGGCAACTGCTTCCGATAATACAACGACAAAACAGGACAACACAAGCGCCATCACTACGACACAACATCGTCTATTCACCCACCGCAAACCAACCATCATTGCCACTTACAACGTCCGTACTCTAAGAAAAGCAGGAAAGAGTAAAAACAAAGAAGTGCCACCAACACTCGAACAATCCGAACGCTTCCATCGGCTTATCCATGGATGTGAAGAGAACGGAATCGACATCAAAGCCGTCCAAGAACATCGACTACCAGCAACTAACAACATCAACACTTACACCGAAGTCTACAATGGCAGAGAGTGGAGATTCGACTACTGCTCAGCCACAAAAACAACGCAAGGCAACCATGTCGGAGGAATAGGGCTCCTCACAAGCAGCAAAGCGGCAAAGTCCCTAACAGCAACAATCAAAGTGTCCGAGCGAATAATGACAGCAACTTTTGCCGGCAATCCATCTACAACAGTCATCGTGGCCTACGCTCCGACAGAAGAGAAACCCGATGAAGACAAAGACAACTTCTACGACAAGCTCACCGAGTGCACTGAGGAAATCCCGCCACACAACATGCTCATCATCGCAGGCGACTTCAATGCGAGAATCGGAGAAGACTGTCATCAATCCAATCCTAGAGTCATCGGCAAGCATGTACTTCACAAGTTAACAAACGGCAACGGAAGTAGACTAGTTGAGTTCTGCGAAATTAACAACATCAGGCCAATGCAAACCAGATTCCCGCACCCGAAATCCAGAATCTGGACTTGGCAGCCGGACGCCAACAGGAAAGCAAACGACGGCAAAAACAGAGCTCAACTAGACCACATATTAGTTAGCGGCAAATGGATCAATTCGGTAAGGAACGTGCGAGCCTACAACACTGTCGAACTTGGATCTGATCACAGAATAGTCAGTGCCGCGATCAAGATCAGCCTACGAGCACCACGAGAAATCAAGACCAAGCGCATCAAGTTCGACTGGAAGAGGCTCAGGGACAACAGTGAATTACAGCAGAAGTATGTAGTTGAGATCCAGAATCGCTACAGCCTACTCAGTGAAGAAGACGACCGTGAAGATCTGCAGCAAAAGTACGATATATTCGTACAAGCTATCGAGGAGGCAGCAGAGAGCACGGTCGGTCTAGTAAAGAAGAAAACGACCGAGAACTGGGTCTCAACTGGAACCACTGAAATTCTCAAAAAACGTAATGAAGCCAGGAGAAACAACAAGAAAGACACCCAACAACTCACCAAAAACCTCCTGGAGTCCTACGAAAAGGACAGAATCAACTTCCTAGAAGAAAAACTTCACAGATTAACAGAAGCCGCAAAAGCAAACAAACTGAGAACAACTTGGGACTTGGGAGATCGTGAATGAAATCAGCGGCAAAACTAAGTTCACTAATAAACACAAAATGAAGAGAGCCGATGGCAAAGAAATCAATTCGACACAAGAACTGCTAAAGGAGTGGCAAAAATACTTTAGCACATTGCTCAACAACAACATCATCATCACGGATAGCTCGCCCATTGAGCCTGCCGCTAAGGACCTCAATATCGAAACACAACCATTCATCATCGAGGAGATAAAATGAGCAATTCAGGAAATTAAAAGCGGGAAATCACCAGGGCCTGACCATGCAATAACAGCAGAAGCATTAAAGTTCGGAGGAGATTATGTAGCCGGTCTCCTCCTTGATATCTGCAACAGAGTCTACACGCAAGAATCGGCACCCGAACAATTCACAACCAGTTTAATTGTCCCTCTACCCAAGAAAGGTGATTTGACCCTGATGAACAACTACAGGGGGATCAGCCTTATGTCGATCGCCGCAAAGGTCTACAACAAAGTTATCCTGCATAGGATAAGAGACCCGATCGACAAAGTCCTGCGCACCAATCAAGCTGGCTTCAGAAGAGGTAGAGGGTGCACAGAACAAGTTCACATCCTGCGTAGAATAATCGAAGGCTACAATGACAAGAATCTCGACTACTACATCACATTTGTCGACTTCAAGAAAGCCTTCGACTCGATCAACAGACCAACAATGTTCGAAATCATGAGACACTATGGCATACCAAACAAATTGGTAAGAGCAGTTCGAGCAATCTACACCAACTCCAAGAGCCATGTACTAGTCGAGGGGAAGCTGTCAGAGCAAGTCGACATTTCAACTGGTGTCCTACAAGGCGACACACTAGCTCCTTTCCTGTTTATCATCGTTCTCGACTATGTACTAACAAAAGCTGAGGAGGAACATGCTGATACCACCCAATCCAACGGCATCGTAACACATCTAAGAGAGTCAACTAGGCAACTTAATGTCTCACTATTCGACTTGGACTTCGCAGATGACATCGCTCTATTCGAAAGCACCCTGGAAAGATCGCAGCAACAACTTAAAACAACAGCCAAGTGGGCCAGGAGAGTAGGCCTTGAAGTCAACATAGGCAAGACAAAAGTATTAAGCAACAAACAACATGCTGGCCTAGACATGGCAATCCATACCCACCAGTACATACAGCTAAATGGTCAGAGCATCGAGTGGACCAAGAACTTCAAATATCTCGGCTCACAAATAGCCTCTACAGAGTCAGACGTCAGAGCACGAAAAGGTCAAGCATGGGGGGCCTTTTGGAAGATGAAAAACGTCTTTCAGGCAAAGACCATTCCAATCAAACTTAAGATCAACATATTTGAAGCCGCATGCATCTCAATCCTTCTATACGAGAGTTGGATTATCAACAGCAAGATCAAAAACCAGCCCAATAGTTTCGCTACCAACTGCTACAGAATAATGCTCGGCATTAAACGTCCAGACAAAATCAGGAACGAAGACATCTACAAGCAAGTCGACCGCGACCAACTCGTCCTCCGAGTGCAACAAAGGCCGTTGAGATTTGTAGGCCACTGCCTCAGAAGAAGCGAGAACGACTTAATAAACAAATATGTTTTGTATGCAC
Organism: Rhinichthys klamathensis goyatoka; assembly: GCF_029890125.1. Lineage (NCBI taxonomy): Eukaryota > Metazoa > Chordata > Actinopteri > Cypriniformes > Leuciscidae > Rhinichthys > Rhinichthys klamathensis. Next base: position 2,507,588 of record NW_026607051.1, read on the forward strand.
CACAAGAACGGCACGGGAAAAGAGGCCGAGGAAGACCACGTAAACTGTACCATCAATACATCGGCGAGCTCATTAACAAGGACGTACCGGCCACAGCGAACAAACTGAGGGATGTGGCCAAAGATCGAAGGGAATGGAGAAAATTGGTGACCGACTGCAAACCTACCCTGTTTGCAGCCGATTGATGATGATGATGATGATGATTCTTTCTTGTGTGACACACCTGAATGAAAGGCTCATTATTATGCGGGTCTTTGTCTTCTCAGGTGAGAACCACCTAATTATTCATGAGGGGGTTGGGCCGATCATGCCCCCACGCATATTGCCTTTCCAAACAAAAAAATGTTATTTTTTTACAATTTAAACCAATCTATTGTTTTATGTGAATGATTAGGCAGGATGATTTTCAGATCATTTTGAACCAAAAACTCTAGGCGACAACATCCATTAGTCAAAAGTCTTGTGGACACATATTTAGTATGTGTTTTGTGGCCTTATTTCAGAAACTTTCATTTTTAGTTTTTTCAATAACCATGCATAAACAATATTCTCTCAAAAATACAAACATGTACATACATGTTGCTCACATATTATGGTAGCCCTGTTTGTGCTAAATAGAGTGTAATTTCACCTGTGCCATTAATATGTTTATAAGCAACTGAAAAAAGCACAAATGTCAGGGCATGTCAAAACATCTCAAGGACCCCAAAAACACCTTAGACCCCAGTGGGTTAAAAGCAGCAACCTAACTACTTAGATTATACTCAGTGAATTCAGTTATCACTTTCAGTATACTGTTATATCTGTAGCCGGAGCCATCGGCCCTGTTTCATGGTGGAGACTAAGATTAGACAAAGTTACTGTTATAATCGTTAACGAAAACAAACGAAAAAACAAAAACTAGGGGGGAAAAAACATTGTCGTTAACTGAAATAAAAATAATAACGAGGGATTACAAAAAAACGATAACTAACTAAAAATGTATGTTTGGCAAAACTAACTAAAATAAAATAAAATAATTGAGTAAATGTCCTTAGTTTTCGTCTTTGTCAATGTCTTTCATAGAGCAAATAACATAAGAGCAGCGTATTCGTTCAGCTGCATTTCCTTTACCTGCTCTCCCTCCGTCTCTCTGTCACTCACGCGTCTCTCTCACATACACGCGCACACGCACGCACGCACACACAGCCCCTCCCCTCCTTGCACACCGCGTCTCCATGAAAACGAGTGTTCGTTGAAAGCAAGTTCGCGAAAGGTTGGTATCTCGTGAACACCTTTACTCAATCACACATTAAAAAGTGCTATAAAAAATATTTTTAATTCTGAATACAATTTTGTCAGTGTTAATGTCGACCCGAGAAGCGATTGCGCCTTTTTTAGAAAGTTAACTAGTCGCAAGTTTGAGGTAAAATGCAGTTGGGTTGTCATGTCAAAACACTATACAAGCTGTGATTCAAATATTAAATAATGTTATGTCATTTTTTTACTCTTACACTGAATATTTGCTGCTTCAATCCAGATGAGTATTGTATAGGGTAAATTTAGTATAGGGTGTGAAAATTGTACAGCTGTGGAATTTGTATAGGGTGTGAATTTTGTAGGCTATAGAAGATGTGTGGATTTTGTATTTTGTAGGCTATAGAAGATGTGTGGATTTTGTAAACAGGTAAAGAGATTGAGCTCCTGACACTCTGACAGCAATGTTTTGTGGCTCAAAAATATGTTGAATACATGCTGTTCATGTGTCAACACGTCACTTACACATTTTGCACTTACTGCAGAGTCTTGTGTAGACTGTTTACATACTTGTGCCCATATGTACATTTTATGTAGCTACTGGTGTTATTGTTGAATACATTTTCTAAAATTGTATGTTTTTGTTGAGTTAATATTACACAATACTTTTTGAATCTTGCCCCTGACAAATAACCCAAATTACAAAAAAAAGACTAAAACTAACACTAAAATTAATAAAAACTAAACTAAACTAGCAAACCCTCTTTAAAAACTAATTAAAACTAAACTGAATTTGAAAACAAAAAGTCGAAACGAAATAAAAATAAAAACTAATGAAAAATGCAAAACTATAATAACCTACTTCACTCACAGTCATATCAAATTACACCACACAAAATAAAATAATTTTACGGTCTCTTACCCGAGATGCTTTTACTGCCACTGGATTCTTTTTGATCTCAGTCGAGTTACTCCTGGCCCTGAAAGCAGTTCTCAATTTTCGAGGTAAGACCAGAAGCCTAATGCTTGGATGATCAGTCGTCAAATCCGTCTTCAGGACCAGAAGAAACTGCTGTGAGATCCCACTTCTGACACCAAAAAACAATAATTAAACAAACAGCATCACAGCATAAGAGACATCAGGATTCAAATTGTACTTTAAAAGATGTTTATTCTTTTAAAGGAGGCCTGTTCACAGAAATACCACGGCAGCTACTCGCGATACGAACAAGACCTATCACACAGAAAAACAGACAGCCTCTTATACTCCTTTCTTCTCCGATTAAACTTCAACCGTCTGCTGTCCGCTTCGTCGTTGCCGTTGGCATGTGTTATTCTTTTTCTTATCTCCATTATTATCGCAAATTGTAATTCCATCCTCCTGTATGACCGCCTAACACTGCTTAACATTCGTAGTGTGGTCATGGACTCCGCAAATGGTGATGTTAATGGATATAGAGTGTTTCCATCGTTTTCTGCGATCAATCTCCCTGTGCACCTGCGCAGGTGTCCGACGGACTTACCCAAAAGAAAGCGCCGGAGGAGGCGCGGCAAACGGGGTGGTGTCGCTGTTCGCCGGAAAATTGCGTTGGCTCGAGAGAACGGCGTGCAGCACCCATTCTACTCGTTGGGAGTTCGGGTTTGTGGATGCGACACAGGAAGGTGCTTTCCTGAGGTTCAGTTCCAGCGGCCACGCGCGATTATCCCTGTTATTATTTCCACGCATCGTCATGGGATGTATATTTACCATGGCGGAGTTAATCTCCGTAATCTCCGGCCACTGTGTCGAGCAACACAGTCGGATAATGACTCATCTGTATTGAAGATGGCCCTTATCAATGCACGATCCCTGGTAAATAAAACTTTCATTTTAAACGAACTGTTTACTACACAAGCACTGGACTTCCTTTGTGTCACCGAGACATGGATTAAACCTGGCGAATTAAGCTCGCTTGTTGAATTACTACCGCAGGGCTGTGACTTTTTAAATACCCCGCGCTCATCAGGCCGCGGTGGGGGGTTAGTGACTGTTTTTAAAAACACTTTTTCTTGTCAATTTTTATCTACATCTTTATATAGCAGTTTTGAGGTGCAACTATTTCAAATACTAGTAGCCTGTCACCATTGCTCTGTTATATCGCCCTCCCAAACATAACTCTGAATTTATTAACGAATTTGCTGCATTTGTGGGGAATCTTGTTATTGCTTACGATAAAATACTGCTGCTTGGTGATTTTAATATTCATGTTTGTTGTGCATCTAAAACTCTCTCCATGGAGTTTTTAAATCTCATTGAGTCTTTTGACCTTGTTCAGTGGGTATCTGGCCCAACGCATCTACAGGGTCATACCTTGGACTTGATTTTAACTCATGGATTATCTGTATCAGATTTTACAATTAGCAATGCAACCTTCTCTGATCACATGCCTGTAATTTTCTCTGTTCCATACTTTGGTCAAACACTAAAAATTCAGCCCATGGGCCGTATGTCTCGTACGTTCAGTGCACACTCCAGGGAGGAGTTCACTGCAGCATTTCTTGGAGCGTGGACTTCTGAAACGGAATTTACTCTTCATAACCTGGATGCGGATGAACATCTCAGATTTTTCAACACCACCTGTGCTTCTATTCTGAACAGTATTGCACCTTTTAAGCTTAAATTCCGTATTTCAGTACCAATTCCATGGTTTAATGAATCAGTGCGTTCTCTTAAACAGGCTTGCCGTCGAGCTGAGCGCAAGTGGAAAAAGGACAAATCGCATGTCTCATATGAAATTATGAGAAACTCTCTTTCCTCATTTCAGAGGGCTGCTAAAGCTGCTAAAAGTAAATATTTCTCTGATTTGATTACGCAAAATAGAAATAACCCTCGTGTACTTTTTTCCACTATTGACTCTGTGCTAAATCCACCTGTCAATCTTTTTCCTACGCCTTCTGTCTCGCTCTGTGAAAGTTTTGGAAACTTTTTTACAAATAAGGTATTGGCCATTAGAGCTAAAATGTCTCAGACTGGACATACTTTTTCAGAGATTCCTTTATATTCCGCCACATGGTCTGTGTTTGAGCCACTCTGTTTCTACTCCTGTAAGGAAATTGTGGAGCGTCTTAAGCCTACATCATGCCAACATGATATTGTTCCCTCACATTTCCTCAAACAAAATATGGATGCAATTGGTCCAGGTCTGCTGTCCGTCATTAATAAGTGCTTATATACGGGCACTGTTCCAGTTTGCCTTAAACAGGCTGTGATAACACCATATATTAAAAAACCTAATCTAGATTCCTCATCTCTCTCCAGCTTTCGACCTATTTCAAATCTTCCTTTTATTTCAAAGATCATGGAGAAAGCTGTATTGGCTCAATTACAAACTTTTCTGTCAAACAATTCAATCAATGAAGTTTTTCAATCTGGCTTTAAAGTTTTACATAACACCGAATCTGCTCTTTTAAAAGTCCTAAATGATATATATCTTATCACAGATTCTGGTAAACCTTTGGCTCTGGTCCTCTTAGATCTAAGTGCTGCTTTTGACTTAGTTGACCACAACATTCTTTTGTCACGCCTGGAGTCTTGTGTAGGACTTCGTGGGTCTGTCTTACAGTGGTTTCACTCTTATCTGTCAGATAGATGTTTTACTGTACAGTTAGGACAATATTCATCCTCCAATAAGCAGCTTGGTTGTGGTGTCCCTCAGGGATCAATCCTTGGGCCGGTGTTATTTTCTTTAGATTTGCTCCCTCTGGCTGTTTTTTTTAAAAAACATGGTGTCTCGTTTCATTTTTATGCTGATGATACCCAACTTTACCTTCCCTTGCAACGCAATAATGAATCTTCTCTTCAGCCGCTGTTAGATTGCCTGAATGATCTTAAGTCATGGCTGTCAAACAATTTTCTACACTTAAATGAAAACAAATCGGAGTTTATGTTGTTCGGCCCCAATGAAAACTGTGTTTTTGACTTTGATCTTGGCCCTCTCACCCCGTACAAAACAAAGTGTGCCAGGAATCTGGGCTTCCTATTTGACTCTAGTTTAAAATTTGATAAACAGATTTGTGCTGTTGTTAAGTCATGCTTTTATCAACTGCGCCTTCTCAGTAAAGTAAAGTCCATTCTATCAAGAAGTAATTTAGAAATAGCTATTCATTCGTTCGTTACTTCTAGGCTTGACTACTGTAATTCTTTGTATTATGGCATTTCTCAGGCATCAATCTCCCGTCTGCAGATGGTTCAAAACGCAGCTGCTCGACTGCTTGAAGGGAAGCGTAAGTTCGATCACATAACTCCTATTTTAATGTCTCTGCACTGGCTTCCGGTTAAGTATAGGATAGAGTTCAAAATTTTATTATTCGTCTACAAAGCTTTTAACAATATAGCACCGCAATACCTAACTGATCTCTTGGTACCGTATACCCCATCTAGAAACCTGAGATCCATTGACCATGGCCTTCTAACTGTCCCTAAAGTAAAATTAAAAAAACGTGGTGACCGCGCCTTTGCCGCTGCTGGACCGAGGCTGTGGAACAGCCTTCCTCTGTCGATTAGGCATGCTCCATCTATCTCCACTTTTAAAACTCAGCTTAAGACTTATTTGTTCTCTTTGGCTTTTAACACTATATAGCTACCTTCTGTTTGAAAATGAATTTTTATTGATTACCTATTTTTCTTTGTATTCATAAATGCTAGGTCTGTGTGTCTTTTATTCAGTGTAAAGCACTTTGGTCAACCTTGGTTGTGTCGTAAATGTGCTCTATAAATAAATGATTGATTGATTGATTGATTGATTGAACCTCACGACTCCTGGTCTTCTTTCATCATATCTGGTCCTGGGTCTTTAAACTGTTGTCCCCTAACACTAGAAACATGGTAAATCTTGTTAAACATGCATTGTACAACGTTTTCAAACTTTCTGGCTAGGCTTTTTCAAGCCAGTTTTCTACGAACTTTACCATCTTGTTCAGGATTGTTGTTGAGCATTCTGATTTCAGAACAAATATCAAGCCTGTTTCAAAAGTTACAGCTGCTTTATTAAACAAATACAAGAATGTATTTAAGTACTGGAAATGTAAAACTGAACTTAATGATAGCAAAATATGATTTAAAATAAAGGTCATTGATGGGACAATGTTCTTTTTGTCATTTAGACAGGACTTTCATTAAGTTTAATGAATGTTTATGTACATAGGAATTAATTTATGCATTCATTAATAATGATTACATATTCATTATTTAACAAACATGTATACTCATTCATAAGTTATATTTATACACGTACAAATACATAATTTCAAGTGTAGCTTGTTTTTTTTTCTTTCTCATGTCTATGATCTTGATTTTAATCAAATATTATAAAATAATTACTAATAAAAGTATTTTATGTAAATAAGTACTAAAATTATATATAAATTAATATAATAATTTATTTGCCTGGCTAAAAGCGGCATACACCTCCGACTTCCGATTATTAGTGGCAGCTGACGTCCGGTTTTATTGGCAGGTACGGTCAGCTGCCAGTGGCAGCTACTTCCTGCTGCTAGCTGCCGATTTTTCGCTGAACCCCCTCTCGATTACCTTCTGTAAAAAGGTCCGGAAAAATTACCTCAGGTAATACTAATCCTGTGCGAACAGACCCGCTGTAAATATGTACGTAAATATTCCGTCATTTCCTGTTTAAAAGTAATTTTCTGTGTTTTTTTTTTCCAAGTATGGAGGCGCTTGACAAAGAATTAAGTTGCATTCTGCGGTGGGACAAGTCTGTGGAAAACAAAAGTGTTTTTCCACATAGGCTACAATTCAGATCAAAAAGAAGGTTGAAAGCACTTGCTAGAGGCATGAAACTTCTTTTAGCATTAAGCTACCAACATAATCCACTCTGAATTTAATTAATACATTGTTTGACCGGACCTGATGGGGTAATGTCAGGTAAAATCATGTGTGTTTGCACGCATGATATTAGGAAGCAACATAATACGCACATGACGACAGGAAGGTGACGGCGGTGCATAATCGAGTTACCCATCCCACTTCTGCTAGTTTTACTGAGATTTCTTATCCCATGCAAATTGGCCATTATTATTACAGACGTCCTTTGGTAAAATTACATTACCCCATCTACCCGTTTAAAACTAATCCCATCCGAATAGGGCTTTTAATAGATGTGACATTTCCCACTATGTTCCTCTGGGTTGCAGTGGCTCAGTGGTTCATGTAGGTTGTCTACAAACAGGAAGGTTGGTGGTTCAATCCCCGGTTCCACCTGACGAGGTGTCTATGACACCTAACCCCAGCTGCTCCCGACGAGCTGGATGGCGCCTTGCATGGCTGACACTGCCGTCGGTGTATGAATGGGTGAATGTGAGGCAAAATGTAAAGCGCTTTGGTGGCCATTGGGTCTGTGAAAGCGCTATATAAATGCAGTCCATTTACCATTTACTCCGGAGGTTTTGGGTAAAAGTGATATTGCCTCTTGAAGATTTTTCTGGTCACCTGCAAAAAAGCTGTCACTAAATGTTGGCTCAAGAGAAACCTTCCTGATGTGGATCATAAAAAACCTATATTGAAAAATCATCATAAAAATACTGGAGGAAATAGGATTATTACATACAAAAAAAAACAAGGACTCTTCAAAATTATACAAGAATTTCTACTTGTATCACATAGTTGCTGACTCCTTGTAAGACCTCATGTAACAGTTGTTTATAGCGTTTGTGTTTTTGTTGTCGTTATTTTTTTATTCTTTTATTTTTTTTCCTCCTAAAAAGGAAAAGCGGTTTAAATAATAGAGTAAAAAACTGTCTGAATGACAACGTGTTACTTACAATATATAATTATTAACATATGTGATATGTACAATTTAATTACATAAGAGAATGGAAAAAAATATCCCTAGTGTAATACCACTTTATTATGGTATTAACAGCAATTAAACACATACAGGTTTGACCAACATATACATTCCAAGGGTAAGGAAACTAAATTCCTTGTAATAAAAAAAAAAAGAAATAAAAAACAAGGGGGGATGTGTAAAGAGACCTTACTAAAAGGAATTCCTGGAATGTCCAATGAAAAGACCACAAAAAAAAAAGTTACAGTAATAGAAACACTTAAAGGTGCTGTATGTAATTTTTTTTGACTGTACTAAAGGACAAAGATACCATAATATGTTTGCAGAGATTTAGGACACATGCTAAGGTCAAAAAAACAATGCTACAGCCAGTTGTTCTACTTTGAGATGTGCGTTCCGTGTCGCAATATGTTTTTGATCCTGTCCCATGCCAATTTACCCAATAGTATTTTCACACCCTAGGTTGCAATTTGACGGACAGTGTATTGCAGCCACGGAAGCCAGCAAACAAACTAGGTCAGAGACCGCAGATTCTCCCTGACCTAAAAAGCCTTGGCATCCATCTAAAAAGCTCTATGACAAGAGGCATATTAAAACACGGATAAATCAACTCATCAACTTATTGTAAGGCTTGTCGCCTTCCATCTTCAATTGCACTCGCTCCTGTTGCGTGTCCACACTCTGGCAACCAGCGTGAGCGTGGAGTCTGAGGAGGAGGGGGCGGTTTTGAATTTGAATTGCAGTACCCATTTCAACCACTAGTGGTCAATATTACATACTGCACCTTTAAATAGTTACTTTTAATTGTTAGTCTTTTAGTAACTGGAAAAAATTTATTTTCTAAATTTTAATATAAAATAAATTATCTGCAAGAAGGTTTGGCAAGGAGGATTATTGTAAAATAGTTCTTGTTCTATGAATGAATAATTTTAACATTTTGTTTCACAGGGTGTATTTAGGCAATTTAGTAGCATGTGCTACTTATCTTTTGTACTTCACTGATGTTATATCTCAAAAATAACAGCTTAGAACACAGATTACATTACAGCAGTGTTAAATGAATAGAATTTTAGGGAGGATAATAATTTAGGATAAATGATTGTTTAACGGGAAAGTTCACCAAAAGAAAAATGAAAATTCTGTCATGCTTCAGAACACAAGGGAAGATAATGTATTCTTTCATAATTTCTGTTCATCCACTGAAAGTCCACACAACCAAAACAGACAGTGCCAGCCATTTGACTAGACCAACTTCCAATACCCATAAGAAAAAGGAAATTGACTCAATATTTACTCCATTTTACAATCAAACTGTCCCAACTGTAGGCTATATTGTATTTTTAATATACATTATGTCCCTATGTTATATTAGCCACTTTATGATTCTTTAGTTATGTTAGGGTAACTTCAAATGCTGATTTCCAAAAGATGATGCATCACAGCTTCGTCTTAAAATCCCCATCTTTCTTGGTCTCAAAATAATCCTCTTTTCATTTTATAATCAATGGTGCATAGAATGTTATGATAAATGCATAATCACATTTTTACCATACCTTTGTGTAAAAACTGCACAAATTCTCCATGCCAGCATAAACATGCAAAATGGGATAAGATGGAACAAAGACTTTCTCCCGGTCATCTTTGATTGGCCACCTCACCTAATGAGTGTGAACTGTTAGGGGCTTTGAGCAAAGATCTGAACTGATCAGAGAACTATCAATCTCTTTTGAGACACTACGTTTCCTGTCTCATTCTGGGAACTTTATCTTTAAGTTAACTTAAAGTTGGACCACCCCAAAGAACCCAAACGAACATCAAGAATCTCCCGCATCTGGACTTGTTCAGCAACCGAAGTCAATGCAAGTACCCGTTCGCAGCCTTTAGATGCGTTTCTAAGTTATTGTTCCCCTTTGAAGGTGACCCTGATTTCTCGTAGGTTGTAGTTAACTGATTGTAATATTGCCACTCTCTTCTCTTCTCTCCCTCTGTTTGTTTACTTTTCTTTACTTTCTTAATTCTGTATATAATCTTTACTTAGTTTAGTTGTGTGTGTAGCCTACCCATAGCCTGGTTAAAACCAGACCATTCTCAGTTGTAACTGAGTTATGGTCTGGCAAAGCGTCATAGACAAATCATTTCCAGAGGGGCTTCACCAACGGACGTCGCGGATAGACCTAAAACCAATCAGAGCGATGAAGGAGATGACGTATGCAGAGCGGCGGAGAAACATCTCCGAGTGTTGTTCTTTGCTCGGTTTTTAACAAAAAGGAAACGTTCAAATCGCTTAAAACAGACGCGATAGCGGATTCGAACGAGTGATGTTCGACGGCGGCATCCATCTTTGTAATGTAGGCTACAAAATCTGCTTCAAAATCCCAGCGCTGTCATCATCGTGTAAAGCCCGCCCCAACGTTTCTGATTGGTGCCTTGATTTCGACGGATTGGAAATGGGCTTGAATGAGCTCTTTACCAGACTAACTTTCAGAGCAAATCTAAATTTCCCGGAAGTTGTCTGGGTTTTCCCAGGCTAGCCTACCCATAGTTTTGTTTATTAAACCATTATAACCATGCTTTATTGTCTCTGTGTTTGCCGCTCACAAATCAAAGTCACTTAAATGTCTTGATCTAGCTACATGCAATTTCTACTGTATAAAGTACTAGCAGGGTAAAAGGTTTTTCTTTCTTGGCCAAGAATTTATAACTGATTATGCTGTCTGTTCGTTGGAAAAACTGATTAAATAATTGTACTATTAATTCGTTATAATTAATTATACATATTTTACTTTTGAGCTAATTTGCTACACAAGCATGTTTGTGCTTCCATGTTTACCATATTTCGTCAACTCTATGTATGCGAGTTATTCAAGGTTTATAAAGGAGTAAAAGCCTATATTTATTTGGTTACGTATGCTTGAATCATATGGATTACTTTTAAGGTATCTTTTCGAAGTGTGAAATTTTGGTTGTGTGGATTTTCAATTGATGGAAAAAATTATAAGAGAATATTTTTAAAAAATCTAATAATTTCTGTTCCTAAACCGAATGGAAGAGTACTCCTCTATTAACAGCTTATATTTCATCTGTACTATTTAAAGTTCATTAAGATTCAAAATAGTGATCTCTTCCAGTTAGTAGCACTGTTAAAACTTGGCAAGGAGAGCAACATAGATATGGAGTCAATGCAAGTTTGGATTCAAAGTCAAGAAGAAAAAAAAAGGTTGTGTAGTTTAAGTGTAGAACATCTAGGCCCATGGTTTAGTGAAGTCAGACATAATAGAGACAGATTAAAAAATGGATTGATGGTGCTGGGTAAAAATTATCTTTTTCTCAGTTGATCTGATGTAATATGAAGCAAAGCATATCCCAGATGAGTGAGAGACTTTTAACATTTTTAATATGTTTTCTATAAGAATGGTAAAAAAAAAAAAAAAAAAAAAAAAAAAAAAAAAAAAAAAAAAAAAAATATACCACGGTGTCTTATTTTCTTAAGTGTCTGTTAGTATCAGTTTGAGGTTTATCCACCACGGAACAGGTTGTTTAATCTGTCCAGCTCTTTGCAGTTCTCCATGGTCATGAGCTCAGCCTTTCGCTGTAGTCTTTCATCTCTGTAGACCTTAGCAGCATACAGCAGGTCTGTTTCTGAAGGGGATGACATGATGACAAAACGAATTTTATTAAGACCTCAAAGCATATCCCTAGGACCAAACAAAGCATATAAACCCATAGTGGAAAAATAAGATGGTAAAGATGAAATAATGGCACATACTTGTCTGTCTTTCCTTCCAGCAGTTGTTGCGCACATTAGAAACATAATCCTCCTCTACATTCTTCTCAATCTTTAGCAAAGCTGAGCCCTTATATTCTGATTTGAAATCTCTGGTGACAAAATAGTCCACATGCAGGTTCTCTGTTTGTCTCTTAACAGTCTGTCCTGTGGACCTAGATGTGAAGGAGCAGATATTACAACCAAGTTTTAAGGAACAGTATGAAAAATTAGAGTTAAAGGGTACAAGTGTATAAAGTGCTAGAACAATAATATATTTATTCAAATTTTCTTTCTTAATATTAGGGTAACATGGGGTAAGATGGATTCAAACTTCCCATATTTTGCCAATAACTTTATTCTGTCTGTGATGTTTTTCTGAGACAATAATGGCCTTTTAAGTAGTGCATTTGCTTAAATTTAGCTAATTTCCTGACCAATAATCTGTGGTTAAGACAGTTAAAAGCCTAGGGCCAGTTGCACCAACAGGGCTTACGCCTGGTCTTAAGGTAAGTAGGTCTTAACTCAGCATTCTAAGTCCGAACTAATAGTTACGACTGTTGCACCATCCAGGCTTAAGTCCTCTTCTCGCTAAGACCGGGCGTAAATCTTACGCCTAGTCAGTAGCAGGCGTAAAGTCAAAATCTAGGCATATAATAGCGTTAATAGGCCTATCCATTTTCCGACAGATAATGTTAAAGTGAAGTGATTTTGCACTAAAAGCCACTAAAAGCAAGTGATTGTTCATTGAATCGTTAAAATGATTCGTTAAAAATGGTCAAAAAATCTTCGCTGTCTGTTACATGGAGACTCTGCTACGGTTTCATTTTGAAATTCTCGTTTGAAATAAAGGGGAAACAAACAATATTCACAATAGTGTGTCTAAAAAGTAACTCACAATGTTAACTTATTGATAATTTAACTGTTGTATACAAAAAATCACATTTGCAATTGTGCACATGAAAACGGCACTTTTAATAACATAATATGATATAAATATAAGACAAAAAACTTGTTTGGGGACATACCTATAACTGCAGTGACACATCACGCAGTGAAAACAAGCACGAGAAACAAATGTAGTGCCTCGTCCATAGTTAAAACAATGATTACAATATCATCATAGACTATACAGAGCACACACTCCTAAGCACATAAAGAATGAACTTACAATTGAACTGACATTTATAACCAACGTTCTTCTACCTCTCCTCTCACGTGCAGGAGACAGACGTAATGCTGCCGCGAATGAAGCGAATTGTCATGTGCTGACTGTACAGCTCTATTAACTTTCGTATCTCAATGTCGTTGAAATTTCCTTTCCTTTTTCTTTGATCCTCCATTGAAACGGCTACAAGTTAACAAAACAGCGGAAGATTGTTTACAGCGTAACCCAGCAACGCACGCTGCTAGGCAACCACTAGAGTTCCATGGCCATTCACATGAACACGCAACGCTAAGACCAGGCGTAGTTAAGCCTAGGCTTAAGTTTGGTTGGTGCAACCGACGTTAGGTCAACTCTAAAGACTGGTCTTAACTAAGACCTACTTAGCAGTTAGGACCAGGCTTAGTAAAGCCCTGTTGGTGCAACCGGCTCCTAGTGTTTAGCCATTTTAGCCATTTGTTTTCTTTGCCATGGGGTAAATATTGTATATGTAATACACACAAACAGTTGTGAAATTTTGCACAAAGAAAGGGGAAGGTTTAAGCTTCAATATGACAAAGTCTGATAAGAGTCAGCCTTTTGAACTTTCTAGCACTGCAAAGTGTTTAAAAAAAATCAACAGTGTAAGACATTCCATTAATTGCATGAATGCAACCCATAACATGTTAACCCCACATATAAAGAGTTATTACGTACTGTCTGAAGTACAGTTTGTACAGTGTTGTGAGGCATGTATCATAAGGCATTATTGCACATGATCTAAAGCATAGATTGTACTGTAGTATGAGGCATGTATTGTAAGGTATTATAACATACGGTCTGGAGTAAAGGCTATAAGGAGGTGTGGACACCATCATCTGGCTGAGGACTGAGACCAAGACCAGCACAGCTATGGGCATCAGCTGAATAAACATGGAGTACCCACCCTGAAGAACAGACACCGGCATCAGTCATTATCTGTGAGTTACTTCAAAACAAGAACAACAGAATGAAACATTCAAATAGGGCTGGGTAAAAATTTTGATTTTGATATTTATTTGAACAATCCTGATATTGAATCTTAAAACACCATGGTCAATATTTTACTTTATGGCTATTATCAGTGACTGTGTGAAAACATATTTCTAAAACACTTTCTGTCTTGCAGATATCAATTTGTACTGCTGAGCTAACTAATTTTCATAATGTAACAAATAAGGTTATCTTAATCATTTTTCTCCATCCTTTCAGAGCAGCATTGAATCTCCAGTGCTATTATAAAATAAATCATATTTTTCCTCGAGTTGTGAAACAAACAAAACTGCATGTTTGTTTATTTTATACAAAAAATAAATAAACATACAATGTGACGTTGAATTAATAGTTCAAAAAGTTTTACTGGTTTGAATCAGCCTGAAACACTGCCCTGTGAGATTTACAGCTTAATCAGAGAGAGCTTTTTTTACCTCTTTTATTTGTAAGAAAAACAGGCGGGCACTGAAAAAAAGCTTGTGAAATGGAATTGTATTGAATTGGGAAATCTGTATTTATACCCACCCCTTCGTGCTTGAACCCCTAATAATAATGATAAAATATCTGGTCATTAGTAGGTCTTAAAATGAGGTAAATACAACCTCAAATGAACAACATGACATTAACAAAAACTATGCCAAATTTGAGAAGCCATGTGTAAAAAATGTCCTTGATCAATTAAAAATCAGCAAGTGTGACCATCTCAATATAAGCAGAAGTGTTGGCAGTTTGCTGGTGTGGAGCATTCCGTTGTGTGTTAACACAATGTCAAGGAGGAAAGACATCAGCAATGATCTTAGAGAAGCAATTGTTGCTGCCCAATCTGGGAAGGGTTAACCCTCTGGGGTCTAAGGTGTTTTTGGGGTACTTGAGATGTTTTGACATGCCCTGATATTTGTGCTTTTTTCAGTTGCTTATAAACATATTAATGGCACAGGTGAAATTACACTCTATTTAGAACAAACAGGGCTACCATAATATGTGAGCAACATGTATGTACATGTTTGTATTTTTGAGAGAATATTGTTAGAAAAAACTAAAAATTAAAGTTTCTGAAATAAGGCCACAAAACACATACTAAATATGTGTCCACAAGACTTTTGACTAATGTATGTTGTCGCCTAGAGTTTTTGGTTCAAAATGATCTGAAAATCATCCTGCCTAATCATTCACATATTGTTTTAAATTGTGAAAAACATTTTTTTGTTTGGAAAGGCAATATGCGAATGGGCGTGAATGGCCCAACCCCTCATGAATAATAAGGTGTTTCTCACCTGAGAAGACAAAGACCCGCATAATAATGAGCCTTTCATTCAGGTGTGTCACACAAGAAAGAATGCAAGGACAATAGATATATACACACACACACATATACACACACACATATACACACACATACTTTCATTTATATTTTGATTTTATATATATATATATATATATATATATATATATATATAAAATCAAAATATAAATGAAAGTCCAAAGCACATTTTTTGTCATACCTGGAAACAAATCCTGTTTAAATAGGTTATATGGGCCATTCTATAGAATTGGTTCAAAGTTAGAGTTGGAAACATCTTGAAAAGAAAATTGTCTTTTTCCATAAATCTCCTATAAAGTATTATTTTTTTAAAGTAGGCCAATACATTTTATCATACATATTTCAAAGTTAAGGATTCATTATTTTGATATAGCCTAGCTTGCATTGGAACAAACACTATAACAGTTGAGTAGTTTATTTTTGACAAAACATACTATATATTTAACATATGAGCAGAAACTGTCTAACAAAAGCTTATTTGATGTCTATTTTAGAGTAAAAACTTTATAATCTATCCAAAACTAGTCAACGAAATGTTGTCATTAAAGACACTATTCTATATCGCGATTAGAACAAATCTCAGTAGGCTATAGCAATATAGTTTGGATGTATTCATGTAAAAATAACGTTTACTAATGTAGGAGCGAGAGTGAATGAACGGCACAGATGCGATGTACAGCTGTAGTAAACAACATCGTGCGCGCGTCTGTGCCGTTCATTCATTCGTTCACACACAGACACGCAATTCATATTTAAACAGTCTTTCTGCAGTTTACAGACACTATTCAATAACGCGATTAGAACAAAGCACTTAACCCTCTGGGGACCAAGGGGTTTTTGGGGCCCTCGGGATGTTTTGACATGCACTGACATTTGTGCTTTTTTCAGTTATTTATAAACATGTTAATGGAAAAGGTGTAAATTCACTCTATATAGCACAAACGGGGCTACCATAATATGTGAGCAACATGTATGTACATGTTTGTATTTTTGAGAGAATATTATTTATGCATGGTTATTGGAAAAACTTAAAAATAAAAGTTTCTGAAATAAGGCCACAAAACACATATTGATTATTTCTTCACAAGACTTTTGAAAATTGTATCACATAGTCTAGAATATTTGCTCCAAAACTATGTGAGAATCATCCTGACTACTCATTCAGATAAGTCAATAAAGTATTTTAGAATGTGTATGACGTGTTTTGTTTGAGAAATCTTTATGCGAGGAGGCGTGATCTCTCATTAATATGTATGGCATTTCACACCTGAGAAAGACAAAGACCCTCCCATAATGGCCCTATTAGGTGCTATCAGGCCATATCATTATGAAGAGCCTTGCACAAAGAATGAGGAGATTTAAAAAAGAATGGCTTTTATATTGTTTGGATTTATTTACAACACAACATAATCCAAAGATACACAACAAAGGACAAAAAAGCACATTAGTAAACACACTGATCTAAAGACAGAGGCTTGCAAAGTCACACAGCATTGTCCCATTCCTGAAACATAGTACATACCTGTCATTTCCAAGGTGTTTGATTTTTCATTTTACCATGTTCATGTACAGTCTCCTGTGAATGTTGAAGTCAGCAGGACTCATCAGTGGCATCTTGTCCCTGTAAAAAATAAAATAAACACCTGTGAACATGCTGATATCAAGAGAAACTATATGGCTGCACGACTTTGGGCATGCATTGTAGATTTTTCTGGTTAAAATTGCTTTTTAATTATATATACACACACACACACACACTGTTTAGAATAAGTGAACACACCCATGCTAAAGTTGACTAAAAAGAGGAATAAAAAAATCTTAATGCCTTAATTAAAAAAATGAAGAAAACTCCAACCTTTAGGGACACGAATAATGTCCCTGAATTCTTTGTGAATGAATAATGTATCGCAAATAATTAAATGTTCTTCTTTAAAATACAGGGTCCATACGTCTGGACACTTCTATCCCCAGAAACTCCTAACAAAAGCTTATTTGATGTCTTTATTTTGAAGCTTATTTGAAGCTTATTTGATGCTTATTTGATTTGAAAAACTTTATCCAAAACTAGTCAACGAAATGTTGTCTTTTATTTCGTCTGTAACAGTGCGTATCTGTGCGTTCATTCATTCATTCATTCACACACACACACACACACACACACACACACACACACACACACACACACACACACACACACACACACACACACACACACACACACACACACACACACACACACACACACACACACACACACACACACACACACACACACACACACACACACACACACACACACAGAAACATGATTCACATTTAAACAGTATGCTATTTTTCCGTTTACAGACACTAACGTTATTCTATATCGCGATTAGAACAAAGCACAAGCATAAAACACTTACACTTCTCAGCTGAATCTGTTGCTCCTCCTCGAAGTGAAAACCAGCACTTGTTCTGTGGTAAATGTCCCAGGATTATTCCTCATAGCCGCGCAAGACGAATCTTAATCTGACTAAAAAATATAGTGTGTTTACAGAGTTTACAGCATTTGCCTGGGGGCGTTTATCTATTTTGCATATGGCCTCAACACATTATCTTATGAATAGCGCGCTCTGCGAGTGGGTGTGAACAAATTAACGATAATGAGCTGAGACAGGAGAAACTGTACTTCTCTTTAGTTTCATACAGATTACATTGCAGGAGAATATTTGTTTTAAATGTGAATTGTTTTATTTAAAAGTAGAAATTTAAAGCTTTCTTTAGACGTATGTTTCATGTTTGTGTGATAAGTATTAGCTGAGTTTCAGTTCATTTTCCAGACATGTTTCAGAAAGAATTTTGCGGAGACAGAGTGAGCTGAAAGCGCACCCTGTTTATTTTATTTATTTAAAAAAACACAAGGTTTTGATGTTAATGTGAGTGTACACAAAAAAAGAAGACCCTCTATAGTTTATAATCATGTATTGATTTATTTATATGACCATAAATGACAGAGTATTTTAAGTCTATGTTGCTGCTATGTAAAAAAAATACAGCAAAACGCGCCGGCGCGTTTGCCGTCCCCAGAGGGTTAAGAATAAATAACTTACTACATCAGCTGAATCCGCTCCTCGAAATGAAACTACCAGCACTTCTGAGGTAACTTTTCTAGGATTATTACGATAGTATTATTCCTCACAGCGCAGCAAGACAAGGTAAAGTACAAGATTCTTATTAAACTGGATGTTTTATCCAGCTGATGTGGGTGTTTTCATGGCTTGCCTCAACATTTGCGTGGGTGTTTTCATGGCTTGCCTCAACATTTGCATTTGAATAGCGCGTGCTCTCAGTGGGCGTGGTCACATTAACATGTAATACGCTATAATTAGCTGAAAGGAAAAGGAAAATCTCTCTTTTCATACAGATTACATAAACTGAGAATATTTGTTTTTTATATAAATTACTTCATTTAAAAGAAGATAATTTCAGCTTCATAACGAAAAATCTTTCGTACCTGTGTGACAAGTATTTACTTAGTTACAGTTCATTTTCGGACGCGTTTCAGAATGAACTTCACTGACAGAGAGAAGGCAAAATTCGCATCATGTTTATTTTTCTTTATTTGACAAAAAGCAGAACACTTTGTTTTTATTGTGAGTATCCACAAAAAAAATAGACACTTAACAGGATCTAATGATGTATACAACACTTATATATAAGATCAAAATCAACAGAGTAATTTGAGTCTCTTTTGCACTGATAAGGAAAAAAGTGAGCTCGTCGCACGGCGCGATAGCCGATCCCAGAGGGTTAAAGGGCAATTTCCAAACAATTTGAAGTCCATCACTCTACAGTAAGGAAGATTATTGGATAAGTGGATAACATTCAAGACAGTTGCAAATCTTTCCAGGAGTGTACGTCCTAGCAAATTCACCCCATGGTAAGACCGTGCTATACTCTGAGAAATTGCAAAAGAAAAAACCAAGAACTACATCTCAGACTCTACAGGCCTCAGTTAGCATTTTAAATGTTAAAGTTAATGACATTACAATTAGAAAAAGACTGAACAATTATGGCTTGTTTGGAAGGGTTTCCAGGAGAAAGCCTATTCTCTCTAAAAAAAAAAATGTATTTGAACAAACCACAAGACTTCTGGAACAATATCCTTTGGACAGACAAGACCAAAATGGAGATGTTTGGCCGTAATGCACAGCACAACATTTGTCGAAAACCAAACACATCATATCATTACAAACACCTCATACCAACTGTCAAGCTTGGTAGTGGAGGGGTGATGATTTGGGCTTGTTTTGCAGTCACCTTGCAGTCATTGAGTCGACCATGAACTCCTCTGTATACTAAAGTATTCTAGAGTCAAATTTGATGTCATCTGTCCGACAGCTAAAGCTTGGCTGAAATTGTGTCATGCAACAGGACAATGATCACAAGCACACCAGCAAATCTACAACAGAATGGCTGAAAAGTTGCAGTGGCCCAGTCAAAGTCCAGACCCCAACCCGATTGAAATGATGTGCCGGGACTTTAAGAAAGCAGTGCATAAACAAAAGCCTGTAAAACTCAATGAACTGAAACAATGTCCAAAATTCCTCCACAACGATGTGAGATAAAGTCATACAGAAAACTGCTAAAAGTGGTTCTACAAGCCATTGAATCATGGGGTGTACTTAGTTTTTCACACATGGCTTCTCCATTTTGGCTTTATTTTTGTTAAATAATGACACTGTGTAATATGGCCTGTGGTGTTGTTCATCTGAGTTTGTATTTACCTCATTTTAGGACCTGCTAAGGATCAGGTGATTTTGTTTTATGTCCTGATACCTAAAACCATAGAATTCAAATAGGGTATACTTTCTTTTTTACATGACTGTATGTTAATGCTGACATTTACACTCGCTTAAATTTTAAGAGAGAGAACATCATGTGAATAAATTACTTTGTTAGTGGCTCTTCAACACGACCCTGTCCTAAACCAGTGCTACTATGTGTGCATTGGCCTGTGTTGTGCATGTCAAATAAAATCAATGATAATTAATTTCTTATGTTATTTGTATCAGTATTTATTTATTGATCCTTATTAATTTAAAAATACCATTTCTGATTGTTATTTACATACAAAAATACTTATGTTATTTATGTTTAGTATCGTATTTTAATGGAAACTTGCTTTCAGTTCTTTGCTTGAGGCAAAAGAAGTTAGACATAAGGATAAACGGAAATTCACAGCATTTCAACTATTTCTGCTCATGTATTTGAAGGCTGCTATTGGATCACTGAGGGTAAACGTTGTATTATGCGACTATGCATTACTTTACAGAGAGCTTACGATGTAACAGAGTTAGTTAAGTAGCTACCAAGTTAAAAACTAGCTAGTGGTTACTAAGTCTCTAATATTACTGAGAAAGACAGAAAAAAAGATGCTCATACCTCTCCTCTCTCCTCCGTTCTCTCTCCTCTGGTTTGGTCCGTATGGTGACTGTATGTTCGGTCATTAGCGAATTCTTGTGCGTTTGCTGAAAAAACACAAAATCACATATTGAGTTTCCCACACACCTAACCAAACCTGACATATTTAAGGGGCAGTAAGCGATTTCTGAGAACCGCTGTTAAAAGTGGATCGGACTGAGCACCACAACACACTTAAAGCCAATCAGCAGTAGGAGGCAGAGAGAAAGTGAGCAAGAGGGAGATTTTAAGAAAGAAAGATGGCTGAGAGACATTACAAAAGAGAAAAGGTCAGGGAATATCACTGGAAAAATTAGGTTTATGATCAGGCAAGAGCTTTAGGAAGAGCATTAATATTAGAAAAGATTTCCAGGGGGCCAAGATGGCGGCATGAAAGGTGGACGCTTTTGCTGATGCTCCTGCCTCATTCAATATGAAATTCCTCATTCAATTAGTTGAGTACATAATTTAATCAATTTTGGCAATGCAACCTGAGGTACAATCTCTTTAGAAACTTTTTGGCCTGATTCTTTTGTAAAAAAAAACAAAAAAAAAAAACCACCAGACACCAGCTAAGAAAAAGGATCTACCTGCAGATGCGGTTTGTGAAGAGTCGCACACTAGTAACTATGTTGGACAGCTTGTTCCAGCGTAATCCAGGGTGCTGCAGGATGTAACGGAGTGGTTTCTAGTTTTAATTGTTCAAGTTGGGCGCCAGACAGTTTAGTAACTGACAAACATTTTTATATTTTTCTGTTAACCACCCGTTTTGAAAAAAGAAAAGATATCGAAATGTCCATTCACATCTTGTAGCAATAAACTTTATAGTCTCTTAGTGTCCAGAAACACACCTTCAAGAACGAGTAAAACGAAACAATTATTGACAAATGAAATAGCCTAATGGCGCGTCTGCGCACCGGCCGTCAGGGTTCAGCAATAGGCTTTTGCTTACAAAAAACAAAAATAACAATAAAAGAAATCAAAAACATTCCAAAACATGGTAAATATTTAGTGGAAACGAAATTTGTTCAAACACTGTTAATGGGAGTCAGTAAGGAGTGATAGTAATTGTTCTTCCGATGATGTGGGGTGGGGTCGTTCGCTATTGTTCAAAGTTTTATTGAGACTAGTAGCCTAATCGCGAAGGCACGGGAAGGCAAATGTTTTCTTTACCTCTTGGATAGGTGATCTCAGGTCGTCGAAGTGAAAGAACCAACACTCACAGGTTTTCAACTTCACTGTCAAAATCCTCTTTGGCTTTGGTTTCTTACGGGCGACGTTCAGGTTTCAGCTCGCTCAGTTAACCCCGTCTATTCCGTACATGCGCGTCCCTTCCCATCTTTGCAATGCAGAAATTCGGATCATCCACATGAACAATAATCCAACAGGGAATCTTCACGACACGCTGAAACAACGTCCTCGATTTCACTTCAACTTCCTCAGACTGGAATCCCAACTTCCCGACTGGGCCCCCTCTTCCGCTTCTCTACTTCCTCTTTTCTTTTCCTCTCAATCTCACAAACCCCACCTCTTTTCGTTATTATTTTTAGGTTTCCGTTTGTACGAATTCTAATAAATATTATGAAGTTGTATAGATTTATTTTTTGTGTCATTTAATGTGATTATTAATTAAATATTATTTGACACTGTAGCATCGCTACAAGGAGATGACTGGGTCGATTGCGCAGACTATTCAAGCCCATTCACAACAACTTGAACAAACAATGGGCAGATTAAATGAAGCCGAGAACAGAAATGCTGATGTCGAGTTATCAGTAGATACAGAAAATGCGTGGATCCAGACTCTCAAGTGCCAAGTTTCTTCACTCACTAAACACTTGGATGATCTAGAAAATTGAGGTTGGAGGAAAAATCTACGCATCATTGGCCTGCCTGAAAATGTTGAGGGTACTAACCCGACCACGTTTCTTCAGACTTGGATCCCAGAGTTCCTCAGTATTGAAACTAAGTCTGGGATGCTTAAGCTGGAGAGAGCTCATTGCATCTCAATGCCGAACGCCGACGCCAAGGTTAGGCCTTATACACTTATTGTTCGCTTCCACAACTTACAGGACAAGCTGCGGGTTGTGGATGCCAGCAGACGTGCGGCACAAAAAGGAGATCTGATGTACAACAACAGTAAATTATCGTTCTATCAGGACTTTTCTGCAACTGTTCAACGCAAACGGAAAGAGTTCTACGCGGTGCGGCAAAAGCTACAGCAGATGGGAGCCCAGTATGTCAAGCTTTACCCAGCTAAACTTCGAGTCACCACTGGTAAAGTTCCTAAAGTCCCCTGAGAAGGTTCTGGCCTTTATTGACTCGACAGATTGAATTCGTAGGAAACATTTTCTCTTGAAAGGAAGTGGAATACCAGATGGTCTTTGGTAGGCCTAAATAGCTTAAAGGGTTAGTTCACCCAAAAATGAAAATTCTGTCAGTAATTACTCACCCTCATGTTGTTCCAACCCCGTAAGACTTTTGTTTATCTTCGGAACATAACTCAAGATATTTTTGATGAAATCTGAGAGCTGTCTCACTCCGTCATAGGCTGCAAGGTAATTTCATCTGCCAGCCCAGAAAAGTTAGTAAAGACATTGTTAAAATAGTCCAAGTGACTACAGTGGCTCAACCTTAAGTTTATCAAGCGACGAGAATACTTTTTGTGCGCAAAAAAACGACTTTAATCAACTATTCATTTTCTTCTGTGTGGGTCTCTGACGCGAGTTCACGAGCGCCACGACACATGCGCGAGAACTGAGAAGATGACGCTCACGATCATTTGATGGGAAAGTGTGAAAGGTAAGCCATTCATTTTGCGGCATTGGTAAGGCACTTTTACGTTTTCTCGTTGGTTTCTCACGATTCGAACATCCAGGAAATGCACACTTTAGAACCATTTTAAACACTACATCGAGACCCATCTGCGTAATCTTCTCAGTTGGGGGCCCACACAGAAGAAAATGAATAGTTGAATAAAGTCGTTATTTTTGTTGTTGTTTTTGCGCACAAAAAGGATTCTCGTCGCTTGATAAACTTAAGGTTGAGACACTATAGTCACTTGGACTATTTTAACGATGTTTTTACTAACTTTTCTGGGCCGGAAGAATGAAATTACATAGAAGCCTATGAAGGAGTGAGACAGCTCTCAGATTTAATCAAAAATATCTTAATTTGTGTTCCGAAGATGAACGAAAGTCTTACGGGGTTGGAACAACATGAGGGTGAGTAATTACTGACAGAATTTTCATTTTTGGGTTAACTCACCCTTTAAATATGAAACTAAAACCGCCAGTAGGTGGCGGCAAGTCACTGTTTTAATAAGTGAGTTGAGGGAGTCATTCATTCAACCATTTTGTTCAAACGGCTGATTCATTTGGGAAAGAGGGCCATTCAATCATTAAATTGTTTTGTTCAAAACGCAGATTTAAGTAAAAAAATCATCGCTGTCTGTTGCATTGAGACTCTGCAAAGTTTTCATTTTGAAATTCTCGTCGCCAAAATAAAGGGAAAACAAACAATATTGGTAAAAGCTCATTTGAAAGATGGCGGGCGGCGGCTTGGCAGGAGCCGCAGGTGTGCTCACCAAACTTCTCTGTCTGTCTTCATTTACACCGTCTAAAGTGGCTGAAAAATGCTATGATCGTAACCATACTACAAAAAACAAGTACCGGTATGTACTGAGGACTGAGGATTTAATACAGCGATCAATCAGTTGATCTCACGAGACACCGCACTACCACCAACACAACCAGTTATACACAACAAATGGATCCGATTTACCCTCTACGGTAATACTACTAGCCTGGGAAACTCCGGACAACATCCGGCAAATTTAGATTTGTTCTGAAAGTTAGTCTGACAAAGAGCTCATTGAAGTCCATTTCCAATCCTTCGAAATCGCGGCACCAATCAGAAACGTTGGGGCGGGCTTTACACGATGACGACAGCACAGCGACGGTGAAGCAGATTTTTTACATTTACAAAGATGGATGCCGCCGTGGAACTATGTGTGACGTTAATAACGTGTTAATAACCATGTTATTAAAATATTTTTTTCACAAATATTTATCATAGAGAATGTTTAAATACTAATATCAGCTTACGAGGAAAACGGAGGCGGAGTTAGTGGTGCGATCGGAGGCTGCTACTGCTGGAGATGATTCGGGAGAGGTCTGTGCCCCTTTACCGATCAGAGCGCGCGCTGACACGGAGTAAAGCCTTGTTTATACTCGACGCGTCCGCATGAGCGTGAAGGTGTGCGTGGCAAAAATGACGCGTTCGGTGCGCAAGACCGGCAAGACCCCATTTCGCTTGCCTGTGTGCACGGGTATTTTGTAACAGCGAGCGTGGCGCCGCATCCGAGGATGAATGACCTCAAGCCGAATCTGCCCGACCCGTACGTCTCACACCACCGGCACCCAATTTGCGCATCTAAATTGCAAAGTTTTTTTTGTTAAGGTTTTGTTTACTGTGTGTGATTTATTTAATGGAAAGCACATTCACTTCCAGTTGTCTTGCTGTTAATTTTAAATAAACGTAGAGCAAGTAGCTGATCAGTGTCTGCTCGTTTATTCAAACTAAGTTGTTCTATAACAGACGAACGTCGCTCTGCATACGTCGTCATCTTCATCGCTCTGATTGGTTTTAGGTCTATCCAATTGCTCCAAGAGGCATTTGAGCTACGTCCGTTGGTGACGCCCCTTTGGAAATGATTTGTCTATGAAGCTTTGCCAGACCCTAACTCAGTTACAACTGAGAATGGTCTGGTTTTAACCAGGCTACAATACTACGGGATGGAAGAGCAATAGTGCCATGTGAGCAAACCAACACTGCGAGTTATAGATCTAAAGTTCCACACTCGTACAGAAAGCTGCTCACGTACCTGTTTGCTACACTTCTCCTTGCTGGCGATGTCCAGCTGAACCCAGGACCCGTCGTGGTGCAAGATCAATTCCCGGCAGGCATGCTCGTAACTCCAGGTAATGCCGACCAACAGAGACACTCACATGGAAACCCAGCGGTTACAAAACACTTCAATATTGGCCTCTTTAAAACTGTTCAGCAGTCCAAAATTATTTGGGACCCACAGGCAAAGCCGAGGGGCATCATCGGAGGTCACCTTAACATTCGTAGCGTACGAGCAAAAACGGAACAACTAGAAAAACTTTTTACCGACTCAAATTTGGACTTTCTCTGTCTGTCTGAAACATGGTTATCCAAATCGTCACCCGTAGCCTCGTTCACAATGCCTGGTTATAAGGTTTTCAGAAAGGACAGAAACAAGGGAAGAGGCGGAGGGCTACTTATGTATGTGAGAGATAACATTAGATGCGAACAAATTGATCTAACATGTGTAAATGAACTTGAATGTATTGCCATTACTATTACTCTCTCTCAGCAGATGTCATTTAATGTGATTGGCGTGTATAGACCACCGTCATATGATGTCACGTTTTATAAAAATTTTAAGAACCTGCTTAAATTATTGGACACAAAGAAAGAATGTATAGTTCTGGGCGATTTTAATTTAAATTGGGCTGAAAAAGCAACTAGAAAAAAGTTAAAAGTACTTACAGACAAGTTCGAATTAACTCAATTAATAGATGGACCCACACGAATAACAAATGTCTCACAAACACAAATTGATCTCATTTTCAGTAACAAACCAGAGAGAATTATTACATCTTATAATCTTCTCACTGGTTTGTCAGATCATAACATGACTCTTATTGCAAGGAAATTAACAAAAAAACGGATTATTTACCAACGAGAGATAATCAAAAACTCTTATGGAATAGGGAAACATTAGATGAATGCATTTAAGGAAGAACTAAGTCAAACTGATTGGAGAGATGTTTTACTCACAGATGATATAGATGCCTCCTGTAAGTCCTTCATTGGTACAATAAATAGACTTAAAGAAAAATATACAAAACCTTTTAAAAACAGACGGAGTAAGGGTAACCTGGTTTAATGACCACTTGTGGGACCTGATGAAAAAACGTGACTTTGCCTTGAAAGTAGCATTGAAGTCTAAATTAATTATTGACAGACACATTTTTACAAACCTTGGTAATAAAGTAGTCAATGAACTAAGGAAAGCAAAGGCAAAGTTTTTTATGGATATTATTAAAGATGGAAAAGCAAATAGTAAATTGATATGGAGCAACACAAACTAATAAAGAAAGACAACAAGCAAAATCAGAGAAATGGATATGAGCTGAAGATTAATGGAATTTTAAATAATGATTCTAGTGAAATAGCTTCTGTATTTAATACTTATTTTACCGCATCAGTGCAGAATTTATCTGACACTTTTGGTGCAAGAATTAAAAATATAGTGACACCAGATTATAATAAGACTGTTTTTAAGATAACTGAAGTTCCTGAAAATAAAATTTGTAAGACATTAAGCACTTTAAAGTTCTCAAAGGCAAAAGATACATTTAAGTGGGATTCAACATTTCTGAAGAACAATATTCATTCTGTCACAATCCCGGACTCCGCAACCTCCCTCCCTGGCCAGCAGAGGGAGCCCTCACCCGAATATTGACTCTCATACTCGCACTACATTTCCCATAAGCCTCATCACTGACTCTGATCACCATGCCCAGCTGCAGCCCATCTACCGGGCTATTTAACTGCACCATGCACAGCTCTCAGTGCGAAGTTTTGTTTTGCTTTTGTGAACACTACCGAGCATTATTACCCAGTGACTGCCTGACTGTTTATCGACCCCTTTTGTCTTGGATTTCTCCTTGCCTGCTGCCTGCCCACGTTACCACTGCCTGGTTCACGGACTCTGCCTGTTTTCTGCCTGCCCTGATCTTCTGCCTGGTAATTCGACCTCGATTAAGCCTTGTCTCCAGTGCTGTGTTTGCTGTCTTTGACCCCTGCCTGTCTGACTAATCTGTTATTAAACTTTACGCTGCAAATGGATCTCTCTGAGTCTGGTGATTCACAACAGAAAACTTCGCCACAACCAGATCCAGCAGCAATGTCAACCTTGTCTGCCGCCTATTCAGCCCAAGCTGACCAAATCGCTGCCCACCATCATCAGCTAAGTCATCTCACCTCACTGATGGATGAGCTGGTCAAAGCTGTTCGAGGTCTCCAAGCCTCGTCACCAGTGCCACCACCCACACAAGCCGTTGCCGCTGCTGTCAGCCCCGCACTGGCCCCGCCCACCGCGTCTCCTCGTCTAGCGCTCCCAGAAAAGTTTGACGGGGATCCCGACAAATGTAAGGGCTTTATTCTCCAATGCTCACTGTACATCGAGCAACAACCAGCGCTGTATTCGAACGATGCAGGGAAGATTGCCTTCATGTGTTCGTTACTGACGGGGAGGGCGTTGGAATGGATGACGGCTGTATGGAGAGTCGATGGTTCAGCATTTCCGTCCTTTCCAGTGTTTCTTCAACGCCTCAGGGAGGTCTTCGAGCACTCCAGGGAGGGAAAGAGCGCGGGCGATCGCTTACTGGAGCTCATGCAGGGAAAATTAACCGCTGCCGAATATGCTCTCACGCATCGCACCCTGGCCGCACAAACTTCCTGGAATGACGATACGCTCAAGGTAATCTTCAGAAGAGGCCTGAACCATGATCTCGACACAGGTGAAGCCGACACAGGTGAAGCCGGACTCTTCGATCTCTCTCCTCCGTGGGCAGATGGTAGGCGTTGATCTGCATAGGTTCGGGTTCATCAGCGCGAACGGGGGTCGCGGCCCGAGTGGCTTGAACAGTGCGATGAGCAGGGATGGTCACGATCCAGATTGACAATCTCATGCGATCTCGCAGAGCGAGTCACCGCACCATCCCTGCTCATCGCACTGTTCAAGCCACTCGGGCCGCGACCCCCGTTCGCGCTGATGAACCCGAACCTATGCAGATCAACGCCTACCATCTGCCCACGGAGGAGAGAGATCGAAGAGTCCGGCTTCACCTGTGTCTATACTGTGGCGAGGCTGGTCACCTCCGCATCTCCTGTCCATCCAGACCTCGTTCCACCGCTTCTCGACCGGTGAGTCCAGACCTCGAAGCACTACACCCCACCTCGTCTGTGTTTGTGCCCATTGTGATCACGACGAACGGCAAGCGGGTTCCCACCAGAGCTCTGGTAGACTCTGGTGCCGCCGGAAACTTTATTTCTGCAGATTTTGCCCGACAACACAACGTTCCACTAATCCGTTGCCCTTCTTCTCTTGCAGTCGAAGCCATCGACGGAAGGCCATTAGGCTCCGGTCACATTTCCCATCTCACCCAAGAGCTCCAGCTGCAGACAGGGGCGCTCCACTTCGAGGTTATTCAGTTCTATGTCTTCCACGGTCCACGCACCCCTGTGATCCTAGGCCTGCCATGGCTCCGTAAACACAATCCTCAGATCCATTGGAGAACCAACCAGATTGTCCGTTGGGGCGCACACTGTAACTCTAAGTGCCTCGCTCCTGTTGCTCCTTCTTCCATCCAAGTCATCTCTGTGCCAGTGGAGAGGGCTAACCTGAACGACCTCCCTTCCGAATACCACGATCTGGCAGAGGCCTTTAGTAAAGCAGGAGCCTCACAGCTCCCACCTCATCGTGACAGTGACTGTGCCATCGATCTGCTACCCGGATCCGTACCTCCCAAGGGTCGTATCTTTCCTCTCTCCCAACCAGAGTCCGAAGCTATGAGGAGATACATTGAGGAGGAGCTTGCAAAGGGCTTCATTCGACCTTCCACGTCTCCGGCATCCGCCGGTTTCTTCTTTGTCCAGAAGAAGGACGGAGGCCTCCGACCCTGCATTGACTACCGTGCCCTGAATGACATCACTGTAAAGTTTCGCTATCCGCTCCCGCTGGTACCAGCCGCCTTGGAATTACTCCGTACAGCCAAGTACTACACCAAGCTCGATCTACGTTGTGCGTACAATCTCATCCGCATCAGGGAGGGGGACGAGTGGAAAACGGCCTTCTCAACCAACACAGGGCACTACGAGTACTTGGTCATGCCGTTTGGCCTGGCGAACAGTCCGTCCGTCTTCCAGTCATTCATCAACAACGTCTTCAGAGACATGCTCCACCGTACAGTAATAGTGTATATCGATGACATCCTGATTTACTCTGACACCTTCACAAACCATGTGCAGCACGTTCGGGCCGTCCTTCAGAGACTCATTCACCACCATCTGTACGCCAAACTGGAGAAGTGTGAGTTCCACCAGACCTCCGTTTCGTTCTTGGGGTATGTCATCAGCCCGGACGGAGTTGCTATGGACGAGGGCAAGGTCAGGGCAGTCCGCGATTGGCCACGACCCGCAACCCTGAAAGAGCTGCAACGCTTTCTAGGGTTTGCCAACTTCTACCGACGGTTCATAAGGAACTTCAGTGCCGTGGCAAATCCACTCACCTCTCTGGTGAAGAAAGGAACACATCGTCTTCCGTGGAATGAGCCTGCCACCCAGGCATTTAACCAGCTCAAACAACGCTTTACCACAGCACCCATCCTGCACCATCCTGACCCCGGTCTACCGTTCATAGTCGAGGTGGACGCCTCAAACACCGCTCTAGGGGCCATCCTTTCACAACGCCAAGGTTCGCCACCCAAGTTGCACCCCTGTGCATACTACTCCCGTAAGTTGAATGCCGCCGAAAGAAATTATGATGTGGGTGATCGGGAACTCCTGGCCATGAAGGCAGCCTTCGAAGAGTGGCGGCATTGGCTCGAGGGTGCTGTCCATCCGTTCATCGTTCTCACCGACCATAAGAACCTGGAGTATCTACGTACTGCTAAGAGGCTAAATCCCAGGCAAGCTCGTTGGTCGCTCTTCTTCACCCGTTTCCACTTCACTGTCACTTATCGTCCAGGCTCCAAGAATACCAAGGCAGATGCCTTGTCACGCCAAGACGACCTAGAATTCACACCACAAGACCCCAAGACAGTACTGGCTCCCAACCTCATTGTCGCTCCCATCCAGTGGGACATTGAGACCGAGATTGAACAGATCAACTCCCGTGCTGATATCCCATCCGGCTGTCCGCCCAACCGAGTCTTTGTCCCCGAGTCCCTCCGGAACCAGGTCCTGGAACTCGTTCATGCCCTACCTAGCTCGGGGCATCCAGGAATCACGGCCACCATCCAGCTACTCCAAAACCGTTATTGGTGGCCCTCCTTAGTCTCCGATACCACAACCCACGTCCAACGCTGCAGGATCTGTAATACCCAGAAGTCGTCACGTCAACTACCTGCCGGTCTGTTACAACCGCTTCCCATTCCACAGCGCCCATGGTCGCACATTGCCATCGACTTCATTACCGATCTCCCTGTTTCCGAAGGTCACACCACCATCCTCACCGTTATCGACCGGTTCTCCAAGGCCTGTCGCCTAATTCCCCTCGCAAAACTCCCCACAGCGCTGCAGACCGCCGAACACCTCTGCAATCAAGTGTTCCGATTCTACGGCCTGCCAGAAGACATAGTCTCCGATCGAGGACCCCAGTTCACATCTCAAGTTTGGTCAGCCTTCTTCACGACCCTTCAGGTCAACATCAGTCTAACGTCTGGGTATCATCCTCAATCCAACGGGCAGGCCGAACGCATGAACCAGGAGGTAATCCGATTCCTGCGCTCCTATTGCCATCAGCACCAACAGGATTGGAGTCGTTACCTGTTCTGGGCAGAGTACGCCCAAAATTCTATCCGGAAGCACTCCTCCGGCCTTACACCCTTTCAGTGTGTCCTGGGTTTTCAACCACCACTCTTCCCGTGGTCAGGAGAACCCACAAATGTTCCAGCCGTGAACGATTGGCTACAGCGCAGCGAGGAGACCTGGAACCAAGCCCATACCCATCTCCAACGAGCGGTTCGCCGTCAGAGGGAACAGGCTAACCGTCGTCGTCGGCCGGGGCCGGAATACCACCCGGGCCAGTGGGTCTGGCTGTCGACCCGAGATCTCCGCCTGCGACTCCCCTGCAAAAAACTCAGTCCCAGGTATGTGGGTCCATTTAAGATCACACAGCAGATCACACCAGTCTCTTTCCGTCTCGACTTGCCTAATCACTATCGTCTCGCTCCTACCTTCCATGTCTCTCTACTCAAACCCGCTGATGGGCCCAACGAGAGGGAGGAGGGGAGATCCCGAGACCAGAGCCCCCAGCCCATCCAAGTGGAGGGCGATGAGGTCTATCAAGTTCAGGAGCTCGTGGATTCCAGACGTCGGGGCAGTTCCCTGCAGTACCTGGTTCATTGGGAAGGATATGGCCCTGAGGAACGTTCGTGGGTAGACGCCACAGACATCCTGGACCCCAGCCTGATTACAGACTTCCACCAGGCCCATCCCACCAAACCGGCTCCACGACCACGTGGAAGACCCCGACGTCGTCAGGCGCCTCACGCCAGGAGTCGCTCGCAGGGAGGGGGCTCTGTCACAATCCCGGACTCCGCAACCTCCCTCCCTGGCCAGCAGAGGGAGCCCTCACCCGAATATTGACTCTCATACTCGCACTACATTTCCCATAAGCCTCATCACTGACTCTGATCACCATGCCCAGCTGCAGCCCATCTACCGGGCTATTTAACTGCACCATGCACAGCTCTCAGTGCGAAGTTTTGTTTTGCTTTTGTGAACACTACCGAGCATTATTACCCAGTGACTGCCTGACTGTTTATCGACCCCTTTTGTCTTGGATTTCTCCTTGCCTGCTGCCTGCCCACGTTACCACTGCCTGGTTCACGGACTCTGCCTGTTTTCTGCCTGCCCTGATCTTCTGCCTGGTAATTCGACCTCGATTAAGCCTTGTCTCCAGTGCTGTGTTTGCTGTCTTTGACCCCTGCCTGTCTGACTAATCTGTTATTAAACTTTACGCTGCAAATGGATCTCTCTGAGTCTGGTGATTCACAACACATTCCCTCAGCACTCCCATTACACACCTAGTTAATTTAACGGTAAAGCAATCAATTTTTCCAACTTCCTGGAAAGATGCAGTGTTAGTTCCGATCTTCAAGGCAGGGGAACCTACTGATGTTGCTAATTATAGACCCATCAGCATTTTGCCGGTGACATCAAAAATTGCAGAAAAGGTGGTAACTGAGCAGTTAACCGACTTTTTAAATTTTGAACAAATACTTCATCCAATGCAATTTGGTTTTAGAAAAAATTATTCGACTGAAATGGCTACTTGCTATTTTGTTGAAAAAATTAAATTAAAACTAGACAGTGGGAGTGCTGTAGGAGCAGTTTTTTTGGATTTAAAAAAAGCTTTCGATACAGTAAATCATAATGTTCTTCTGTCTAAATTGTCAAATTTAATTTTTTCTGATGCTGCTATAAAATGGATGGAGTCCTATCTTACCATGAGAAGACAAAGTACCAGGGTTGGGAATAAAATGTCATCTTTTAGTAACTGTACTGTTGGCGTCCCACAAGGCTCAGTTTTAGGCCCTTTGTTATTTAGTCTATATGTTAACGACTTGCCATTAGTATGTCCTCAAGTTGATACTCAAATGTATGCAGATGACACGGTCATTCTGGCACATGGAAGAGACAGATACGAAGTGGCAACCAGTGGTAACCAGTAGCAATGGCTAAAATTGCCACATGGCTTTCTGAGTCTTGCATGACGCTAAACGTCAGTAAAACCGTGTGTATGTATTTTTATAAAAGTAAAAATGAAAATCAGCCAGATGTCGTTGTAAATGGGGAAAAAAATCAGGGTTGTCACACTTTAAATATCTGGGAGTTACTCTTGATTCACAGTTGTCTTTTAAGAAACATATAAAGCAGGTTTGTAATACTGTTCAATTTAATTTAAGAAATTTTAGACACATTCGTAATCAGTTACCTCTAGATGCTGCCAAATTGTATATGTATTTAATGATTGTCTCACATTTTACATATTGCATTACAAGTTGGTCACAAACCGGAAAAACAATACTTGCTCCATTACAAACGCTATATAAACAAACTCTTAAAGTATTGGATAAAAAGCCATCAGATTATCACTACTGCAATATCATTCAAAAACATAAACTTTTGACTTTTGAAAATGTTATGTGTTTTGCTAATGTTTGTTTAGTGTACAGAATATTTAATAATTTTTTATTTAAAGCATCTTTTGCAGCGATTTTTGTGTGAGCATATCAGTGAACACCCCAGACCACTCGGTGAGTTTCACGTCTTTGTAAACTAAAGTTTTATGCGTTTTATAAAGGATTGTTCCTGTGCACCTATGCTACCATTGTAGAGGTGTGGGGGTGCTACCACAGAAACTGAAAATTATCGGGACAGCAGCATTTGTCTAAAAAACAATCTTAACCATTCTATTTCATCAGAAACGATCTTAAAACAGGGCTTTAATTGTAAAATACCGAACTTGTCCTTTAACTGCACACATTACGTAGTGAAAGCATGGGTGACAAATGCGATGTCAGATAGCAGTGCTTCGCACATCGTTATAACAATGATTACAATATCATAATAGACAATACATACACACCCCTACGTACATAAAGAATGAACTTACAATTAAACGGATATTTACCCATTTTCTTCCCCTTCTCTCATCCTTTCGCGTGCAGGAGACAGACATAATATGCTGCCGCGAATGGTCACGTAAACAAGCAAATCCACAAAGAAAGAATAATAAAAAAATGTATGTACGCGAATTAGATAGTTTTAATTAGGTAAGCATTTAGATAATGTCTAAGTCAAAGTGTCATCTAAATTTTAAGACCTTTCATAAATAAAAATAAGACTTAAAAATCTAATTTAAGACTTTTTAAGGATCCGCGGGAACCCTGCCGTCACCACTAATTGCCTAAGATCTACAAATTGTCTACTGGGTAGGGGCACCAGGCAGGGCCCAAATTTGTTTAAACTGTCTTTATATATCAATACATATTTAAAATGTAAGTACTCTGAAAAGGAGAGTATAAAAATCGAGTGTCTGCAGGGCTCTAGAGTGCGACGACAATTTTTCCTAGGTCGCACCAGTGCACCCAACGTTCTCGCATGATCGCATCCGCTGCCTCTCCACAAACGAGTCTTTTGTTCTCCTTGCACCCATGGTTGGATCATATCGTGGTCTAAACCAATCAGAGATAGAGATTGGGCGGGTCTTTGCCTCTGATTGGCTGTGGTTCAGATATTCCTGTAGGACTAAAATGCTCCGTGCTGTGTGATTGAAATAAATTGCGACCTGTCACCTGAGCACCAGAGAATCAGTTACGGCAATCAGCAGCATCAGCTAAATAAACACAAGAAAACAGACGACGAAGAAACTTTTAAAAATGTAGGCTACTTGAACTAGGGCTAGGTAAAAAAAATATTGATTTCTCGATTTTAATTCGATTCTCATTTTTTACGAACCGTTGGGCTATGCTGTTTTCAGTTGATGAATGAATGGAACATTGTAGCGAGCATCCCATCCAATAAATCGCAATAATCTTTGTGCTTTGTTACTATTGATATAAAACAAAGTCTCAGATTTCAAATTAGGTCCATTTTCTTACAAAATTCAAAAACATAAAAAGTGTTTTGACGCTGTGGCGTGAGATCGCTCTGGCTCAGCTCAGCTCAAGAGAAGCAGCAGCGCGGAGCGCACATGATCTTCTCTTCCGCCTTAAAGGACAACTCCGGTGCAAAATGAACCTTGGGTGTAATAACACATTGGTACAGACTAAATCGTTCCCTGAGATTTGTTTTCATGATAATCGAATGTAAAGAGTTTTATCTCTAAAAACAGTTTAGCTTATAACGCTAGTATATTGGGCATCGAGTAAGCAAAAAGAGATCGCTAGTTAATACCATTAACAAGGCTCAAATTAGCCCCACACTAACACGGCAGCATAATGAGTGTCCTTACATGCAAACCGAAGCATTGAGAACTTTGTAAGTGTATAGACAGTTTAATAAGAAGATACTTTACACAGACAGTACAGTTAGCGCATACAGACAGCAGCCATCTTGGAAAACAGTCTCGATTAGTCAAACCACGAACACGGTGATACGTGAGCTGAACTGTGACTTGGAATCTCATATGGTCCGTTGTTTCCGGAAGAAAGCACTGAGCGCATAAGAGAAGCCCTGAACGCAACAGAGAAAATAAAAAAATAAATATAATTTATCTTATCTTCAATATCTACACGTACTGTTCGCTCACCTTCATGGTTCTATTGATCGAGACTGTTTTCCAAGATGGCTGCTGTCTGTATGCGCTAACTGTACTGTCTGTGTAAAGTATCTTCTTATTAAACTGTCTATACACTTACAAAGTTCTCAATGCTTCGGTTTGCATGTAAGGACACTCATTATGCTGCCGTGTTAGTGTGGGGCTAATTTGAGCCTTGTTAATGGTATTAACTAGCAATCTCTTTTTGCTTACTCGATGCCCAATATACTAGCGTTATAAGCTAAACTGTTTTTAGAGATAAAACTCTTTATATTCGATTATCATGAAAACAAATCTCAGGGAACGATTTAGTCTGTACCAATGTGTTATTACACCCGTGTTTCATCTGCGCCGGAGTTGTCCTTTAATAATACCAGTTACAGCGCGAAATAAACATGAACGAGCATCTGAAAGTGTGTTAAAAGATAGAGTACAACTTATCGAAATCCGTATCTTTCACATGGAATCGCTCAATCAGTGTTTCAACCGTGGAAAGACGTCAGTAAAACGCTTGTAAACAATGAAATGTAACGTCACATTTACCTCAGAAAAAACATATCCAGTGACCATAAACTCGTTAGCTAGCTAGAAAAATTAACTCTAGAGGACCATTTTGCCAAATATATGCACCATATTACATATTCATTATAATTTTTAATGTTTTTCAATATTTAATGCATGTTGTTTGAAAAAATCTGGCAAGTTTTTATGCAGCCACCATTTAAATGTTTATATTTCATATAACTTTATTATTATAAAAATAAATAAAAGTGTAATTTAAGTGTTTGTGTACAAATCAGGTAATTTTTACCTTCAATATTATAGTAGGCTAATGAAACATAGTGGGCTGACTCCCAGTTTACAGCATTAGTTGAGATTTGTTTTCCTTGAGAAAATTTGCCATGTATTGTACCTGATATCCAAAATAATCAATATTGAATCGAATTGTGAAATTTGTGTCAATACCCTGCCCTAACTTGAACAATGTAAAAACAGCACTTTAAATTATTATTTTTTTTTTAAAAGATTTATATTTTTATATACAGTATAATTGTGCTTCAAATAATAATAAAAAAACGACACCTTATTCTTGTTTAAAAGCATTTACATAATATATATGAATATATGGAGCGTGATAAAAAGGTGACCTTGAAATTGTGGCGTTAAAGGCGACGCGAGACGAGGAAAAATTTGAGTGCACCTAAATTTTGTGCTGGTGCACCTAAATAAAAAAGTTAGGCGCACCAGTGCAACCAAGGCAAAGTGGACTGGAGTCCTGCTGTAGTCCTCTCAGGGCTGCAATAAACATAGCTACTTATTCCATTCGGAACGAATGAAATGATTGGCTGGGCGACTGTCACTCTCCCTCGCTACCATTGCTACCAACCCTGCTGCTACAGGAGCTGCCCACATGTGCACACTCGGTTGACTAGCTCGTTACCGAATCAAACTCAATAGGAGCTGGAGGACATATACATATAAATATGTATTGGTATATAAAGAGGGTTTAAACAAATTTGGGAAAAAGTGTTTTAGAAAAAACCTGCCTACCCTGCCTTTCTTATTTTATATGGAATAAAAGGAAACCAAAATTGAAAATGAACAAATTACGGCTCCCTAGTCATAAGGGTGATTCCCAATATAAGATGGTCTCAACTGGCGTGTCAGTTTCGTTTTGTGGCGGAATGGTTGAAGAATGATCCAGGTTCCTTTTGGCTTGATCTTGAAGCCTCGCAATCTCTCTGCCCTCTTCAGAATCTTTTGTTTATTAGCAATCCTAAAAAGTTAAAAGTTCTATACGATAGTCCGATCATACGGAACACTCTTCAAGGCTGGGTGCTGCCTGAAATAGGATGTTGAGGTTGCATTGAGGTTCACTCTTGAATTGCGTGTTTGTGCATTTTGGGGGCGGAGCAATGAAGGGAGGGTGTTTGTTGATATTTGAAATCAACCCAAACAAACAGTGTTTCTGCTGATACTGCACTTACTGCACTTTCAACGCGATAAGAGATTAAAGACATATTTTCGGCCCTGGAAAAGCAGAGGTGGGAGGGTGGATTATTAAGCTTTTATTTAGATAGGGACAGATACAAATAACATAGGTACACTTTAACAGTGATCTGATGCATGTATCAATGTTTTTAGCCAAAGCTAATTTACAACATTTGTCCCTAGAAGGGCTTTTTGGTAAAATGTAATACATGCAATACAATATGTAAACAATGCGATAAGATATGGGCTTTTTGATAAATGCAATACCAGGATAAGAATAGTAGTACAAAAAAAAAAAAAAAAAAAAAAAAAAAAAAAAAAAAAATATATATATATATAAATAATACAAAAGGAGCAGAGTCAACAAGGACTAAATATGTGAACAACACTGTTCCTGAATTAACCACAATTTGGTTTGTTTTTTAAAGATATCTAATGTCGGGATGCATTTCAGATGATCTGGCAGAGAATTCCACAATTTTGCCCCTTTC
The DNA here is from genome assembly GCF_029890125.1 of Rhinichthys klamathensis goyatoka. NCBI lineage: Eukaryota > Metazoa > Chordata > Actinopteri > Cypriniformes > Leuciscidae > Rhinichthys > Rhinichthys klamathensis. Next base: position 2,545,996 of record NW_026607051.1, read on the forward strand.
ACTGAAACAGAAGCCTGAGCAAATGATGTTCTACAAAAAGGGATATTACAAGTGACTTTAAAAGCGGATCTGGTCGGTCTAGTGCTTTGTCGTCTTATTATTATTTTGCAAAGCGGTAGTGGAGCAACATCATTCAAACATTTGAAAATCAGCTTAACCAGATGCAGAGAAATAAAGTTAACAAAATTTAAAATCTTGTATTTTGTTTGAATTTGACAGTGATGGTACCTTATTCTCTTCTTATCCAAAACTTTCAAGGCTCTGTTGTAAAGACACTCTATAGTTTCGACTGATGATTGATGAGCTTGAGACCATGCGGTTATACCGTAAGATATATGTGAAAGAATCATAGAATTAAAAAAGGTAAAAGCGCAATCAAGAGTAAGACAATTTCTGATCAGCTTAAAGCAGCTCAAATTGGCCCTAATGGTTTTATAGATTTTCTTAATGTGACTTTTGAAATTCAGCTGATAATCTATATTTATTCCAAGATACTTCACTTCAGGTACTTGCTCGATTAGTTCACCCTTAATTTTTATGTTCAAAAGTTGTGCTGGAGGTAGTTTTCGAATAGAAAAACAGATAGAGTTTGTTTTTTTAATATTTAAAGTTAAATGAGATGATGTTAGCCAAAATGATATTCTTTCCAAGTTAGTATTAAGTTTGTCAGCCACAGAAACACAGGTATCAGCAGAAGCATACACAACTGCGTCATCTGCATACATCAGAAGACGTGTATCTGGACATACTACATCCGGCAAATCGTTAATATATAAACTAAAGAGTATGGGTCCCAAAACCGTGCCCTGAGGAATACCTGTTTTAATTTTAAGAAAAGTAGATCTTACACCGTTAATCACAACACACTGTTCACGGCCCTTTAAATATGATTCAAACCAGGATAATGATTGTTTGGATAAATTAAACTTGCTTAATTTTGTGATTAATATATTGTGATTTACTGTGTCGAATGCCTTTTTCAAATCCAGGAACACAGCACCAGCTACATTTCCCTTGTCAAGAGATTGTTTAATATTTTCAGTTAATAGACAGATTGCGGACTCTGTGGAATGATTCTTCCGGAATCCAAATTGTAGAGGACTCAGATATTGATTTATCTCAAGATAGTGAATGAGTTGTTCTGAAACAATCTTTTCTAAAACTTTAGACAAAGCTGGAAGAAGACTAATAGGTCTATAATTACAAGACATTGTATCATCTCCTGATTTAAAAATCGGTCTTACCAGGGCGTTTTTCCACCCATCTGGAAATTGTCCGGATTTAATTGAAATATTAACCATATTTGTGAGTGGTTGGACCAAAATGCTGCTATATTTTTTAAGAAAAACTGTATCTAAATTAAAAATATCTTTCGAAGAGGAGGTGTTTAGGTCCTGTATAGCTTTCAAAACAGCTGTCTGATCGACCTTCTTAAGCTGGAATGAGTTAGCTTGATCTTCAGGCAAGTCTATTGTTGTTAAGCCTATATCATTGCAGCATGGAAAGGTTGATGCTAAGTTGTCAACGGATTGTATAAAAAAGGTATTAAATTCATTAGCAACTAGTGTGCTATCTGTAATAGTGTTTTCACCCTTTTTAAGTTCGTATTTTGTTTGGGTGAAGTTACCTTTTGGATTTAATAGGCTATTTAATTTTTTCCACATTAATTTGCCGTTCCCTTTAACCTCTTTTAGGGCTTGAATATAGTAATTTGATTTAGACAATCTAAGTTCTTTTACAACCTGGTTACGCAAACCTTTAAATATTTTAAAATCAATATCCCTTCGGGTCTTAATAAAAGTTTTCAAGGCCAAATCTCTTCTTTTCATCGTTTTTCGAATGTTCTCGTTCATCCATGGTAGCTGAAATTTTCTCTGGGATTTCTTTTGCTTTTTAGTGTATTTATTGACAATGCTCTCAATAGTGGACATAAATTTATCACAGTAGTCATTTGTTTGATCATATTGTTGAAGCTCATCCCAGTTAACCCTCTTTAACTCATTTTCAAATTCAATCTGCTTTTTACGAGGGATTTCAAATTTAAATAAGTTCCTATTTGGATTTAAAAATCTAGTCATTCTTTTCTTTGTCAGTTTTCTTGCAGTTAAAATCATATTATGATCAGATAGACCAGTAACTAAATTATATGTTTTTATGATTCTATCAGGTTTATTAACAAAAACTAAATCTATCAATGTTTGAGTCTTCTTGGTAATACGCGTTGGGGTTTCGATCATTTGAATAAGATCATGTTTAGATGCAAGAATTTTCAGTTTTTTCCTGCATAATTTATCTATCCAATTTATATTAAAATCACCAAAAACAAGTACCTCGTTCTTGTGATTAAAATTTTTGAACATAACATCCAAATTATCACAGAGCTTTGTGGTGCATGCAGAGGGAGGATTATATACCACTAAAATATAAAGTTGCATACTTTGCGATAATACCACATTAATGCATAAACATTCAGTTGACATATCAACAGTTGGATACATTTGCTTTGCATTAAATATGTCCTTAATATATATCAGTACACCCCCACCCCTTCCCACAGATCGGTCCCTTCTATAGCATGTATACCCCGGAACATCAATTAAACAAGTTGGAATTTTATCATGCAACCAGGTTTCACTAATACATAGAAAATCGATGTTAGACTCAGACAACAGTATTCTGATCTCGTCTTGCTTGGGAAGTAAGCTTCTTATATTTAAATGACCTCCTAAAATACCTTTAGGCTTTGTAGTGGGATCCCAGACCACTCTGGCATGATTAACAGTCTGAAAGAGTAGAGTTTGTCTCTGTTTAGTCAATGCTTGTTTTTGGAGTGATCTTACTTTGTCGGTGACGATTCTCCTTCGCCGGTCAGCACTGTTGGCTGAGCAGTTCGGGGCACTCGCGTAGGCCAGCTTGTTGTTGTCTGTCATCCCGGTCCCAGTCAACCCTTCAACGGCACCAGTCAGCCTCTCCGCCTGCTTCCACGTCCCTCCGACGTCACGGCGCTGTGTGCTCAGATCCCCGCACCAGGCCCCGCTCTCGCCGGTGGATAAGGACCAAAGATCCGCGGGCAGTCCAGGCAGCGTGGAGTCGGTCGAACAAGCGTCATGAAACGCACGAAACTCCACACGCTGGAGGGGAAGAAGGTCCGCCGCGCCGTCAACAGGTGCACTTGCAGATGCACCTACAAGGCCTGGGCCTGGATTGAGCTGCACATCTCCCGCCAGCAGAACCAGAAGGAAAAGGTATGATACCGCACAAGATTGATTTACTTTAATGCGGTTGAAGTGGCCTGGTGTTATACGACAAGTGAGCTTTGAGTCAAGGATTAAAAAGGAGCGATAAATAATGAATTGTCCGTATCCAAAGTTATTCAGATGTATTTTCTGGGAGAAAAAGCTTAGTGTTTTGTCATTTCTTCCAGACTTTGGTTGGGTTCTGGGTTTTAAGGATCCAGTCATAGAGGCAAAAAATGTAGAGAATACCGCTATAGTGCAGATGAACAGCAAGTATAAACTCAAGTAAAGGCTCAAATAGCATTGTTTGTTTGTGTGCTGTCTCTGGCACTCAAGTTGTTTCTGTTTAAGACGTGCACGCTTGATTTGTTTTTTGTTTATTATCGGCGGTGATTGTGTCGGTGTTAAAAACTTGATCGACCAATATTTAAAATATATAAGTCTTAAAAAGAGATGAGTTAATCCAAAAAGAAATGCAGCAAACACGGAGCCCCACCAACCGTGTATGCGCGCCATTTTTCTGTCTGGTGGAATGGAATCCCCTGTCTGGTGGAATGGATGTATGGATGATGCCCTCTAATGTTCTCTAAATGCCCACTGGGAGCGTGATAAAAAGGTGACCTTGAAATTGTGGCGTTAAAGGCGACGCGAGACGAGGAAAAATTTGAGTGCACCTAAATTTTGTGCTGGTGCACCTAAATAAAAAAGTAAAAATACCAGTGCCCAGCTACCACTCCCCTCCCTTCTTTTCACAGCCATCCACGCCCATTTAACCCTCTGGGGTTGTTCGTTTAACAGTCACACTTGGGGTGTTCGGGTCCAAATGGACCCAAAGGGCAGGATTCATATTTAAAAAAAAAAAATCATAATTTTTTTTTTTTACTTGTTTTTTATAATATTTTTCCTTTTCTTTTTTGGTGTTTTGAGATAATTTCAAAAATAAAAATGATTTATAATTAATATTAATGCAATAATTATGACCCATTTTTTCCCCATTGAATATAATAGAATTTTTAATTTTTTTTAAAGCTGTATTTCATTTTAGAGTCAAGCCTAGGCCTCATGAAAGCAATTTTTGAAATGAGATGGATGCCATCTGGTGGACAAACTGAGCATTTTAAAAATTCAAAACCCATATGTAATCTGAATTTATTAGTGTGTATGTGTATAAAAGTGTGTTAGTGTGTGTGTGTGTGGACGTGTCTGTTTTGCACTCTTGATGTTTTATAGATTCACCCCTTCACTGTTGTGTGCTTTTTTTCTGGATCGTGGCTGATTTGTAGATTGTACGCACAAAAAAACTCTGTATTTTCACATTTTTGCCAATTTCCCATTCATTTCCTATGCGGGTCCATTTGGACCCGAAGGTCCTGAGTGTGACTATTTTTTTTACAACCACTTAGACTATTCAAATCCTGTCCCCAATTTGTTTGGGTGTTCATATACCAAGTACCAACAAAGTCACCAAATTTCGGACCATTCCGATAAAGCTATGATTTTTCATCTCTGGATGTGAATACCGCAACGGATACTTTATGCTCCACTTTAACTTCTTCTTTAGACACTATCTGCCCTCTCTCCTCCAGGCCAGCGCGCGCCACTCCCTCAAACCCTTGGTTATCTGAGGTTCTTCGTGAACACCGGACCAAACTCAGAGCAGCGGAGAGAAAATGGCGCAAATCGAATGATACATCTGACCTGAGTATGTATCAATCTCTGCTCTCTGCTTTTTCTGTTGATGTTCACGCTGCAAAATCTTCATACCTCCACAACAAGATCAACACCGCCCCTAACACACGAACACTTTTCAAGACATTCAACTCTCTCCTCTGTCCACCTCCACCACCACCCACCTCCTCACTAACTGCTGATGACTTTGCTAACTTCTTCACTAACAAAACAACAACTATCAGCAGTCAGTTCTCTAATCCACACACACAGGAACCTAGACCAACCACTCCCACAGCCAATAACCTTCCCTCCTCCTTCTCTCCACTAACCGAGGAAGAAGTATCTAAACTTCTCCTCTCCAGTCATCCTACCACCTGCCCTCTAGACCCCATCCCCTCACACCTTCTACAAGCCATCTCTCCCACACTTCTACCTACTCTCACACACATTATCAACTCATCCCTACACACTGGCACTTTTCCTACAGCATTTAAGCAGGCTCGGGTAACTCCACTGCTTAAAAAACCAACATTAAACACATCACTCTTAGAGAATTACAGACCTATCTCTCTCCTACCATTCATTGCGAAAACACTTGAACGAGTTGCTTTCAACCAAGTATCATCTTTCCTGTCTCTGAACAACCAGCTGGATGTCAACCAATCTGGCTTCAAGAAAGGGCATTCAACCGAGACCGCATTACTATCGGTCACAGAAGCCCTGCGGATCACAAAAGCTGCTTCCAAATCATCAGTTCTCATTCTCCTGGACCTGTCTGCTGCCTTCGACACTGTGAATCATCAGATCCTTATGTCCACTCTCTCATCACTGGGCATCACTGGAACTGCCCTCCACTGGTTTGAGTCCTATCTCACAGGTAGGTCCTTCAGGGTCGCATGGGGAGGCGAGGTATCCAAAGCACATCAACTGACCACAGGGGTTCCTCAGGGCTCAGTTCTTGGACCACTCCTCTTCTCCATTTACACCACATCACTGGGACCCATCATACAGGCACATGGTTTCTCTTACCATTGCTATGCTGATGACACTCAGCTCTACCTCTCATTTCAACCAGATGATCCCACAGTAGCTGCTCGAATCTCAAGCTGTCTGGCTGACATCTCAGCATGGATGAAGGAACATCACCTGCAGCTCAACCTGACAAAAACTGAGCTTCTCGTCCTCCCTGCTAATCTGTCTCCACAGCACGACTTCACTATCCTTCACAGACCACATTACAAAGACAGCTCGATCATGCAGGTTTGCAATGCACAACATCAGGAAGATCAGGCCTTTCCTAACTGAGCATGCAATAGGCTTGGGCGGTATCCAAATTTTGATACCGTCAAACCTCCTCCCTATTTTACCGCGGTATACGGTATTACCGCGTGACTAATTAAAAATTATGACATAAGGCTCAGACGGCATCACCAAACTGTTGGTTTGTGCAGGGATGAGTCACAATTTTCGAATATTCAATTATTTGATTTTATTATAGAATATGGAATAGGTTGTGGGATTATTGTCTAAAAAAAATCCCCATGTTGTCCGTTCTGATGCGGTGGTGACACGTTCAAACAGAGGGTGGCGATGCCAATAATGCATCTAAAAGCTGTCAATCAACTCTCAGACAACAGGAGAAGATGCACATTGTCTCACACCAGAGAATGTGAGCGGAGTGGTAACATTTCCTCCAGAGCAGAGAGCGCATTTCTGAAGATCACGCGCCGCGTGCTCAGTCCACTCAGCGTCGCGCGCTCAGAATGCCCGCAGTGACATGCTGGTTAGAAAACATGTGAAGTAGGGCTGCCCGTGCACGACTAAAGTTTTTTTTTTTCTAGGTGACTAGTAGTAGTTGATTTAAGCCATTAGTCTAATCACATATTTATATTGATTAAATTACTTAAATATATATAGGAGAGAAAGCTAAACCATAATGAGCGTTTTCGTAATATATTGCCTATTCTGCATCTCAAAGCACGCATAAAGCTTGCCACAAAGAACCGGCAAAAGTAATTATTATGCATGAAACATTTGAATTGTTTATTAATGAAAAACGTTCTATGTCAGTGGCTGCACAGATAAAGTTTACGATGCAGACTCGCATCTTCGCAGTAGTGAATGCGCATAGAGAGAAATGCACACTTCATATGAATTAGCCTACAGAGAGCAGCCCATTTCTTTTAGTTTTTAATTGTTTTGTTTAAAAGTAGACATTTCAAGCTTACTATATATATACACTTCTCAGATATTTAAGGCATGTATCTTATACGCTGAGTTTCGTTTTTTTTAGGAGACGCGCTCCAGTTCACGCGCTGGTGCCTCCGTGTCCGGCTTATATTGTCTAATATATATGCTTCTTATTTATTAATCCAGGCAATTCGTTGATGAAACATTGATTAAAATGAAGATACAATTTATACAAAACGAAATTCACTTTAAAGAAAGGCTTTCTACAAAACAAAACGTAATAAGTGGTCATAATCATGTCTGACCCATTCCTAATGTTTTCCGATATTGGGCATCTTATGATCCTATCTTATTCATCTCATGCAGTTTCCTTTTCATATAATCAACATAGATGAAAAAAAAACAAAAAAAACGTTATATTATTAAACATAAATATGAAAAGGAGTAAGTTTTTTTTTATTTTTTACTTATAGCCTATTTAAGTGTCACACCGCTCCGCTGTATAGCTGTGTAGCCTACATGCATGTGTGCGTGCATATGGTGGAGGGGTGCGATTTTCGAATAATAATCAAATAATACCAGGTGATCTTCAAATATTATTTTTGCTTGAAATGCCCATCCCTGCCAAACTGCAGAAGTCGTGTTCTTCTTCGAGACCAGGTGCGCAACTTGCCATCTTTCCCCCTATCTTCCCCACTCTTTCTCCTCCACACTGTCACGTGATGACAACCACACATAAGCATTTTTAGCCATTAAATAAATTATATTTAATATTTAATCCTTGTCTCCTATATAAGTGCATTGGATTTTTTTTATGACGGTATGACGATATTGAAACTGATACCGTTGCTATTTTTAGATCCCGCAGTATACGATATTACCGTATTACCGCCCAAGCCTAGCATGCAACACAACTTCTTGTCCAGGCCCTGGTTATCTCTAGGCTTGATTACTGCAATGGTCTTCTGGCTGGACTTCCATCTTGTGCAACTAAACCTCTACAAATGATCCAGAATGCTGCTGCTCGTCTTATCTTAAACGAGCCCAAAAGGGCCCACGTCACTCCTCTGTTCATCTCTCTGCACTGGCTACCACTTGCTGCTCGCATCAAGTTCAAGGCATTGACACTTGCTTACAGATTGACCACAGGCTCAGCTCCCTCCTACTTTCACTCGCTCCTACGAGTCTACATCCCTACCAGAAGCCTACGATCAATCAATGAGCGACGGCTCATGGTACCTTCACAAAGAGCCACAAAATCACTCTCCAGAACATTCTCATTCACGGTTCCATGCTGGTGGAACGATCTGCCCACCCTCATTCGGAATGCAGAATCCCTGACAGCATTTAAAAGACAACTGAAAACTCATCTCTTCCGTGAGCACTTAACATAAAAAAAAATAAAAAATAAAAAATAAAAAAAACTTCAATCCTCACTTGTCTGGTTTATGCTACTCTGAGCAATGTTTGAACTTTGTATTTTGAGCACTTCTTGGGTTGTTATTGTCTCTTCACGATGACTCGTTTGGTTAGTCCTCAGATGTAAGTCGCTTTGGATAAAAGCGTCTGCTAAATGACTAAATGTAAATGTAAATTAAAAAAAAATTTGGGCCGAACAACCCCAGAGGGTTAAGTTGCATTTTTCAAAAAGATTGTGGGCTGGACTTGAGCTGAAAGAGGGGGGTTTAATGACCCTTTAAAAACACATAAAATAAACTTTTGTAACAACATCCGCAACATCACGTGTGTAAACGCGGGGTAGAGAAAATAATCAAATGTATAACAGTTTTCAAACTTATACAGGTTTCCCGTGTGTAGCAATATATCAGCCACCACTCCTATATCCCACCACACCTTAATGCTATACAGTCCCTCATACTAACCAGAATTTATAAAGTAAATACTGTGCAGATGAATCCATCTGCATGGAGAAAATACGCACATACTACATCTGCAGATTTTACATGATCTATAAAAAATGGCTTACGTGAAGGGAAGCCGCCTCCAAAGAACATGTTAAAGAGATCTTCAGGTGTAATATCAGACTCAAAGCCTCTGTGGAAATCAAATCCTCCATGAGCGCTGCTAGGCTCCTCTCCTCCACAAACATCATACTGCCTCTTCTTCTCTGGGTTACTGAGCACTGCATAAGCATTTGCAATTTCTGGAGAAGAACAAGAACAGCATTTTTTGTTTTATATTTCAATTTTGTAACAATGTATTGGATCAAAATTGGATATGATGTTTCAGGGACAGCATTACTTTTAAAGGCCTCGGTTGCTCCTGGTGCATGGTTTTTGTCAGGGTGGAATTTCAAAGCCAGTTTTCTGTAGGCCTTTTTCAGTTCCTCATCATTGGCATCTTTTCTGATAGCCAGTACCTCATAGTAATTCTTACACTTCTTTATCCTAAAGACAACAAAAAGCAACAGGGTTTCACTTTATTCTGATGGTACCTGGCTTTGACACATTCTGTTGTCTATAAGTAACATTGCACCTACATGTCTACTAACTCTCAGAGTATTCGTAAACTGGTAGGGTTAGGGTTAGAATAAGTTAACATGTAGTTGCAAAGTTACTTATAGTCAGTAGAGTGTCTGTTGAAGGACTATCACAATAAAGAGTTAGCAGATATTAAGCAGACATTCCACTAATACTCTAATGAGAGTTAGTTGACATGTAGTTGCAAAGTTACTTATAGTCAACAGAATGTTCAAAAGGGACCATCAAAATAAAGTGTAACCAGCAACAGTTTTTAAATGTTAGCCTAAATCTAAAATGTTAAATATATTTTATATAAAACTTATTTTTTAATTACAACTGTGGCTTCAACAAGCTATAAAGTGCTGCTTTGCCAAGCTACATGTATACACAAACAAAAACACTCACCACTTACTTTATTAGGTACACCTGTTTAACTGCTCGTTAACACAAATATCTAATCATCCAACAACATATGTCTGTTCACTTTTCAGAGCGCCGTCAGTCAAATCCATTCCACTTGAGGAATACCCTAATAAATTAAACTCCATTCCGCGTTTTAGCTACAACGTTGATTTCCACGCTGCTGCTCAAATCCATTCCACTTGGCTCATTCAGAGTCCCACCAAACCCTTACTTTTCAGGCTAGATGAGCCAATGCGCATGTGCTGACTTTTTGTCTGGTACTAATAAAGTTCACTAGCTAAACACTAAGTTATCATTAGCTAGTTCATGCTTACAGCTGTTAGCTAACAATGACTGTCCCTAACGTTAGTTGTTCGCTGGATTGACCAGCTTACACCGTTTCTTAAATTATTTTTGATTATAGTGGTAATCCATCTTGTAAATTATGTAAACTTGACTGACTGCTTCATTTCCCCTTTAAGCACGAGTCTCAGGTTCCTATGGGAACCGGAGCTTCTAACAGATAGAATACAGATCATACGAAGTTTAAAATGTGACCAGTTACGGAAACTAGGGACACAAGTCGTTCTGGAGCATTTTGAGTTATTCACAGATTCTGAAAGTGTGGTCTCCAAGCTTTCCAACGATGTGTAACACATGGAAATCTGATAATATTTGGAGAAGTTGTAGCCATTTGAAGTTAGGCACTCAAAAAAACTAAAAGTGGAGAAAACCGCCTCGAAAGATGTGCAGTTCTCACCTCTCTCTGCTGCTGGGAGTGACAATAGGGCTCATTTACATCTCATTTAGATAAGCCATACCCCCTGTAAAGCTCCCCCTGTGCTTTACAGCTTTTTCTTTCTTTCCTGAGCTAGCTAATAGCAATAGGTAGGTATGGGAAGGTCTAAACAGACTAAACATGAGATAACATGTACCTGTTCTTAGAATTAAAACAAAACGACAAACTTTAATGTTTAATGCAAACTCACCCCCAGGACCGGCGAATGCACTTCTGCCGCTCTAGGCGAAAAACAATTGTGCTGCCCCTCTATTTGCAACGTTTACCAGCAACAACACACAAAGACCAATATGCCATATACATATAACGCAAAACCAGCAACAACACACAAAGACCAATAAGCCATAGGCCTACATATAACGCAAATAGTGCGCAACGTGCGTGTGCCCAAAATGTCAAGAATATTAAAGTTTATGCAGGAGGTAAATGCCTGCTGGCATTTTTATTTAAGCAGTCATGACAGGAATTTTCCAAATAATCATATTTCCTCCTCAGATTACTGTTGCAAATCTCTTTACACCACTTTCTTATGTGCGTTTATACACACACAAATGAAATGTCCGCAAGCACATTATATCATCAGCAGGTTCAGCATCTTACATAACGACTAAGGAGCAAATAAAGCTTAACTTACGTTTCAGAAACGCGCACGGCAGGCCTTCATCGCAGCAAAGGTCTTAACTGCATCCTCTATTTCGATTCTCTGTGCCAGTTCATGTTCTATGGAGATTGTTGCCAGTCCATTAAGTCTGTTCCCTGTTCACAAAACGTTCCCCATTCAAAGCAATCGGGACGTCACATACGAAACAGTTAGCCACCGCTGTCAGCGAGCCGAGCCGCCGTATTCAAGCACCGAGGGCGCGCGCGCCGCGCCCATACCTCCGGTTCAGTTTCCCGAGCCCACAAAGTGCGGCGAAAACATTTTCGGTGTAACTGCCACGGTTCAGCTCGTCTGCGACAATCTTTGCGGCATCGATCTTCATTGAATTTTGATATCAGACAGAGCCGGCCAGAGTGCTGCATAATAAGTAGCCACGCTGTTGGGGGGCGGGGGCAAAAGCGCCGGCGGCTATTCAGTATGGAAATACACACAGACAATGACACGCCCCTACTGCATGCTAGAATCTCCGAAAAACAAGCCGATTTCAACCTCAAAATGTACGCTTTTAAATATACCAATACTGTTATCTCAAACATGGAGAGGCTTCTTCATGATCTCAACTAACAGATTCTGCAAAAAAGCGGAAATCACCAATTTTGGAAAAAAACGCTTCTTTCTCATTTTGCTCGCAAGTTGTGCTGCCGACTTGTGTCCCTGGTTTCCGTGACGGGTCACAAATGTTTAAATAGACATATCAAGTAGTAATTAATGTATATGAATCTTAGTTGATTATAGGCTATTAGAGCTGGTTTGGTTGCTGAGAGACGGAGACGCGCAGTTAACGCGCTGTTTGATTTGTGATCGTGCTGTGCTTATTCCATTCATTCGAGTAGCCTATCATATTGGGCAAGGCTTAAATCCTTTAAATATACATACAATAATATACAATATCATATCATAGAACATGTATATGATGTAGTAGCCTATTTGAGTTGATATTACTCTTGCCAAGCTCTGATTTCTGAGAGATGCACACATAGACGGATTTGCACTAGTCTAATTTTTACTCTCACTCATTCACTTCACTCATTATTGCATAGAGATTTTAGATAAGGTATTTGGCTTCGGGAACACCCCTAATCTACTCCAGTAAAAAAATTCTGGAGGATGACCCACCCACATTTTTTTTGCTTCTGACGCCATGGTTTAGGCTGCTAGTGGTTGTGTAATGGTGTGGGGGATATTTTCTTGGCACACTTTGGGCCCCAATTGAGCATTGTTTAAACGCCACGGCCTACCTGAGTATTGATGCTGGTGAACTCCAAACGAACATCGTTTAAGCCTGATTTTGTTCGAAATAACGTCAAATCAGTTCATTCTTTGATTTCGCTTAAAGTATATCGGGGCCTTTAAGATGAGGTAGAACGGGAGATTCGTATCATGGATGTCAAATCTGTCGTCGGCAGCCGTCCGTCTCGGGAGACGATGGCGTAGCTCGGTGTGTCTATCTGCACCGCCGGGAATGGCTGTGCAGACCAATTCTAGAGTGGCAGTCCTTGCCGCACTGGGCGCAGGAGAAGGGGGATGGCTGGTCAGGCTGCTGTTGCCGCTGCTTCCGCCTAGCTCTCTTTGCCACGGCAGTGTCGTTTCGTGCCGCTTCTGCTTTGATTGTTGCCTGCCGGACTGCTTGTCGCCAAGCGGAGCGATCATCAGCCAGGCTCTCCCATGCGCTGGGGGCAATGCCGCATTGCTTCAAGTCCTTTTTGCAGACGTCTTTGAAGCGCAATTTGGGGCGCCCTGTGGTTCTGGTGCCTTCAGCCAGCTCGCCGTAGAGGAGGTCTTTGTGGATGCGGCCTGCGTCCATCCTCCTGACATGCCCAAGCCACCGCAGCCGTCTTTCGCTGAGCGTTGCATGCATACTGCTCATGTTGGCTCGTTCCAGCACCTCGGTATTGGGGATCTTGTCCTGCCACTTGATATGCAGTATGCGACGCAGGCACCGCATGTGGAAGCTGTTGAGTTTCTTCTCGTGCTTTGCGTAGGTGGTCCATGACTCGCTGCCATAGAGGAGCGTACTGAGCACGCAGGCTTGGTACACGCGCAGTCTGGTCGTCTCAGTAAGGCTGGAGTTGTTCCACACTCGCTGATTCAACTTGGCCATGACTGCGGCTGCCTTGGCGATTCTGCTGTTGATCTCAGAGTCGATGGATAGCGAGCTGGAGATCGTGGACCCAAGGTACGTGAAGTTCTCAACAACGTCCAGGCTGTACCCGTCGATGGCGGTGTTTGGAGGGGTCTCTGCTCCCTGCATCATGACGTTGGTCTTCTTCAGGCTGATGGTCAATCCAAACTCCTTGCAGGCGTGTGAGAGGCGGTTGACAAGCTGCTGAAGTCCGTCTGCTGTGTGTGAGGTCAAGGCTGCGTCATCAGCGAAGAGCATCTCACGGATGAGTACCCCTGTGACTTTGGTCTTGGCACGGAGACGGGCTATGTTGTAGAGCTTGCCGTCCGACCTGGTGCGGATGTAGACACCCTCGCTGCAGTCTTTGAAGGCGTATTGGAGGAGCATGGAGAAGAAGATACCAAATAGTGTGGGCGCGAGGACGCAGCCTTGTTTCACTCCGCTGCTGACTGGGAAGGCTTCGGATGTTGCGCCGTTGTAGCATACTGTGCTGTGCATATTCTCGTGGAAGGACGTGACCACTGCAAGCAGGTGTGGGGGGCAACCAATCTTCTGCAGCAACCTGAAGAGTCCGCTTCTGCTGACCAGATCAAACGCCTTTGTGAGATCGATGAAGGCGATGTAGAGTGGCATGTGCTGCTCCTGACACTTCTCCTGCAGCTGGCGTAGTGAGAAGATCATGTCTACTGTTGATCGGCCATCCCTGAAGCTGCACTGGGACTCGGGGTAGACGCGGGAGGCGAGGGTCTGCAGGCGGGCCAGAGCGACGCGGGCGAACACTTTGCCTACAATGCTGAGGAGGGAGATGCCCCGGTAGTTGTTGCAGTCACTACGGTCTCCCTTGTTCTTGTACAAGGTGACAATGTTAGCGTCTCGCATGTCCTGGGGTATGTAGCCCTGTTCCCAGCAGAGACAGAGGAGGTCGTGGAGTGGTTGTAGCAGGGCTGGTTTCCCGCTCTTTAGAACCTCTGGAGGGATTCCATCGCTCCCTGGCGCCTTCCTGCAGGCAAGGCAGTCGATGGCTTTGCTGAGCTCGTCCATGGTTGGTGGGGTATCTATCTCCTCCATGACTGGTAGGTCTGGGATGGCGTTGAGAGCCGTGTCAGTCACCACGTTCAGCGTCGCGTATAGCTCGAGGTAGTGCTCCGTCCATCGCTTCATCTGCTTTTCCTGGTCGGTAATGACCTCGCCCGTCTTGGACTTGAGGGGGGCGGTCTTGGAGGGGGTTGGGCCTGTTGCCTTCTTGATGCCCTCGTACATCCCTCTTGCGTTTCCTGTCTCGGCAGCTCTCTGTATGCTGCTGCAGAGGTTTAGCCAGTAGGTGTAGGAGCAGTGGCGGGCGGTCTGCTGGGCTTTGTTCCTGGCAGTCCGGAGGGATTGTAGGGTACTAGGGCTTGGATTGGCCTTGTAGGCCAGAAGGGCTTTCCTCTTTGCCTCAGTCACGGGCTCCATTTCTTCCCAGTGGGCCTCGTACCAGTCGGCATTTTTCCGCTCCTTCTTCCCGTAGGCGGTGATGGCGGCGTTGTAAACCGCGTCGCGGAGGCGGGGCCACTTGGAGTCGATGGTGTCATCTGCTGACACTCCCTCGCTGAGGGCGTGTTCCAGCCTGCTGATGAACTGCTGGTTTTTCTCAGGATTGCTGGCGCAGCAGGCATTTATGCGTGGGCGACCCTTCTTCTTGGAATGGTGCAACCTTTTGGGTGTAGTGCGCACCTTGCTTGCTACGAGGGCGTGGTCCGTATCGCAGTCTGCACTTTGGTAACTGCGGGTGAGGAGGACGCAACCAATGTCCGCTCTTCTGGTGATGACTAGGTCAAGCTGGTGCCAGTGGCGGGATCGGGGGTGCCTCCATGACACCTGGTGGATCTCTTTACACTTGAAGAAGGTGTTGGTCACGCACAGGCCGTGGTGGCACAAGAGCTCGAGCAGTCTCTGGCCATTCTCGTTTATCTTCCCCCTCCCAAAGCTTCCGAGGCAGGTGGGCCAAGCCTTGTGGTCAGCTCCTACTCTTGCATTGAAGTCTCCTAAGAGGTAAAGGCCTTCAGTGCTGGGCCACCTGGATATCGCTTCATCTAGGGCCTGGTAGAACTCATCTTTTTCCTCGACGGTGGAGCAGAGGGTTGGGGCGTACACGCTGAGAATGTTGACTGGGCCAGAAGACGTTGACAGCCGGAAGGTGAGTATCCTCTCTGTGCCTGCTGTGGGGAGCTCGGTGAAACTGACAAGTGTGTTCTTCACAGCGAAGCCAACACCATGTTGCCTGGGTTGGTCTGGGGACTTCCCCTGCCAGTAGAAAGTGTAGTTTGTTTCCCTGATGGTGCCGTTGTCAGCCAGCCGGGTCTCCTGTAGGGCGGCAATGTCGACGTTCAGTCGTGACAGTTCCCTGTCAATGACGGCCGTCTTCCTTGCGTCGTCGATCTGCAGAAGGTCTGCGGTTAGTCCTGGACACATGGTCCTGACGTTCCAGCTAGCGAAACGAAGAGCTGGAGGCTTCTTTCTTGGTTCTTCCTTTGACTTGCCTGGTGCGAGTGTTTAGTGGCCCACTTTTCGAGAGATGCCTCTCTAATCCCCACGCACCCAGTGGGGCAGGTGAGCCATGGCGGGACGGCACCTTACTGGCTGGGGGCTGCCCAGCTTGAGGCGGGCGGTAGCTGTCCAATGAGGTGCGATGACCTCTCCCACCGTCGAAGGGGACCCCTGGCGCTCGCTTCCTTCGCCAATCGGACGAGCTTATAACCGGTAACTGCCCCCTCCCGTGTTGAGTCGACATCTTGCGATGGCGCTGGAGTGTCCTCTCCAGTGGAGCTACAGAGCCTGGGCAGGGTTATATGGAGGGCCAGCTGTTGCCCATGCAGCAGGCCCCCCCTCTCCGCGAAGCTGAAGAATCCAAGGGAAAGACAGAGTCGATACAGCTTGGCTCCAGCTGCGCCGCAGGAGTTGCCGGTGAAGACGATACTATGTCAGGCCGCCTTAGGGACTCCAGCTCCGGATTTTCTGTCAGGGTTTACTCCCTTAGCCTTTCCCCTAAAGGGGTATGCCGCAAGGCAGCGGAGGTTTGGAATCAGAGTTGCCTTCTCCTAGATGAGCTACCATCCAAGGTTGACGAGCCCCATCTGCCCGAAGCGACTGGTTTTGAGGCGCCAGAGGACCGCCTTTGCCACTTCTCCTGTTAGTGGGAACGGTTTCGCCGGACTTAGTAGCTAAGCCACACGGGAAGGCCAGGAGCTGGACTGGGTTGTCAGAGGGTTGTAAAACCACAGTAAATGTTTCTTTGTGAGCTTTGGTTAGAGGTGGCTGAAATGCAACTTTACGCATAACTGCCAGCCAGCATGGAGAGGTTCTTGAGACTCCAGTGAGACCAGCAGCTTCAAATACCTGCTTGCTTCTCAACAGTGGCTTTTTTTTTATAGCTGTCCTTTTAAAGCTCCAGTCCGTAACTTTTCCTCTTTGTCGCCATCTGTCTGTTCGAAATCTGTAACTGCAGTGATTCGCGGAATTATTATTTTTACGTGGGTTGTAAATCGGCATGAAACAGCGCGGATGAACACAGTGCTTTGAGGCGAGTGCTGCTGTCAGTCACCGCGCTGTGTGGATATTGTCATACAGAATCACAGATTCACTTTTTGAAAGTTTGACCAACATAAGAATTTTCATAAGAAAATGTCTTCTGAACAAGTAAGTAACATCTATTTTTTTTCTGACCAACTAAGGGGGAAAAAGCATTCGACATGATAAGCTTCGTTAGATTTAATCAACGCGATTTACAGCAACCGTGCAAATTATAGCCTA
The DNA here is from genome assembly GCF_029890125.1 of Rhinichthys klamathensis goyatoka. NCBI lineage: Eukaryota > Metazoa > Chordata > Actinopteri > Cypriniformes > Leuciscidae > Rhinichthys > Rhinichthys klamathensis. The sequence continues at coordinate 2,563,349 of NW_026607051.1, forward strand.
CTTTGTTCTCAAATTCATGTTAACAACATCACATCAGCATTGCGTGACTAATGTTAAATTTAATGTGTTTTATGGTTACCTGTGTAGTTCAGAATTCATATTCTCCATAATAGCAAAACGAGAAAGGCACAACAAAGGAAACTCCATAACTGTGTGAATTAAGAAAACGTACTGTTACACGATTGAACTATTCAATCGTGACTATTCGATGGAGTTTTGTTTTATTTCTCGATGGAGTTTTGGTTATTCGATGAACTTATTCGATGGAGTTTTGGTTCCTTGCCACTGTCGCCTTGCTTTTGGCTTGCTTAGTTGGGGATATTTAATATTCAACAATATTATTGAACTGTGTTGTACTACTTTCATGTTATCACTGTGAAGCTGCTTTGATGCAATCTGTATTGTGAAAAGCGCTATATAAATAAATGTGACTTGACTTGACTATTGAAATGTCTTAACTTACTTGTTCAGCAGAAAAAAGCCGTCTCTTCTTCCGTTTTGAACCCCTTCAAAACACGGAGTTCACGCACTTTTCAAAAGCCCCGCCGATGTTTAAATCCTTGTGTTCGCATGAGACGGTTTCTTTCTCTTTCTCTAGCCACCTTAAATCCGAAGTACGAAGTCTTTTGGGTTTTATAACTGCTGAATCTCCAGTTGACACTGATGATTGTTGTTTGGATCTTTCTGGATGCCATAAGTTTAATTATGTAAAGTGCTGCGAGAAAAGCCTATACATCTAAACATCTCGTCACGCGCAGTATAGCCGGCTAGCCGAAACTCCTTCTTTATGTGTACGGGTGTGACGTAATGACGCAAAGACATGCTCGAATTTCCCGCAGAAACCCACCAGTACCACTGGAATTAAAATCATTATTACAAGCTAACCGTTTTGAATCTAGCTATGGCAAGCAGATAGTTTTGACCACTTGCAGAATAAGTTTTTTTTAATATAATTATTTTGGATTATTTTTAACTTAAAAAAGTTACGGACTGGAGCTTTAATACAATTAATTTTGTTGACAGAAACTTTCCTTAAGCCTTTATCTGACCGAGTTCTCTTGTGCTGGAAGTTACTCACAAATCTTATGATAGTTTGATAATTTCCATTCAGTTTTCACACAAAATTAGTTGTTTTCATGCCTTTTGCATAACATTGCACCATTTCATGCTTCTTATCTTCAGAAAGATCTTTCTTCCTCCCCATATTGGATGAGAACTGTGACTTGCTTAATAATGTGGAACCTCTTTAAGTAGGGTTTCCATTTACCTAAGTAGACCTAATATTGATACCAGTTATCTAAAAAGTAGTGCTGGGCAAGTTAACGCGTTATTATCGCGTTAACGCATTTATTAATTAATGCCGACAATTTTTTTATCGCGCGTTAACGCAGTTTTTTTTTTTATTATTTTGAAAGTCCGTTGCTCACTGGCTCTGAATACAAATAGGCCTACAGTCAAACCATGATCACAGGAGGGGTGGGATGTTGGTCAGCCAGCAAAAAACCCACCCAAACAAGCAATGGAGCGGCTTTGGCAGGTTCTCTCAGGTGAACAGAAAGGGAGACAGCGCTCCGCGAGTGAATGACAGGCGCTCTATGGATAGTAACCATGGCAACGGCTTCTGTGCGCTACGCAGCTGCAGCCTTTTTAACTTAAATTAAAATTATACATAACTTTACCTGATATAGGCCTGGGTTTAGTTTAGCGGGGATGCTCTGCCATGTGAATTCCCTCCTGTTGATGTCCTGATAACTATTTAGATTCTGGAAACTCACAAACAGCGAGCCGAGGATCAGTCTCTCTTCCAATGATTTGTGCTGCGCGTCGTGTACAAAAAGTTAGACAATTCAACTTCGGCAACGCGCGGGCGCGTGCGTGAGGCGAGCATGATTGCAACAGTTTCACAGGAACGCACCCGCTTGTCGCTGCACCTGTGCTCGACCACTTCACCTCACTCTAGGCTGATTTATACTTCTGCGTCAGACCGCCGGAGCCTCCACGCTATAGACTACGCGTTGGTTTTCATTTATATATCTGCGTCGTTGTCCGCGTTGACGCGCAATTACACATGCAGAGGGAGAGTGTGAAACCCGGGGAGCGGTTCTAGCAATCACAGCGCTTGCGGTACGCGTGCATCTCTCATTTTTGGAGAGATGCACGTCAGGGTACGCGCGCTACGCAGCTGCGGCGTGAGTTCGACGCAGAAGTATAAATTGGGCTTTACCTCTGTTTAATGTAATCTTACGTGGGAAACCATGGCATGCCATGACCAAACCTAAGCTGCTATCAGAGAAGTAACGTTGGTCGACTTATATCTGTAGTGATCATGACCCTTTGACTACATAGACTGTTTCTGCTGCTACCTGATACAAGATACCTGTTCAGAAAAAAAAAACCCAATAAGACTCGTTTTAACAAGCTAGATAAAAGATAATGCCCTGGCAGTGGCAAATAGCTTTGTTTAAATATTTTATTTGATTACGTTAATGTTTAAGTTGAGATTTACAAGAAATATTTTATTGATACTGTGTAAAGGGAATACTGCTGGTATAAAAGCACCTTATTTGTTTAAAGTTTTTGCAAACCACATGTTATTGCACTTTTGTAGCAGTACATTTAAATCAAAAGTGCACAATACACTACTTTAGAATTCATTATTCAATTTTGCGCGTAACAATGCGATTAATCGCGATTAATCGCAAGAAAATCATGCGATTAATCGCGATTAAATTTTTTAATCGTTGCCCAGCACTACTAAAAAGATATGGAGAAATAAAACAAACTGTTCCTTTAAAAAACTTAAATCTGATTGTTTATTGTGCTGAAATCTAGGGCTGCACGATTAATCGAAATGAAACCGCACGCGATTTGGCAAAGGCTGCGATTATTTTATGCGCAGCTTGTCAGTGCAGCACGGCTGATAGTAAATGCTGCTCCATCTGAAAGCCAGAGGGCGTCTCTACGCCGAAGAAGTAGACAACACACGTCATTCCAGGAAATCCCTATGGGCATCATACTATCGCTGCAGCTGAATAAACAGAAGATTTAAATGCTTTGATTGATTTATAAATAAATAATTTATAAATAATTTACAGATATATAAATATGTATAGCCTATATTATGTATTTACATATATAAACATATATATATATATATATACACACATACATACATACTGAAGGGGATGGATTCTGGAATCCACTGCTGCTTAAAATGTAATGAGTGATTATAATCAAGGTATTAATCAATATTTTTTCTTCTAAACATCACATGAGTTGAATGACTTTTCTAGGCTTGTGAGATTTTACTTTGTTATAGAAGTTACCAGTGTGATACTGAAATGTTCTTTTCATGTATTCTCTAATGTCTGTACATGATATCTGAATGCAGCTTGCTTATTTAGCCCGGCTTCCAGAAATTAAATATGGAAAGATGTTTTGTTTGAGAAAGGTCTTCAACATGTGTCAATACATCCATCTGCTTTTCTGGGGTACCCTGACAACTAGGTCACAAGGGTCATTGGAACCAATAGTTTGAGTGACCATTTCTTAGTTAAAGCTTTACTTTACTGCGTTAGACTAAAGTGGCCTTTTCTTGAGAACTGTGTTATATTAAAGTGTCCTCTCCTCGAGAGAAAGAACATATTATCTTGATGTTTTGAGAATACTCTCCTGTTTATAGTTAGAGCCTGGCCAAATCCAACCTTGGAAAAACTGTGTCGGTGTGTGTGTTAGTCTTTTTGGCAACAGGTTAAGGAACCACTGGCATTATTGGAGATTGACTGAGGAGTTGTTCGGAACAGGCTGGCGCCCAGTAGGGTTGGGCGATGTCTACCAATTTAGCATCAGACGATGTCTACAGTGAAACATCGCGATGGACGATGACATCGGGAGGGGGGGGGGGGTATTTTCGTAATATTCTCATTTTCCACTAGATATTTTCCTCTATATCTCATCAGCAATTTCGATTTCGGCAGCTCTGCAGCAGCTGAGCACTAAGAGCGAATGTACAGTGACGTGACATCACTGCCAGATTTAAGGCTGGCGCTGAGCCAAAGACGGACGCACTCAGCGCTTGTCATAGGCTATATCACAACTGTTCAGTGTTTTTAACCACATCATTTAAATACATATAATTTATAGCAAAACAATACATTTATAGTTTGTAAAATACACAATGGTGTCTATGGAAGCAGCAATAACAACCCATTCAAATATATTTGACGACGGTTTTTATTCATATCAGAGAGACACAGTGTAAATAACTATAAAGTCAACTCTATTTTTCTCCCAGTTCACCGGCCACTCACAGTATTTCGGGAGAAACTGGTGAATTCACGCGCTGTAATAAATCCAACAGACAGAAATCTCTGAACTGCGGTCCAAACACGGCGCCCATCTCACGTTACAGATCAAGATAATGTATAGTTTTTTTAAACGACAAAAACTCACTTACACATATTTGAGAATCGGAATAGAAGATAGTTCATGACATGGTAAGCAAGTTTGTTAATATTTAGAAATAAAAGCGCTAAATCTGTCATACAGCGCTATTTTGGCTGTGGTGAATCACGTGCCAAGCATGACGCGTCACCATGGAAACAGGGGACACACGATGTTTAGCCGATGCCGTCTAAACATCGTGATGTCTGTCAGCCATCACGATGGACGATTATATCGTCCATCGGCCCAACCCTAGCGCCCAGCAACCCAAATATGCAACCTGGAAGGTTACGACGTGCCTAAATTCAGGGTCCGAGTGTCAGCTGCCTAATTGATGGAGATGTGCTTCAGTCTATCTGTATATCTGTGAAAAATTACTATGTTTATCTATTTCTTAGCCAATGATAATCATTCAACCTGAAGCAAGGATGTAGTTTGACCTTGGTGAAGGGTATAATTGCTGTGATCTTTGTAACTTTAAGTAGGGTGGCCTACAAACTCCTTGTGAGTCTGACTTCTGCTGATGAAACTGGAAACTATCTTCAGTAAAACTTTTCTTTAATTTATTAATTCTGATTCTTGTCATTTCTGGTTCTGGGTCTTTGACTGTAAATCCCCGTACAATACATATATGCATACATGCATATAATGATATTAATGGCTGATTCTGAGAAATTCTGACGTGAATATGATGCTGAGAACCCCTAAGTTTGTGCAAGGCTGCAGCATTCATCAAAGGTCCTTAAACTGGTTATCTTATCAAGACAACTTCAGCAAAGTAGTAAAGGGTGTCCAACCCAATACAAGCAGGGTATACCTAATAAAGTGGCTGGTGAAGTGTATATGCTCCTAGTTTATGGACCGCAAAAAAAGGAGGTGATGCAGAACCTAACCTTCCCTCCCCAGGCCTCAACATGTACTACCTTTTGCCTGACTGCGCAAAATTTCATGAGACATTAAGCATGTTAAAGGTCCCAAAAGCACCCAGATCTTAATAAAGATAAATTAATTAATAAATAATAATCCTTAAGAAAACAACAGGGCCATGGCACCTTCAGTGCTTGGGCCCTAATAATTTATACACAAGATGACTTGCCTTTGTACCCCTTCAGCTTGCTCCTTAGTAAATCCTTTTGTTAAATCTGCAGTGGAGTCCCGTTTCTGTGCCTCATGTTGGGTTTGGGATCCAGGGTCTGTTCCATTTGATGACTTCCTGCAGTATGCAGTGCTGTTCCCTGCCGATGTACCATTCCTCAGCAAGGCTTCCAACAACACTGCCAACAAAACACAACTAGGCTGAATAGCAGTTTTGACTGGGAAATTAAAATCCAATTTATGAATAAGCTAAATGGTGATGAATCTAAATGGATCTTAATGTCCCTTAAATTAATCTACAGGGACAAAGGAAAGTTTTTTTTTTTTTTTTTTTTTATAAATAAAACAAATGTCTTATTACATTAGACTTAGAGTTGACAGTCCTCTTTCAAGTTGGTGTTCATTAGCTATTCAGATTTGAATCACAAGAATAAATAACATTGTAAATCCAAATAGAAAACATTATTTTAAAACTTTAAATGTTATTTTAAATTGTAAATATTTCACATTATTACTGTTTTTACTGTATTTTTATGTAATGCAGCCTTGGTGAGCAGAAGAGACTTCTTTCAAAAACATTCAAAATAATCGTCACTACTTTTGACCAGTAGTGTATGTATTTTACCACTAATTGGCACTGATCCAAACACTCTCAGGCATGCTGACCATGACACGTCAAGTTGTGTTAGTGCGCTTATTAACCCTCTGGGGTCTGAGGTGTTTTCAGGGTCCTTGAGATGTTTTGGCATGCTCTGACATTTCTGCTTTTTTCAGTTGCTTATAAACATATTAATGGCACAGGTGAAATTACACTCTATATAGCACACACAGGGCTACCATAATATGTGAACAACATGTTAATACATGTTTGTATTGTTGAGAGAATATTGTTTATGCGTGGTTATTGAAAAAACTAAAAAATAAAGTTTCTAATATAAGGCCACAAATAACATACTAAATATCTGTCCACAAGACTTTTGACTAGTGGATGTTGTTGCCTAGAGTTTTTGCTTCGAATTGATCTGAAAATCATTCTGCCTAATCATTCAAATAAAACAATAGATTGTTTTAAATTGTGAAAAACATTTTTTTGTTTGCAAAGGCAATATGCGGATGGGCGGAACGGCCCAACCCCCTCATGAATAATTAGGCAGTTCTCACCTGAGCAGACTGCATACTAATGAGCCTTTCATTCAGTGGTGTCACACAAGAAAGAATGCAAGGACAATATATATATAAATAAATAAATAAATATGTATACACACACACACACACACACACACACATATATATATATATATATATATATATACTACCGTTCAAAAGTTTGGGGTCAGTGAGAATTTTATTTTTATTTTTTGGAGGAAAGAAATCAATACTTTTATTTATCAAGGAATAATTAATTTGATCGAAAGTGACAGTAAAGACATTTATAATGTTACAAAAGATTCTAACCCTAACCCTATTAATCAAAGAATCCAAAAAAAAAATAAAAAACTGTACAACTGACAGACCAACAACTGTTTCAACATTGATAATAATAATAAATGTTTCTTGAGCATCAAATCCTCATATTATACTGATTTGTGAAGGATCATTTGACACTGAAGACACTGACACTGGTGATGCTAAAAATTCAGCTTTGATCACAGGAATAAATTACACTTTACTATATATTCACACAGAAAACAGCTGATTTACACTGGAATAATATTTAATACTATAACTGATTTTTGTTGTATTTTTAATCAAATAAGCACAGCCATGGTTAGCAGAAGAGAATTCATTTAAAAGTATTTAAAATCGTACCGACCCCAAACTTTTGAACGGTAGTGTGTATATATATATACAAACAATCAAAATATAAATGAAAGCCAAAAGCACATTTTTAGTCACACCTTTTAGCCATCCACATACCATTTTTAGCCATCCACCGCGGTAAAAATAAACCAGTCGCATTTCAAAGTCGTTCGCGAAACGACCGCCAGGTGGCGCAAAGGGACATTTAGCAAAACGTAAGTGGGGCTAATGTCTGTAGCCTAAGGATGAAATACTACAAGTTATGGTAATTTCCAAATAAGCCTACAACAAACATTTATAGCCTACTCCGTAATTGTTGGTCATACAGATAAGATATAATCTTTTAAAACTGTAAAAGGCTAAAGTATAGGCCTACACTCACAGGCTAAATGAAAAAATCGCTCATGTGAGAAACAGACGTTTGGGTATTCCTCAGTGAGAAAATTCATAGCCGAGCGGTAGAACTTAGGGTTCATCATCAAGATGACACGGGTTCAAATCCCGCATAAACAAGGTCTGCTGTGTTTTTTATATTTATTTAGATTTGTCTAGCTCTAAAACTCTGTTACACAGGGTTGGGTACCGAAACTCGGTGCCAATAGGGAACCGGTTCCGACGTAAACGGTAGTAACCAGACCGAATAAGAACGAAAATTTCGGTGCCTGATTTCGGTGCCTAACTTCATTAGGCACACACCACACACACACACACACACACACACACACACACACACACAAGGTCTCTCGCTCTCTCGCTCTCTCTCTCTCCGCCGTGCGTGTGCTACACAGTTTGGAGCACAGTTTCTTCTGTCTCGCATGCGCGCTCTTTCTCACAAGGTTTGGCTGCATTTCACGTGTAAAATTACGTGTCAGAACGCCCTCTGGGTGTACCGATCTGCCGATAGTCTGAATCCCATATAGAATCAAGCCAATTCATTGGCTGATGGCGCGGGCGCCGCATCGACGCACTTACGTCGTCATACTATGTTGGCGCGCGCGCGCCATCTGCTCCTCAGATTTCTCTGCCGAAAAAGGAAGCTGGTCGGCAGCGCGAGGAGCTTGGCAGCGTCCCGTTCCCTATTGAGAGATATGTTACACCAACCAGAGATGTTCTCTTTCATAGGTTCACTCAACGCTGCGTAGCTAAGAAGCAGTGGATTTGTATTTGTAGGCTGCTGTATCACGTGCCGTTTGAACTGACGCGCTACAGCGATCTGTCGCATTTCAAAGAGCCAAAACGTTATTTATTGTGTGAATCTCGTAAAAATATTGACAGAATCTGACAGCTGTGGATTTGTTCCATATCAAAAGTAACCTTCTCTGTCTTGTCTGTCCTCTTTGTCCGCGATTTTTCTGTGTGAAAAGGGTCATTTGCGTGAGTCTCACGGTCAATGCGTGAGAGTTGGCAGCTCTGCCTGCTAGTAATCTCTATTAATCTCCAGTATTATTACATTGTTTGATACAATATTGTTTCATTTGATATTATGTAAATATGAATTTTTATTTTATATTGGTTTTATTATTACCATATGTTACTTGTATTTATATTGTTTAAAGATTTAAGTTAATATTGTGTCCAGTTTGGCCCTGTAAATTAAAGGGTATTATTTTTTGATAAAGTGTGTGCGGTTTCATTTTCTTAAGTACCGATTTAAGAACCGTTTAAGCACCGGAACCGTTTAAAAAATACCGAGTAGGTACTGGAATCGGATAAAACCCAAACGATACCCAACCCTATACACCATACAGTTTTTTTTTGCTTATATTTATAAAATACAATTATCATGCATTTCCATTTTACACTAAGGAAAAAAAATAGTATCCAACAGAACGACTTTGCATCTGTATCAGTGTTAATTTTGTCAGCACATTTTGATTTAGTTTTAGTCTTAGTCTTTTGACTAAAATGCCATTTAGTTTTAGTCATATTTTAGTCATCTGAATTGTTTTAGTTTTAGTCTAGTTTTAGTCGACGAAATACAATAACATTTTAGTCGACTAAATCTACAGTAGATTTAGTCGACTAAAATATAATGGGTTTAGTTCAATTGTAATGCGTTAATTTAGAATTTCTCTAAAATTTCCAAACCCATATACTCCCGGAGAAAACATCTATTAACCTATTAATATGAATGATTTTTAAGTTTGAACATGCAATACAGATACAGATTTAACTGCTGTTACTTAAAAAATATCTTAAAATGAAATAAAACCACTTTTCCTAAAGTACAACACAGTCTTCTTTACAATGTCTTCCTTATAACTACTTACACATCATTCTTTATTCTTTCAAGCAGACATATTTATTTGTATGAATTAAATATAATTAATCCTCCTTATTAAAGCTATTAACGAGCAGTGAATGCTTTTCTCTTTTTCTTTTGTTGCTTGATCAAAATTAAGGACACGGACCGCATTAGGTTTATTGCCACTGTCACTTTAAGACGTCGGATCATGTCCAATGACATGCGGATACAATTGCACTGATGCACATCCGACACACTCACAGTTTAAGACATAACCAGCATAGTTTACATGAATACTCTCCAAAAAGGACATTTAGACATACTGTTGTGTATTTCTCCATTCAGACACGAAAGAGAGCTCAATTCAGTAGCCTACTCGCGCGCTGTAGGTGTATTGTGCATGACTGCACGCTTCGGGTTAGGTGTGTGCGCACAGAAAACCGCACCGAATAGAGCTCTTTTTTGCATCGTCACTCTTATTCAGAGATCTATATGTCTGCCCTACTCATTCTCCCAGACATTCACATTTTTTAACGTTTTATGACCGCGGGGTAGATCACGTTACAGTAGCCTACAAATGTGCGCATCTACCACACACGCAGGACATCAGTTCTGACGGATCGCTTCCCAAATCGTCACTATCTAACATTTTCGTCTAGTTTTTATTCGTTGACGAAAATGTCAATAGATTTTCGTCATAGTCTTTGTCATTCAAAACTAGGTTTTATTTAGTTATCGTCTCGTTTTCGTCTGTGAAAAAATGTCGTTGACGAATAATTTTCGTCGTTATTTTCGTCAACGAAATTAACACTGATCTGTATAATAATAGGCTACCAATCGTAATTTCAAAAGCAGTTATGTAAAAAAATTAATTATATATAGCATATATATATATATATATATATATTTTTTTTTTTTTTTTCAGGGCTGCCAACTCTCACGCATTGAGCGTGAGAGTAGGCTACTCACGCAATTGACCCAAATCTCACGCTCTCACGCCACACCCCCGATTTCTCACGCTGAAGTGTCAACCCGGTCGGTCAAATTCCTAAAAGATATAGTTTATCTATAGATCTACCTGTTGAGCCACTCGTGATCGACTAGTTATACCGCAAATTAGTTAAAATATCCCGTAATCTATCTAGAGCAGTGGTCTCAAACTCGCGGCCCGCGGGCCATTTGCGGCCCGCGGGGTGATATTTTGTGGCCCCCTACTTGACATTAAAGTTTAATGTTAGTGCGGCCCGTCGTTGCGTGTGCCGCGTTTAAAAAAAAATATATATATTTTTTTTTTATCCCTTATGGGCTACCATAGATAGTTTCGTGACAGCTTACGGTGGGTTTGTTGTCAATAGTTGTCAATGACAACCGCGAAGTACAAACATACTGCGCCTGGAAAAAATGAGCGCGTCGCTTCAATTATGAGCGCGCATGCGCGCGCCTACATTTGAAATAACGAACTTGAGCGCGCAAAATATGTGAGCGCGATATGTGAACGGCCCCTTGTCGAGCTACCACCAATCAGGCCACGAGCTACCGATAGCTCGCGAGCGACGTGTTGGAGAGAGACCCTGCTTTAAAACAATGTGAGAATAATCATTTTGAGCTTGTAATATGTGTCCAACAGGTTGATAAGACGGTTTGCTTTGATTTGTGCAAAGTCAGTCATTTGCCTGAGACACTATAGCCTACATGTGTAGAAAGAATTCAATAAGACGGGCAGACATGACTGCAAATATTTGTATTTCAAAAGCAATAATTGTTTTTCTGAGTATAATAAAAGGAAATGTGCCTTCCAAAAAAACAAAAAACATTCAATATCATTAATGTGTTGTATAAAGAAAATAAAAAGGGCATAAGCAAATATAAATATCACAAATATGTGTTATAGACAAAGAAAGTTTGTAAAAATGAACTTCAACTGTCAGAAGGACAGCTCATGAAGAACCAATCATGTACAGAAAGGAATGTTCAAATTCAGAGGAACTGTTCAGAAGAAACGTTAATAATAAAGATTGAGAAGATTGGATCAGTTGTGCTCCTTTTTTGGAATACTTGATTACTATTTTTTTGTGGAATACTTGATGCGGCCCAACCTGACCCCGACTCTACCTCCAGCGGCCCCCAGTTAAGTTGAGTTTGAGACCCCTGATCTAGAGCGAGCGTGCATGCGAGACAGATATTGTGCTCCAAACCATGCGCGCGCATGGCAGAGAGGTCTGTTCCCTACAACCTAGAGTTTTTAAAAACATGGTTTTAAGTAAAGTGTGATTTGGCAGGGGGGACTAGGATTTCCTTCTGGTCTAAACATCCCTGCTTCTGCTGAATTATTTTAATCCCCCCCCCGTAATTTTTTGGTCATACAGATAAGAGTAGAGTAGGCTTACATCGTTCAAAACTGTAAACTTGTATTCATATAGGCTAACGACAAAAACAGTATAGGCCTACAGAGGATCTACTCAAACATGCAATGTAAGCGCTTCCCAATGAGAAAATGACAAGACAAGGGTGAAAATCTCGCTCGCAAAGGTGTTAATGTTCCTCTTTCATATGGAGAGTGTCGGATAGCCAGCCTGATGAGCAGGCAAAATTATTGTAAGGATAAATCTGTGTCCAAATGTAGACCCCATATCTTATTAAATTATAAATATTGTAGTTTATTTATTGTAGCCTATTTAAAGTTTTTTTCACACAAATTTCAATTGAAGTTATTGTAAGGTGAATTCAACAAGGCATGCTGTGTCTTTGAAGCAACAATTAAAGGTTAAATAATTTTTTCAGCTGTATGATCAGCTGTATGATGTGTTTTTACCCTGAAATGTTTAATTTCGAGAGAGAGACCCGCGCGCGCAGCGAGGGAGACTAAATAAACTTGTTAAAAAGAGATCCAGCGCGAGAGAGGCAAAGAGAAACGCATGTTTTTAATTTAATTATGTTTCTTTGGACAATTTTCGTTTTGTAGGCCTACTGTTTTAATTGTTTAATTTAGCTGTAATTTCTTTGGCAATACAAATTTAAAATGTCGCAAGAATAAGATTAGCCTAGTGTTTCTTATTTTGCATCGCAAAAGAAATAAACTCTAAACAAGATGCAACCCTGTTTTAAATTAAAAAATTTAAACCTTGAAATGTTCGAACTTGGTTTCAAACTTAAGTAATTTTAGTGTTCTTTTACATTACACAATAATTTAGCAGACTAAAGACGAGCTTCTTCATTTTCATTTTCTGATGCAATCGGCTGACAATCTTTCTTCATCAGTTTTTGTCGTTTGTGCAGCGGCTGCGGTTCTACAGGAATGTAGCAAATTTATGTTGTAATGATAATCAAACAAAACTCTTGACTTTAAATAAGTAAACAGATATAAACAGTTACCTATTTAAGCATCAAGGTGGGAAAATATAAACGTAGGACAACATCGGTTAACAACATGTATGCTACATTGAGATTCGATCTCGGGTCGAATGAAGCTCCTCGAAGCTCGTGTCGTTGCGTTGATCACTGAGCTACCGTCTGTACGCTGATAAAGTTGTAAAGCCTCATTCATGTAGCCTAAATGTTTTTATTGCAATGTTTTATGTTGAAATGTTTTCATTATTTATTCAATTACATTTCAGTAGCCTACTTTCAGTATTGTGATTATGAATTATTTTAACTACATTTCACTTGTTGAATTCTTCTGCTACCAGCTTTCAATCGCTCTGAATCAGCGCGGTGCGGCAGCAGATTACACATTAGAGAGAATAAACCGGAATAAACGAACACTTTTCAGAGTCTATGATTGTAGCGCCTCTTAGCGGTAATAGGCAGCAAATACACCACACATTTTACCGCCGCGGTGGAACGGCTGATGTGGGCATTGTCATGGCTTGCCTCGACATTTGCGTTTGAATAGCGCGCGTCCTCCGTGGGCGTGTCAGATTAACGCGTAATGAAGTGTAATGAGCTGGGGGAAAAAATACTGACAGCACTCTCTTTTCATACAGATTGCATAAACTGAGAATATTTGTTTTTTATATAAATTACTTCATTTAAAAGAAGAGAATTTAAGCTTCATAAAGAAAAACCTCTCGTGCCTGTGTGACAAGTAATCGCGGAGTTACAGTTAATCTTAGGACGCGTTTCAGAATGGACTTCACTGACAGAGAGAACGCAGAACTCGCATCATGTTTGTTTTTCTTTATTTGGTGAAAAGCACAACACTTTGTTTTTATTGTGAGTATCCACAAAAAAAATAGAAACTTAACAGGATCTAATGATGTACAACACTTATATGTAAGATCAAAATTAACCGAGTATTTTGAGTCTCTTTTACACTGATAAGAAAAAAAGCGAGACAATCGCGCCGGCGCGATAGCCGACCCCAGGGGGTTAAATATAACATTTTATATCAAAATATAGCCTTTCACATAAAACAAAGCTTTAGAAGAAAGAAGCCTCTGTCAGAAATGGTCAGAAATAATGCAAAAACAATACAACAAACAAGCAATGCATTCTAGCTGAGACACAAGCACATAAATAAAACTAAATAAAATTAAAACTGAAAAAGCTAAAGTAGCCTAATCTTTGATTATTATTTTCTTGATAAATAATATTATATTAAATAATTATATTAATGATAAAGTTTTTTGTAAGTGCACATGAAGTAAAAACAAGATGAAAATGTTTTGCATTTTGATAACATTTAGTTTTAATCTCTGACCGATTTATAAGTCTTTTTCAATTGATCAAAATATGTCTCATGCTCAACCATTAAATTAGCCTATAAAATAATTCTTCTGTTTATTATGAATATTTCCATTAATACATAGATGCCACGTTTTAGTTATATCGATAACAAAATTGAATATAATTAATTCGCGTCTGCGTACTGTGCACGGAAACCATCCAAAAGTATGCATATGCGACAAGTATGCAAAATATAAGTTGAATGTGACAAGTACGCAATTTCGGATGCAGCCATTGTTTTGATCTAAGCCATTTGTTGTAATCCTGAATAAAACTTCAGTGAGTGACTTCTTTTCCCTGCGATTGTTATGGTTTAACTGGTGATTATGTTAAGGTTGTGACGTACGCCAGATATGAACGATCGACCGACCGTAGGTTCATCAATTGCGCAATGTTTTCATTACGATTAAACTTTCTTACTACATTATGTTGGTATCGTTGTAAAGATCACTGTAATGGCAGAAATACGTTTTTAAAAAATCTTATATAGTACGACTGTGTTTTAGTCTAAGATTATCTAAGATTACGAGAATGAAGTCGTAGCAATATGAGATTAAAGTCATAACATTTTGAGAATAAAGTAGGAGCCTACTTTGCGCAGGACCGCCACTGGGACAAATTCCTGTGGCCTCATTTGACCACATTAGGTGGATAGGCCTGTAGTGGAGTTGGAGCCTACTTCAAATTTTAGAACATTTCTTATTACTATTATTAATGTTAAATCGATGTGAAGAATAAAAAAGTTGGACGCCACAAATGTTTTTTTGTGGAGTAAGTAGAAGCCTCATGATGCCGATGTGAAAAGGTCAACTAGTGTGGTTATGGTTACAGTGGGAACATTTACTGTATTGACAGCATACTCTATTCTAGCACAAAATCTCATGGTCATGTCATATCTTTATCACACCTTTTGATAACACACTGGATAGATGCTGTTACAAACCTTATACATTTTATGTACTTTATGTGAGTTAGCAGGGCTCAATGTTAAGGATTTTTTTAAGGACCACAAAAAAAAAGTAATAAATAAACAAGCAGCATTGAAAGGGCCCTCGCACCCGTGCCACCGCCACCCGGTGGCTTTAGGAAGACAGAGCACAGTGGGCAATGTGCATTTAAGTAGGTAAATATAGGAGGAGTATGTCAAAGTCAGTTACAAAAATGTCCTTTATTATGGGGATAATAGCATGCATTATCACTCAGATAAGTGTTGCTAGCATGTTTTAGCATGTTTAGAACTCAATGGCATATTTACTATGTTGCTAGTACTGCATTACAGTGTAAAACATGTCACTTCCTGTCGACAGTAGATGGCGCTATTACTTTAACTTAAAATTGTCATGTAGATGTGTTCAGGGCAGGACTCTTATCAAACGTGTGAAGTTTGGGTCAGATTGGACATTGCCTTCTTAAGTAACAACAACTTCCTGTTTCATTGCATTAGCATGCTTTAGCACTTAGCTAAGAATTGCTAGCATGTTTTAACATGTTTATAACATGTTTAGAACTCAATGGCATATTTACTATGTTGCTAGTACTGCATTACAGTGTAAAACATGTCACTTCCTGTTGCCAGTAGGTGGCGCTATTACTATAACTAAATATTCTCATGTGTATGTGTTCAGGCCATGACTCTTATCAAACGTGTGAAGTTTGGGTCAGATTGGACATTGCCTTCTTAAGTAACAACAACTTCCTGTTTCATTGCATGGCAGTTTCGATGACGTCACTGGCATGGTAGGACATGCAGAGGTGCATAGGCAACAGCTGCAGGTCCTAATACACAGACGAAAATGAGCACTTTTAACGGCATGGGTTACGCATTTGAACCTGTGAGGGACAGTCCAGTAGTTTCTGACTACCACCACCACATGGAGGATCAGTTTCAGGCTCCACATACAGCACAGGATCGTTTAGGGCGAAGTGTGGGTGTGTGAGCTGCCGGAGCATGGACACTGCACCGGAGTCAATCTTGCAGAGAACAGTCTCTGTTACAAAAAATGCACTTGAATAAATACCAAAAAGGAGTCTATCTTAAATGATTTCTTGAACCCAATGGCCAATCAGAAGCAACACATATAACTGTGACTGGCTACTGTGGCAAGGGGGGCGTGGTCCAGCTGGTACTGCAGTGAGAGAGAGAGGTATGAAACGAGCGGCTTGTAAGTGGGTTAAGTGCAAATGATGAACACCTGTGTCTAATTGCAGTGATTGGTGTGGAGAGACAGGATAAAGAGGATCCACGGAGAATGTTTGAGAGAGAGAGACCTGGGAACTCGTGCACACGGACGGAGACAAGGAGAATTGCTGATTTAAGCAACTTTATTTTATGCTGTATTGAGATACGGTGAAGGCGCTGTGTGCGCAAACTTTTGTTTCATTTTGAGAAGAGTTAAATAAAAACCACGAGTTTCCAAACTGCCAACCCTGTGTTCTTCTTCCATCCACCACCCCCATCTTGTCAACTTTACAACAGCTACATCACTCAACGCGATGTTATAGCGTTGTTATGAATACAAACTCTGGCCTGTAAATCGTTTCTATTTTGTTTTAGTTGTTCTTGTTGCTTTTCTGCAACAGATGAATAAAAATCTATTAGTTTTTATGTTTTATTCATAGATATTTCTAGTTCGCGGGAGTCCCGCGAATCGTTTTATTTATAACCCGCACACACAGAGTGAGTGCATTAACGCCCGCGCTCGCACTCGGAGTCTCGGCCATCAGATCTAGTGCCGCGCAGCACTCTATTGCGTTGGGAGTGCACGTCTCAAGGATAGTGTCGGGAAATATCGCTCGGGCAGAATAAGCTCTAGTTCACTCTTCCTACGCTAAGGAACCGAGAGTTGTCATCCAGTCTCTTTCCTAGAGAGAGAGAGAGAGAGACGAGGAAAACAAACAAGCATGCAAATGGAAATTATCGCGGCCGGAAAAATTATCGAGCTAATTTTTTTTGTCGTGCGATTAATTTATTTATTGACTATCGCGACAGGCCTACTAAATAGTCTGTCACTAAAAAATGCTCACTACAGACTCGAAATCCAGGGGCTGTCGGAGGGCTAGACAGTTTTAAGGCAGCTAGCCTTGACTTGAGGGCTGGTTTCCTTGTCAAAGGTAGCCTGTGAAAATGTATCGTAACCCCAGCTGCCTTAGCCCTATACAATTCATTACTACAGCCAGGGGCAATACAGTATGAACTATTATTAGGAGTCCACAACAGTGTTAAACATGCCACTTCCTGTTGCCAGCAGGTGGCGCTATGACTGTAACTGAATATGAGCATGGACATGTGTTCAGGACATAACTCTTATCAAACATGTGAAGTTTGGGGCAGATTGGACATTGTTTGCCTGAGTTACAGCAACTTCCTGTTTCATGGCGAAACATCTAAATTTGTCAGGCCGCCGAGGACACGCCCTTCGACGAAAACTCAAGATCTTCACAATTTAACGTCGCAAAGGCCTTAAGATTACACTCACCAAATTTGAAGATGATCAGATTAAAACTGTAGGAGGAGTTCGTTAAAGTACGAGGCCTTTAACGAGTGGCGGTTCCGCCGGCTTTGGCCCTTCATCGCTGCTCGCAGCTATATTTATATATATATATATATATATATATATATACATAAAAGAAGCCGGCGGCACCGCCACCCCGGTGCCTTTAGGGTTATTGTGCACGTCGTGCAAAAACGTAACCCTGCTTTGACTGTCGAAAAGAAGTGTGCTGTAGAGCTTGCATCATTGTGGGCTCTGCAAAAGTGCGCATCGAGGGCACATATCAACCACAAAGTATGCATGAGCAACCTTCTGAAACCTAAAATGAAAAACGAGACACCCTACAGACGGTCTCATGGATTTAACGGACACATGAAATAAGCACACAAGACTGAAAATCTGCCGAACGGCTCTGGTAGTTCTGCTTCAGCACTGATGATGTTGTAGAAATAGTGTGCTCTGGTTGGTCTGGATTATTCGGGATTTTTTATTTTATACAGAAATAAGTTATTTATAATTCAGATGAGAATAAAGTTAGTGTTGATTAAAATTAAGGAAAACAAATATATTGATCTGAAATATAGCACATTATTTTTAAATTTATTTAGGTTCAATTACCAAACATACAATCTTAATTTAATTTAAAGCAAACAATACATTTAAAATATATTGGTTGAATGCACTTTTTTTTATATAAAAAATATATATATCCAAAAAGACAAGGCCTTAAAGGGTTAAACTCTTGTCACTGTAACAGACACAATCTCTCTCTCTCTCTCTCTCTCTCTCTCTCTCTCTCTCTCTCTCTCTCTCTCTCTCTCTCTCTCTCTCTCTCTCTCTCTCTCTCACTCTCTCACACACACACACACACACACACACACACACACACACACACACACACGTCAAGTCACTTACATTTTAGATGCAATATTGAATAAGCAGAAAAATCGGATTTTCTGCTCTGAAAATATAAATAAGCATAAAAATTGAATAAGCACTTTGAATATTCTAAACAGAATAAGCACTAGTCGCTAATGAATAAGTACTAGTAGGCTACTTAATGGAATAGATACTAGTATCTAAAAAATAAGTACTAGTAGCATGAATATAGAGACTAGTAGGTTAAAATGATTAAATGTTAAAACGGCTTGCCATATTGGCTCAGAGAGAGAGAGAGAGAAAATGACTTTTTAGATACTAGTACCTATTAATGGATACTAGTACAGGGCTGCCAACTTTTGAGTTCAGCTTAGAGTGAGATTTTGGGGGGCGGGGCTTGGGTTATGGGGGAGGGGCTTATTGAGGGGCGTGGCTTGGTCTGGGGAAAAATACAAACACAAAATCCTTGCATTAGCAGAAGTGTATTAAATATATATTGATTGTCAAAGTATTTGGTATCTGTACAGAATTTCTTGGGAGATTTACATTACATTTAATTTTACATTTAACATTTTAATTGACATTCTGTTCTTAGAAAACAATAATTAACATTAACTACTAGGCATGTCCATATTTGTCATCTGGAAATGCTTTTGTACTGTTTTTATGATAAAGTTATGTAAAATAACTGCTCAGTGCTGCAAAACAAACAACTCTGCTATTGCTAACTTAATTCTATATAAACTATATAACAGGCCTATTAGTTACTAGCCTAAACTGGATGGAGACAAGGAGCGCCCTGTAACTCACTGACCTGCCTGCGTTCACAATTCACACACTGCAGAGGGGAGGGAGAACGGCTGACTACACAGTTTATGGGAATAAATTGTGTAGGCTATTTCCCTCACAATTGTCACAAAAAACTCACACTGTCTGTCTGGTCTCCAGAGCCGGTCCGAGCCTTTTGGGGGCCCTAAGCAGAATTTGATTTGGGGGCCCCCTCCCACTACGCGAAGTCCCCTGTGCTTGACGATTATTGACACAAATGTCACGCAATAATGATACATTATGAATGAATACAGTAAGGTTATGTATTAATACAAAATAAACAGGCCTACTTAATAAAAAATAGATGCCTACTTAAATAAAAAAGTTTTAACTTTTACTTTACTCTTTTACTAACTCTTTAAAACTTCTTAAAAACAAACCGTCTCAAAACATATAAAATAAATGATTTGCCAAAATAATGACAAAACTGAGAAATCAGAAATATAATAAGAGCAAGGGTTCAACAATGACAATTATTGTTGAAAACTGTAAAAATATTATTATTTCTCAACTGTCTCAATTGAGAATGAGAAGGTGACGTCACGCGTATCACTCCGTGTTGCATTGTGGGAAGGATTCGCCATCTTGGAAGGATACGCTATCCGTTGTCATGGTTACTTCGACCGTGAGACCGAGAGAAATAGCGACAGAGAGAGAGAGCAGCTTGATATTTGTTTGCATTTTTGCGATAAGGCACAGTTTCTTGGGAATAAATGAAGAAGGGGGAAGCAAAAGGAAAGGGGCTCTATCGGGAGAGATTAAATAACAACACAAAGCAGCGTTATTTAGAGAAACTACTTGACATCAACATGGACCCGTACGGTATGACCTGCTACAGAATGGACGAAAGACCAAAGCACTACCACCTTTTACATACGCTGACAAAGTTAATTACCTGGTTTGTTTATGGTATCAGTGACTAACGTCACTGCCTACACAATGCAAGAGGATTAGAAGCTGAACAAGTCTGTTGCGGCTGCGGGTGCAAGACTTAGAAACCCCCAAACCTGTAACGTTAAACTGCGAGAGTTCAGTCATACTTGATGTTTCATTCAGGCCTCATTCATATGTGGAAATAAATCTGATATGAATCAGATACGTGCATTTGCACCTGCCGTGCAACGTTAAGCGAACAGACCGGACATTCCCCTGTCAATGCGAATCGTACGTCATTAAAAAAAAGTGTATTTTTAAAACATTTCACGGTACAGATATATCTATAACAAATGAAACAACTCTAACGTTAGTTGAATAACAGAGTATTCATTTCGTTCGTTTGTGTTAAATAAAAGGCGAACTGTGCTGAAATGTGTTGCTTTTGAAAGCAGGCTTTGCTCGCTTTTGCTGCTGTCAGTTTATTGACAAGCAGTTTCTCTAAGCTGGCTAGCATTGTTATTTACTCTCTCCCGATAGAACCCCTTTCATTTCTCTTCCTTCTCCATATCTTCCAAAGAAACTGCGGCGTATCGGTAAAATGTAAAATGTAAACAAAAACTAAGCTGCGCTGTCTCTCTTTCGCTATTTCTGGATGAATGTTTAGTCGCGCCTCAGTGAAGTTCTGAAGGCGTTGCCCCTGGCAACCGATAGCGTCTCCTACCATCATGGCCGACCGGCTCAGACCCCGCCCAAATCGGCACGTGACTCCTCACTCTCAATACAGTGTAACTGTCATGGTAACTGTCCACTGGGTTGTGTTGCGAAAGACACGCAAGCTCGCTTAATCACCTCTCTGTCGTGTGCGCGTGCGCGGTTAGGAGCGCACCGTTAGGAGCAATCACATCTGTCTCGCATGCACGCTCGCTCGCTATAGATTACAGGATATTTTAACTAATTTGCGGTAAAACTATAGTCGATCACGAATGGCTCAACTGGTAGATCTATAGATAAACTTATCTTTCAGGCATTTGACCGGCCGGGTTGACACTTCAGCGTGAGAAATCGGGGGTGTGGCGTGAGAGCGTGAGAATTGGCTCAATTGCGTGAGTCTCACGGTGAATGCGTGAGAGTTGGCAGCCCTGCTAGTATTTATTCAATAAATACTAGTACTAAGTCATTAGATACTAGTACCTATTAAATAGATACCAGTACTTATTCATTAGCTACTAATACGTATTCAAAAGAATATCTAAAGAATAAGCACTAGTATCTAAAGAATAGGCACTAGTACTAAAGAATAAGCACTAGTCGCAAATGAATAAGTACTAGTACTTAATAGAATAGATACTAGTATCTAAAAAATAAGTACTAGTAGCATGAAAATAGAGACTAGTAGGTTAAAATGATTAAATGTTAAAGCGGGTTGCCATATTGGCTCAGAGAGAGAGAGAGAAAATGACCATATTCAAACCACAATATCTGACTTTCTGAGGGTCGGAGCTAATTACTTTAAATTAGAAAGTTGTTCGGCTTGAGGAGAAGAATATACACGCTGAGTTTTGTAACTGTAGGTAAAACTAACTAAGTTATAACACACTTTATATGTCCTTTTTTAGTCATGAAAATTAATTTCCTCTCCGCGGCAAAACCGTTCGAGATATCAAAAATCTGTCCGCAATTTAGCATCCTCAATGTCTTGACTTCATGCACACCGAGTTTGGCAATGATTGAATGAATTGCCTAGGAGTAGTACTTCAAATTCCACAGCAAGCGTTTACCAAACAACCCATAATAGCCGATTTCCTGTTGGGCTGGCGTAAAACTTGACCGGGGGAAAGATGTTCGGCCCGATGAGTTCTATTTGTGTACTGAGTTTCATATTAATTCATGCAAGCGTGTTGGATATATGGACCAAATTGTTGGACCCCGTTCAAGGGGGCGCTGTTGAGCCCCCCTGCCACACCCGGGTACCAGCTTCAGCCCGGCCCTGATGGCCGTGGGTTCTGACCTGTGTGCAAAGTTTCAAGAGTTTTTGAGCACGTTAAGAGCCCCAAAAGCCCCTGAAACCTTGAACTCCATTAAAAGCAATAGACAAATCCCTCATACACAGAGACGAAGAGAGAGGGAGAGAAAATTCTCAGAAACATCCACATTCAAACTAAAATATCTGAGCGAGTGTCATGACGAAAGGCGCCTCAGGAATCGTCAGGATTAACTGTATGGATTTTTGATTTATTTAATTTGTCACTTGAAAATTGTTGTTAAATGTGTGCCTGCATAACTTTAATAATATTTATTTTCTTTGGTTTGATTTTGTTTTATATAATTTATTTATTTCGAGTTTGTTTTTTATTTAATTACTATTATTTATTTTGAGCAGGTACAGCTAGTGTGCGATGCTTTTGCTATTTCAGAGGAAAAAAAAAACATTTTATTTAAAAAATGCTTTTCAATTAAATCAAATGTTCAAAGCTTTGTTTTCGTTTTATTATTTTGTTTGTTTTAAGCTTTGTTCAATTTATATTGTTAATCATTTGACACAAAACAAAAGCGTACACTGAAGAATAGGGTTGGAACGGTACATGTATTCGTATTGAACCGAAACTGTACGGGCGTCACGGTTCAGTGCATGAATAGCCTCTACACGGTATAAAATAAATAAAACTCGCGTGCAAATTAATTAATGTAACGTTCAGTGTTGTGTGTAACGCGTTACAAAGTAACGCGTTACAGTAACGTAACTACTTTTTCGGGTAAAAAGTAGTGTAACGCGTTACTACTGAAAATTTGGTAACGAAACGTAGTTCCTTTTTCAATTCCGCACAACGTTACTTTTCCCCATGGACAAATTTGACAGCAACACTGTCTCCTCAGCTGCGCGCTTGCAATAGTCACAAGCTCCACATGGTACGTGACAGAGGCTGGTAGCAGAGCAATCAATTCTGTGAATTACACTGCGCAAACCAAAAGTAATACTCCCACCGGATGAAGAAGGGTTGGCTCTCCACAGAACATAAAATATTAATTGTATTGAATTTTTCGTGTTCGCATTTATGAGGAAAGAAACAATGTTATGGACGTAACAGTTCTTCGGACTTGACCGCTCTGAAAGCGGCACTAAAAGACTGCTTTAAATCTTTCACAGAGACCTCAAACAGGCATTTAAAACACCAAATATTAAGGATTGGCATATCAAGCAAAATAATATTCGATGATTGCTCGAAAATCGTACCTCTACCCCCACATGCTTACAGTAAGACGGGGTTCGCTCAAATCCCGCTCCGATATTAAATTTCTCTGTATAGACTGCGTGTTGTAGCCTAGTCATTAAAGAAAACGATTTAGTTTCATATTTATGTTTAAATAAAATCATTTATTTTTTAATTTCATCAATGTTGATTAGGCTATATGAAAAGTGAAAAGCATGAGTAAGAGCATAAGATGCGCAATCGGGAGACAAATGGAGTGGGCAGACATGATTTTGACCACTTCATTAAGTTTGTTTTTGTAGAAAGCCTTTCTTTAACCCCCTGGGGTCGGCTATCGCGCCGGCGCGATAGGCAGACTTTTTTTCTTATCAGTGCAAAAGAGACTCAAAATACTCTGTTGATTTTAATCTTACATGTAAGTGTTATACATCAGTCGATCCTGTTTAGTGTATATTATTTTTCTGTATACTCACAATAAAAACAAAGTGTTGTGCTTTTTGTCAAATGAAGAAAAATAAACATGATGCGAGTTTTGCCTTCTCTCTGTCAGTGCAGTCCATTCTGAAACGCGTCCGAAAAATTAACTCTAACTCTGCAAATACTTGTCACACAGGCACGAGAGATTTTTCTTTATGAAGCTTGAATTCTCTTCTTTTCAATGAAGTAATTTATATAAAAAACAAATATTCTCAGTTTATGTAATCTGTATGAAAAGAGAGTGCTGTCAGAATTTTTTTCCCCAGCTCATTACACTTCATTACGCGTTAATCTGACACGCCCACGGAGAACGCGCGCTATTCAAACGCAAATGTAGAGGAAAGCCATGACAACGCCCACATCAGCCGTTCCACCGCGGCGGTAAAATGTGGGGTGTATTTGCTACCTTTTACCGCTAAGAGGCGCTACAATCATAGACTCTGAAAAGTGTTCGTTTATTCTCTCTAATGCGTAATCTGCTGCTCATTCAGAGCGATTGAAAGCTGGTAGCAGATGAATTCAACAAGTGAAACGTAGTTAAAATAATTCATTACCACAATACTGAAATTAGGCTGAAATACTGAAATGAAATTGAATAAATAATGAAAACATAAAACATTGCAATAAAAACATTTAGGCTACATCAATGAAGCTTTACAAAAGCATAAGACTTTAACTCTAACAGCGTACAAACGGTGGCTCAGTGATCAACGCATCAACACGAGCTTCAGGGAGCTTCAATCGACCCGAGATCGAATCTCAATGTGGCATACATGTTGTTAACCGATGTTGGCCAACAGCGTTTATATTTTACCTTCTTGATGCTTAAATAGCTAACTGTTTATAACTGTTTACTTATTTAAAGTCAAGAGTTTTGTTTAATTATCATTACAACATAAATTTGCTACATTCCAGTAGAACCGCAGCCGCTGCACAAAGGACACAAACTGATGAAGGAAGATTGTCAGCCGATTGCATCAGAAAATGAAAATGAAGAAGCTCGTCTTTAGTCTGCTAAATTATTGTGTAATGTAAAAGAACACTAAAATTACTTAAGTTTGAAACCAAGTTCGAACATTTCAAGGTTTAAATAAAGTGTTTTTTTTTATTTAAAACAGGGTTGCATCGGGTTTAGAGTTTATTTCTTTTGCGATGCAAAATAAGAAACACTAGGCTAATATTATTCTTGCGACATTTTAAATTTGTATTGCCAAATAAATGACATTAAACAATTAAAACAGTAGGCCTACAAAACGAAAATTGTCCAAAGCAACATAATTAAATTAAAACATGCGTTTTTCTTTGCCTCTCTCGCGCTGAATCTCTTTTTAACAAGTTTATTTAGTCTCCCTCGCTCTCCATATGAAAGAGGAACATTAACACCTAGGCCTATTGTCCTGCGCGCACAGCACTGAACTGTCCCCCAACCCCCCACAGGCTATCGGAGTCTGAGGCTGATTTAACACAAAGAGAAGTCGTAATTCACACTTAAATCGCTATTCTAGACAGTGTTGATAATGAAGGAATTAAATGATTTAAGTTACATGTAGCCTAGTGAATTTTCTGTCATAAAAGTTTATTACTAAATATTTCATTATTTCAATAATTGATGAAATAAAACTGGTTTGGGCCAGCTTTTTCCAAGCAAAACTAAATATAATCTGAAAAAACGCATGTTCATTTGTTGTCATGAACAAAATGTTCAACTTAATATTAAATTCTACAGGGATCTTTGGATCCTTTCAACCAGGCATGCAATTTGTGAATTAAGTTTTTATTATTTTTTTTATTATTCAAATAAATATCGAACCACGGTGCTTCGTGGTAATGCTGCTAAATTAAATAACATGTAGGCCTATAGAATAATTATGAACTTAAATGAAACAATATCGCAACATTTCGACAAATACATTATTTGATCTGTTTTTACATTTTAATTCAGGGCGATTTAGCCTGCTACATTTCATTAGAGCGAGATTTTCACCCTTGTCATTTTCTCATTGGGAAGCGCTTACATAGGCTACATGTTTGAGTAGATCCTCTGTACCTCTCGTTTTCATATGGATTACATAATCAGATAACATTTATTAGCCTGAATATTTAGACATTTAAAGGCATTAGACAGAGCCGATTTCTTATAGTGACTGAGCTGAAGTGGCTTTCGGTTCATTTTTGTGACGCGCAGTTCCCGGAGACAGAGACGACAGATAAACTTTTGTCGTTAGCAAAAGTTCGAATAAAACCCGATTTTAGAAAAATGCATAGGGCCACTCGGCGTGGTCTGCCAAAACACTTAATTATAAACTTCAATATTTCATTCAAAATAATCTCAAAACGCTTTGTGAAATTTTGAAAAGCCGTGCATGCATTAAGGCCACTTGAACTATGGACAACTGAAACGCTGGTTTTGATTTTATTGTTTATCGTTGTTTAAACGTGCTTGTTCTGTTGCATATCTCTATTTTATATTTGATATGGTCTATTGGTGAAGTAGCCTATAGCATTGATTACTGTGGAGGGAGGGGTGTGGGGATTCAAATAATTCAGCAGAAGCAGGGATGTTTAGACCAGAAGGAAATCCCCG